>NC_090931.1:839937466-840240496 GCF_040938575.1 Ambystoma mexicanum
CTTCCTCAACCAATACTGCCACCACACAGGCTACTCCGGTGGGGCACAAGATCCCACCAGCTACCTTACAAGCTATAAAAGATGCTGTTGATCCATATCTTTCGAAGACAACTGTACTCTGTATATACTGCAACACACCACTCTGCAGGGCGGAGCAGTTTCAAAGTGCTTTTGAGGCTCCAATCAAGGAGCATGAGCAACACTGCCCCTGCCTTAGATTTAATGCACAGCCAATATCTTCCCCTGTTCACCTGCCCCTCCGTAGCTGTGCTTGCGGCCCCTTGCCTTACTTACTGACCTCTCCTGGAAAAAAACATCTTAAAATCAAAAAACACCAATGAAAAAGGTTCCTTTGGGAACCACTTTTCACAGTTAAAAAATAGAAGTAAAAATATATAAGCTTATAGACTCCATCTACTTTACATTTTTCAATAAAGTAGTTAGATTCAATAAGATTCTCCAACATTCCCATTAGTATTTTTTACTATGCTAATGGAAATAATGGACAATTGTATACTACAGAAAAAGAACAAAACACATACTATTTTCTGGGCAAAATACTTTTCTCTAGCATACAAATAAGGACCATAATCAATGGCCCTTCATGACTATCCGCGGTCTCTGTAGTCCCCTTTATAGGCCATGCTTTATTAAAAAAACAGATTTCACGTGCACACCATGGCACAAGACAGCCCTTTTACCCTTTTTACTGTTTTGTTTGTAGCACTCGCTCATTGCCTGCTTTGAAACACCCTATCAGCATATTAAAGTTTCACACACCAACTGCAACTTAAAAGTATTGTACAAATCTTGTCCAAATGCATTTCCCTTGTTTATCGAAGAAAATTGTACACACTGCTGCTATAAATGCACATATGCATTGTGAAGTAAAATAAGTGCATAAATGGAAAGAGGAGTAAGGATTACCAAGTGCTCATAGAAGCCCATAATGAAAGTACAAATACATGCCAAAGTGGGAGTCCATTACCTGCTGGGGTAAAGAAGTCCCAAAGGTGTGCTAACAGCTGCCAGGTGGTACACCTGCAATGGAAGTGCTGAAAGGTGGAGAGGGTGCACTGGTGTCGCCTAAATGTAGGGCCTTGAACCTGTGAGGTTTATGAGGGACCAAGCCACCAGTGTCAGTGGTATTAGTTAGCAGGAAAGGGATTAAGTGAAACAGGAGAAGAAAAGCACAGATTTCATATGTTTTCAGAACAAAAAGCAGAACATACAACATATTATAGTCCTTGCAATTAGCAGGAGCCAATGTACAGATTTTTGGGCTGCAGCGATACCTTCCCTGGGCTTTAGGCCAAGGATAAGTCTTGCAGCCCTATTCAAGATTAGCCGAAGAGGGAATAGACAACAAATGGGGAGGTTAAGGAAAAGGATGTTGCACTAGTCCAGCCTACACATTACCAGGGCTATACAGACATCGAGCTCCTGGGGGAAGGCAAGGAACGGTGCAATGCCTGTAAGAAGGTCAAGCTCAAACCATGGGCTTTCTTTATAAGCTCAAAAATGTAAGGAGTAAAAGAGAAAAAACACTTAAAGATAACCCCAATGTTTTTGGCCTCAAAGAATGGTAAGAGTAGATGGCCCAAAGGCAGCAGCCACATGGTAGGAGAAAAACAGGGTACATGTGTCATAATAAGAAAGATCTCTGTCTTACTGCATTGAGACAGATTGTTAGCCGCACACAATGCCTCAATGGGTGTCAGACAATCAGGGGTAAAAAAACAAGGAGAACAAATGAGTTCAGGGAAGCTTAAAGAAAGCTGTGTGTCATTAACATAACACTGGAAATGCGAAAAGAAGAAAGACATTAGGTGAGCCAAGTACACAGTGAGGTGGTGGAGTAGAAACAGCCCAGTTGCAGCTGCGAAGGGCGGTTAGTGATGAAAATAGATGAGCCAGTCCAGTGCCTGGTCCATGATGCTAAAGTTACCATGTAACTGTTTAATAAGGATACAATGGTTCACTGTATGAAAGGTGGACGAGACATCAAGGAACACTAGCCTCAATTGTACTACAATCATAAATACCATATACACTTTAATTATATAATTCCACCATATCACAAATACTGTATACTCCCCCTACATTACCTATAATTACTATAAATATATAACTATACTATGTGTTGCCAGTGGCCAGATTTCTGGGGCATGGCCGTAGATTTAAACCATATAACAAGTACATACAATGCACCTTCAAATGACAAAACATACCTAGAACCCCCTGCCATGCATATAATGTCTGCAGGCAGTGGGAAGTGCCCGCTGACTCAGCGGCACCTGCACACCCCTTTATCTATCAGCAGCTAGATATTATCTTCATTGCACTCCGCTACCCTTTTCACACACTCTTTCAGCCATCAATAACGCCAAATAAGGTTTACAAACTGTTTGTTCACTGCACTGTCCATGGACTACCGCGATGTCCATGGACCGGCACCCACTATTTTCACCTATAAAAACAGCTCAATATCATCTTTTTTCAACCCCATCACCCCTTCCAGCCCCTCTTTCAAACACCAAATAACCCCTACTGTGTGTTTCATACTTTTTACCCACTTCACTGTATGCAGACACCAGCGATGTCTGCGGATCCAACATGTCCACTGGTTAAAAAAATATGACGTACCTCAGCTTTTCACTGTCCAATCACCGGGCGTGTCCGATGTCCGCGGACATCAAAACCGACCCTGATTGGCCCCGGCGGGTGTCCGTGGACCGAACAGGGAAGTGAGTATGCGGACCGGACCCAGATATCACAAATTTCTTTTAACTACTGTTTGGCAGTTTAAAAAAGAAACAACTGGACAGAGTTACAAAAGCACGCTTTTGGGACCAAGCCACCGCTCCTGGCGCTAATTCTGTGAAAATCCTTCCAGTGGTTTGGGCTGTAGGTGTGAGCAAAATTATTTTTCCATTGCGTCTATGAGGATTTCTACACCTTTTGGGCCCCCCCTATAACTGTGCCCGCACTTGACGAAACCGCACCACACTTCCAAGAATCGTTCAGAGGGGGCCATACACTTTTATTTTGCAAAGTTTCATGAGGATTCATCCGGGGGGAAGAGGGGCAAAGTTATAAGCCGCCAAAAAGTGCTCTTTCTATGAGTTGAGCAACTTAACCATAACTACAGGGCTGCTACCGCAAGCCATTTTTTAAATATATAAACAGAAAGAAAAAAACAAACAATAAAGGATAGTGTTAGAATTCATCATGTGATATATCCTTTAACACTCATCATTATATTGTTCTAATGATAAATTACCTATAGTATTCATATTCATGTTGCTAGAGATTCCATCTTAATCTTTAGGAAAATAATTTTATATATTGATAACTTTCTCTTAAACAAGGCATCACCACTACTATCTGCTGGTTTGGCAGACATTACCCCTGTGCTCATATATAATCTATGAAAGTAATTAACTCTAATGGTTTCACCATATTTAGTGTATTCATTCTATTCCATTCCCTTTTGAATTTGAGGCACTTCCTCACTACCCTAAATGGAGTTAACACATTTTTTTTTTAATTGTGTTTGGTTTATAATAAACCTTTACAAATACACTTCTTCTCATGGATTACAATTAGAACAAACATATAGAAATCTAATACATTAAAATTAATCCATTAGATTTAAAAACATTAAGATACATAAAACATTAAAAATCGTTAAGACGAATGATTTCGAACAAATAAGGGCTTTTCTCTCACATTTACAAACAGTTCCGAATCAAACATAAAATTGTGTCTAATATGATTACCATTTATAATTATAATTATATGCCTAACAGATGGACCAAAGCTTAATATTATGGATGCATGATGCATGTTTGGTACAATCAACAGTCAATCACATCATCTATGTTTGCATCCTAATAATAAGTTAGAATATTATATAAAACTAAAAATTACCTAAAATCACACACAGGTTAGATTACAACATAAAACATACATATGTACAACATAAGTATGGGATCTAATTCATTAAGAATATTCTCATTAGCCCATCCCTACTATGTTATGGGTGGTCAAATGTAGCGATGTCTCTATAGTTTCTATTACCAGTTTACACATTTTCATGATGCACTAATGATTTTATTTACATCATAGAAACATAAAATATATAGTCGCTAAAATCGCACTAATAACATTTGATTATTTCTTTTTATATACAACAAAGAGTCAGTTTATATAAGTATCTGAGTTTAATAAACTCGAGCACGTAGTCTCCATTTTTCCATCAAGGTTATCTTCAATAATACCCATGATCATTGCTAATTTAAGAATCTGAGTTGGACGGTTACCCCACATGCATCTATTCCATGTACACTCCCTAGACAGCTCTGATCGGGTTATGAGGTAATGATCAAATATTCTGATCCTAATTTCCTCAAAATAGTTACAGTACATAACAAGATGGTTTAATGTTTCCCTCTCTTGCGTTGTACCACAAAAACGACAGTTTCCTGTAAGGGCATTGCCCATTTTCTTGTCCCAATATTGAGTTCTTTCATAAGTGTGCAGTTGATTGAATCTGAAGCCCATGTACATTTTTCTTACTTTAAAGCACAGAAATTTCATAATGTACATTGGTCTCTCCCCTCAGTTTCTAAGATATTTGCCATATTCGGCATAAGACTTATAACCAAAGACTTTGGGCCTCATTACGACCCAGGCGGTCGTACCCTTATCACCATGGTGTAAACTATGTTTACACCATGGTGGATGGTGGATTTACCGCCCCATTCCAAGGTGAGTGGGGCGGTAAATCCCCATTTCCCATTTTACCCTTCCCCATTCCCATTTTTGCCAAATAGGGCATAATGGGAGTGGGGAAGGCGCTAATTACGCCACCATAAATTACGGTGGCATAATTAGCACCATGGTCCCTTAGCGCCATGAATTTTAACGCCTGCAAAAAGCAGGCGTTAAACTCACCATGGCGCAAAGGGACCTCGGAATCAGGCATTAAGGGTCGGCGCCATTTACGGCGCTGTTAACCCCTTAACGCCTGATTCGTAATGAGGCCCTTTGTCTATCAGTCTACACCATTCATACTTTTGAAATGTACGTTTACAGGAAAGCAATCTAGCACATAAATCTTCATTTGTCACAAGAATAGCCTCAAGGATCAGATTGATTTTTTTAGTAATCTTTATAATTGAGGGCAATTTTGCATCGATGTTGTAACGCTCACCTGGTATCCGCGGGGATGTCACTCAGCCTGTTCTGGCCTCTTACGACCTCAAACCCTTCCCTGGCGGCTATTCGACTGGAGACTGGGCCTGAAACACAGAATTGGTAGAGTTTAACTCCCTATTGCCTCTGTGTGCTTGAACCCCTTCTTCCACAGGGTCCAACCCTTCCCTTTGATCCACAGCTCACCTTGTTTTCTTGGAAAGTGTGCTCTCCGTCCTGCCTTCAGCGCAGGGGCGCGTTGATTGATGCAGGCTCATTGCTGCCTAGTTACTTCACTGGCAAGAGTCCGACAGGTAAGTATAATGAGTCTTTTGAACAGTTCTCTAACTTCGTTCCTTTCCTTCCTTAGATGATGGCCGGCGTCCGGGGATGGCGGCGTGCTGCTGAGATGAGTATCGCTGAAGGTGAGTGAGAGCGCGATGCACCCCTTTTCGTATTTGTATTGAACTGAGTTATTTTTCTGTGTCTTTTAGGTGCCGCAACGTTTTCAGTGTGGATGCCGGTTATGAAGAACAAATGCGGTGGGTAAGCGCGGTATGCAGCGCCTCTAGATGTTTCCAGGCTAACCTGGAGTGTCTTTTCCCTCTTGCAGATGGATGAGAAGTTCCGGAGACAGAGTTCCCCCAGAGCAGCTGGGATTCAGGTAAGCGTTTGAAGCTCCTACAGTATTTAAAAATAAGCGAAGATTTGCAGAATGCTTACTAGTGCCTTTTTTTCTGTTCTTTTCCCTTTTCCTTAGGAAGTGGCGTGCCGGGATAGGAATGACACCGCCAAAGATGCCCGCAGAACAGAAGGAGCGATGAATGATGGGCAGAAGCACCGCAAGGTAAGGCTGTTCCTAACGGTGTTCTTGTTCTTGCAGAAGCTGAGCGCAGAAGAAAGATGCAGGCCTACTGGAGACCGATCCGAACACGGTGAGTGTCACGCTGCAGGTGCAGAAAACGCAAAGCAAGTTTCTCAGCCTGGGTGTGGCTTAAATAGTCTCTGGGTATCCCAGGTGTCTTTGGGCTGAACCACACCCAAAAGACTAGATCGCACATGCAGTTCTGGGAACCGAAATATGTGGGGGCATCCATCTTGTCTCCATCAATGCACTACAAGTCCAATCCCCAATGTTATCCTATGGGAGTGAGTGAGTCTGGTGCCACAAGCGCCAAGTCTGACTCCAAGTTGGTCTTTGGAGGGATGGAGAGGCCCTTGAGGGCCATGTAGGTGATCGTGGCCTGGCTCTAGCCTGACATCTTGGAGGGCTGAGGACATGAGGGGCAGGAATCATGACAGATGTACATAGTGTGCAGATACTCATACATGGAACTTCTGGGTGGCTCTATTATTTTAGCATGATTATTCATTAGGCGCCAATACCTTTTATTGGAGAGAGGCAAAAGACCAAGCGCCAGGCATATAAGGGCATTAGGTATGGATAACGCAAGACCCAATAACAATTTCCATAATCTACCTTGTAGAATGTCTAGGAAAGCATCCATTTCAATTAGGCTGATATCAAGCCCATATAGAATAGTGGGTTCAACTTTTAATAAGTAAAATTGAATAAGTGGTAACAAGGAAAACCTACAATATCTCTGGAGAATAATTTTCATTTGTGATTTGAAAAGGTTGAATTTTATTATTCAATGTCTCGTTCCACATTTCTGCAGAGTATTTATCTGTAAGTGTATAATTAAGATATCGTATAGATGGGGTATACACTATAGGTATTTCATCCAGCGCCCACGTGAATCTTGATGGTTTACATTTCCCATCTGCAAAGGTTAGAATGTGGCTTTTGGAAGGTTCGCTTGCAGATTGTGCTTACGGGCGAAACTTGAGAATAAATTTAATGTATTTTGGAGCCCGAATGGCGTTCTATCAAAGAACAGCAAATCATCTGCAAAGCCAATCCAATATTAGGAAAGTTTACCCTATTTAACATGATACATTGGGGAATAATTCCATGATTGATCTCAGACAGATACATAAAGATTAAAGAGTACTGCTGCCAAATTACAGCCCTGTTTAACTCTGATGTGAGTCATAAATTTGATCTGAAAGGGCCCCTTCTCTATTCAGTCTGATCCTATAATTTGTGTTTGAATGTAATAGAGCAATCATGGTCACCAGCTGCAATGGAAACCCTAGTTTAATCATCTGTATCCAAAGTAGTTCTCTTATCACTGTATCAAAAGCAGTAGTCAAATCCAGGGCTGCCATATAGACAGACCATATTTTTGAATGTTTTGTTTGATATTACAGGTGTGCAACAATTGCTGTATTGAGTGGACATCCCATAGATTTGCAAAATCCAACCTGGTAACGGGGAAGAATATTATTTTGACCAATTTAAATGTGTATCTCATCCAATAAAAGCATTGAGAATATTTTAGATGATGCATACTTCAATGCAATGGGCCTAAAGTTTCCTGGCTCACTAGTTGAGGCTTTCTTATATACTGGAATGATGTTAGCTGAGTCCCATGTCAGGGGAAGCAAGCAGGATTAATAAATAGGATCACATTTAATTTTTAGTAGTTTGGCCCAAAATACTGGGTCGATTTTAGCAAAAAAAGAGGGTATCCCATCAGGGCCCTCAGCCTTGGAACTCTTTCTCCTGTTAATCACATATTCAATATCCCCATGGGACCAAGGCGAGGACCCTGATAGAAATGATCTATCATTAACCCCTTTGGTTTCAGAGAATCTTCCGGGGAAGCAATATTTTTCCATAATAAACGATGTCCATACTTCAGCTATTATCGAGGGTTCTCTATATATGAGTGGATCAGTAGTTAGAGTACCTAATATTACCCATACCTGCCTACTATCATGCTTTATTATATAGAACATCATCCGTTGATTGTCCGCAAGTAATGACATATGTTTTATAATTTTGATATTATTGTTATATGCCTGCCGGACCAATTTTACGTGCTTCATAAGACTGATCTGAGAGTAATTATGTCGATACAACTATCTTATATGTTTATTCTTTTCATTTTTAATTGAGCAATGATGGTATTATACCAGTGTTAATGTTTGTTGGGAGGCGAATTGTAATTATTTTCACACGCAAGGAAATTCACATGATAGTGAATTCTGCTTTCATTCACCTTATTCAGCTCACTAATAGAACAACCTTCTCCAAAAGTCTCTAAGACTAATGGCTTTGTCTGAGAGGATGTGCCTGAGTAGCTGCTTACAAGCTTTTGGATTCCATATGACAGAGAGTTTATACAGATCATGTTCTAGGAGCATGATCCCTACTCCAGTCTTAAATTGCATGCAAGGTATAGGAAGCACCAATTTGATTATCATATGATCTCCGCAAGACGGATTAGATATAACTAGCTGCTCCTCTGTAACATATAGAGAGGTTGATATGAAAAAGTAATCTATAAGGGATCAATAGTTAGCCCGCGCCCAATGCGAATTACACTTTGTAATATCATGGTGCATCATTTGAAGATCCCATTCGAGGAAATAGTTGACCCATCTCTGCCCATGGCGAAGAGAGGCCGACATATAATTACCACCTGTGGTTCTACCATTACTAGCAGAGCAGGTTACACAGATTTCTTTTTTTTCTTGATTAAGTAATTATTTATTAATTTAACAGTCAGTTTTAAAATAAGCCTTCTTTAGAAGGGAAGCAATTGGAAACAATAAAAATACACTTCAAAATACACTCATTCAGTTTAGTAAAGTAAGCAGATGCCCTTTTGGGATGGCACACAGAGTTTCCTACACCCTCAGGTGACTATACTAGCTAGGACACAGTGGACGTTAATATATCAGTTATTATCCTTTAACTGTAATACTGATGTTGTGACAAAAAGGAAAAGGTTAGGGAAGTAACAATGTTTATATTGGCTATTCACAAAACAATACAAAATGAAAGAAGTAAGCATTAGAGGACAGAGTACAGCAGAGGCCGAGGGGGAGAAGAGTATACTGGAGCAGATTGATTCAAGTGCCTTCTCTCCCACACGGGTTATATATTTTAATCGCTGTGCCGCCCCAGCATGATGTAAGCCCGAATTCATCCCCTTCCCCGATGTCCACTGTCCCCCGCCTGATGAGTCTGGCTACACAGTGAATGCCATCAAAACCCAAACGACCCATACCTTCACCCCCAAACTGTGAGTTGCAACGTGTAATGGCACTCCACATGTCCTTTCTGTTCTGGCAACCATCCAAGGTCTTAGGATACCGGTCCCCATCTAAAAGTTGTCCAGGCCTTCTTCCTGGACAGATAGCATGCCCTGACCCCATGTGTGTATGAGTGTAGATTATTTATCCGCCCCCCCGGGTACAAATTTGTTTCCTGCACCCACAGATGACTTGGTCTGCCAGTGTGCGGAATCTGTCCTCCATGCCGGGATTGCACATTTGTCTTCTGGTCACTTCAAGCCTACAAGTTTTCGCTAACAGTTCTATGCGTTTGGAGTGTGGAGGTGGGGTTTTTCCCTTCCAGTGGACGATGAGTAATTTCCTAGCCGTGAAAAGCAGTGTCCCAAGGAGTCTACGGGTTAGGGGGTCTTTGTGTCAATTATCTGCCCCAGCCCCCAGCAGCATCCCCTCGGGTGAAAAGGCGACAGTGGCCTCGCTAATGTCCTCGATTTATCTGTGGACTCGCCGCCAATATTGAGAGAGTTTGGAGCAGTGCCAAATGATATGGCCCATCGTGCCTAGGGAACCACACTCCCTCCAGCATTTGTTTGAGTGTGCGATTTTCATTTGGTAAAGCGTTGTAGGGGTGTAGTACAAGCGCTGTATAATTTTGAATTGGATCTCCCTGTTTTTGAAGTTGGTGAAGATACTGGGAATGGCTGCAAAGCCTTCCAGAATAGTAGAGACTTCTATCTCGCTACCTAGAGTCTCGGCCCAGGAATGCACTAATGAGAGGTTTCGCCCAAGGCTGTTGTGAATTGCCTTTTGGTAAAAGGTGCGAAGGCGTAGGAATGCTTCTAAGTGGTGCTCCATTTCTGCCTCACAGGGGGCCGGGGTAGGTGGTAGCGGTGTTTGAGCAGTGTGCTGGCATACAGTGTTGCTTATTGTGTGGAAGATCAGCCAGTCGCCCGTGCTCAATCCCAGCTTGAGAGGCGCGTCTTGGAACGACAGGAGTCGTCCCTCTTCACATATGTCCATAAGTCGTAGGTTGGCCCACTCCCGGTCTTGTTTGCAGTGAATTTCTTGTGTGATCACGTATGTAAGGATAGCCCTGATACTAGACCATGGTGACACAAATCGGGTTTGGATCCCTTGTGACGCCCTAAGTTTGTGCCATTGGGTTAAGGTGGGCCCGATGATTGGGTGTTTCTTTAAGCCCGGTGGGAGTTTGCGTGTGGCGGTTGCCATGATTTCAATGGGTTTGAGAGGTTCCATCAAATCGACCTTCATTGCCCTCCAGCTGGCATGATCCGATGTGTCCAAGCAGCGTTTTACCCAATAGACATGTGCCGCTTGGTAGTAAGCCTTCAGGGAGGGGGGCGCAAGGCCACTGTTTGGTTTAGCGGCTTGGCCGGCGGGAAAGCGGATTCTGGCCTTCTTCCCTCTCCAAATGAACTTAGCGATTGTGCTATCAAGCTCCTTCATAGAGTCAGGAGCTGGGGTTGCGGGGTTCATCATAGCGATGTACATGAGCTTGGGGAACGAGTTAATTTTAAGGGCGTTTATACGGCCGGTGAGGGAGAGGGCAAGTGTGTTCCATCGTTTTAAGTCTTGGCATATGCGCGTGATTTTACTGGGATAATTCAGTTCGCCAATGTTGTCCAGTGAGGCGCTAATGTTTATTCCGAGATATTTGATATGGTGTGTTTGCAGGGTGAAAGGGGCTAGTCCTCCCGGTTCCCAAGGGATAGCTGGACGTAATGGCAGGATCTCAGATTTATAATGAAAAACATGGAATTCCTATTAATAATAGGAACTCCCGTCCCCTGCACACCTCTTGATATTGGAAACAAGATCCAACCAAAATTTAAATACATGTCATCATTTTCACTAGTTTATGTTTTTGGAACAGCTAAATTCGTAAATCATTTTGTTTTTTAATTCTTAATTAGAAAGCAAGTTTCAAAGGACACAGTATTATACAAATATTATTATTTTATCCACATGATATTTTTAGTGCTTTAGTGCAATTTAGGTTTATCCTTTGTACCAACAAATCAAACAAATCTGCTTAATGAGGAAGTGAACTTATTTAAACTAATAAGGAAAATGAAATTGAAACTACTTTTTGATTCTATACCACCAATGCAAGAGAGATCAACATCATTTGACACATTAGAAATGAAGCCCAAAAGTAATTTCATCCCTAATGTTAGAAATTCGACCCTAGATTTGCTCGAGATAAAAATAAAGAAAGATCTGAGGTCCATGAAATTTGCAGAAGTTAGACAACAAAATCTTCGGAAATATCAACACAGAATACTACAAGAATTAGCAAATGACAGGACGATCGAGATTAAACCAGCTGACAAGGGGGGCGCAATAGCTATAATGGATGCTGACTTATATAAACAAGGCTGCCTGTCCTTACTCGAAGATACTAACACCTACATGATTCTTGAGCATGATCCAACAAAAGTGATCCAACGTATGATTGAAGAAGTGGTGAATGAAGCAGCAGAAGAAAAGTGGATCACAGATAAAACCAAGGATTTTCTATTGAATAAAAATCCAATTCTTCCGGTATTGTACGGATTACCTAAAGTTAATAAAAATCTAACAAATCCTCAATTCAGGCCGATTGTGGCAGCGAGCGAAAGTGTTTTTGTCCACTGTCTAGGTACCTGGATAAGTTACTTCAACCAATTATTCAAGCAACATCAACTTATCTAAGAGATACCACTCACCTATTGAATATTTTGAACATGTTAGATCAAGTTGAAGAGAACTGGATACTGTTCACACTTGACGTACAATCTTTGTACACATCAATCCCGCATGAAGAAGGACTGGAAGCTCTAGAATGGCTGTTACTTCAGCAAGAATTTTTTCCATCCAATAAAACATTTGCTATTCAACTTGCCAAGATGATCCTTTACAACAATTACTTTAGATTTCAAGGTCAATACTATTTACAAATATCAGGAACTTCAATGGGGGCAGCCATGGCCCCGGCATATGCAAATACTTTTATGTTTTATTTTGAAACTCAGCATGTTCTAGAAAATCCAAGATGGTCAGACAAACTGATAATGTGGCGACATTATATTGATGACGTTTTTGCAATATGTAGAGGCACAACAGAAGAATTGGGAAGTTTCATTGTATACCTGAATTCATGTAACAGCCGTATTAAGTTTACCCTTGAAATTGGGACACCGGCAGTACATTTCCTAGATACAAAGATCTACCCAGAAAATGGCAAATTGCAAACAACGGTTTACAGGAAACCCACTTATGTGAATAACAGTCTATTCTTCACGAGTCATCACCCTCAACACCTGACATTTTTTTACCTCTAAGCCAATTGCAAAGAATCAAACGGATTGTCTCAAATGAAAATACATATGCGGAAGCAGAGAGAGAATTGATTCTACGATTTGAAGAGAGAGGATTCCCAGAAAAAATTCTAACAGAAGCTAAAGAGAAGTGCCAATTAAAAAACAGATCAGATCTTCTGATTCAAAAAACTAAACAAGACAAGGATAATCCTCCACTGATCTACCTGTCACAATACTCCACAAAAAGTACACAAATTAAAAGGATATTGCATAAAAATTGGAAAATTACTAGATTGGACCCACAACTCTGTACTTTGTTCCCAAAACCACCACTAATGGCCTACACAAGAGGAAGAAATTTACGGGACTCATTGGTAAAGGCAGAAAGAACAAGTACAACACAACAACGGTTACTGTTGAAACCAAAAAAAGGAACATTTCCATGTTTAAACTGTAGCCAGTGTAACAATGTCCAAAAAGGTCCAATAATCAGACATCCATACACAGATCAGAAGATCAACTTACAACACTTTGCCACCTGCGAGAACAAATGTGTAATATATGGACTAATTTGCCCATGTGGCAAATATTACGTTGGCCAGACGCTGAGACGGGTGAAAGACCGCATCTCGGAACATAAGTCTAACATAAGAACAGGAAATTTGAAGTCACCGGTTACAAGACATTTTAGAGATCACAAACATACAATTTCACATTTGTTGTTCTTGAAATCGTTACACGACCAGCCAGAGGAGGGAACCTACAACAAATCCTATCCCGTAGAGAAATGTTCTGGGTACACAAATTAGATGCCTTAGAACCTAGAGGCATGAACGACGAGTATTCTCTGACTGTATTCTTATGAAAAACAACAATGAAATAGTGAGATGACTAGCACGTATTGCTGTGGAAAACGTTGATTGATGTTCCCATGAATTTTCCCTTGTTATCAATATTTGTTTTTTATACCTGCCTTTATATTCATTTTCATATTGTTGTATAAGTAATAATTAAGGTGAAACGATGCGGAATAATGGAAAGACAGCTTATTAAACTGCACATTGGTTAAACAAAACGAACTAATAATATGTGTTGAGATACCATTCAGTATAAAAGACTACAATTCCCAGAATTCCACACCATCAGATGTAATACCTCTATATACACTATTAGATATAGATACCTCTTGACTACAAATAAACTCATGCCTGCGAGTGCTTGTAGACATATCCACTCGTTGAACAACATTATTATTCCCAACAGCTAGATGTTTTTAACCACACGAGTTTAATGTGGGACAAAGTGAGCGACAAAGTGAGAGATTGAAATGTCTTTGTAGGTCCGTGTGCACTACAACTCCCAGAAGTCTAGGACATCATGTAACAGAGATCATATGTCACATGACAGTAAATCACACGTCACATGACTTTAAATAATCAGAGATAGCGAGTGAACCGTGTTACCCGCGAGAAAGCTGTAGGACAAATCTTTTGAGGCGAGGAAATCATTGATATATCTTTTGAGGCGAGGAAATCACCGACATAGGTAAGAATGCGGATGGACCAGCATCTAAAAATGAGTAATACGTAGTTGATCATTCAAAACGCCTATACTCGTTATTCTTCGTGAAGATTTTTCGAGAACCAACGGTAATTGACTTCTGTGCTGGGATTGTTAACATCGCTATTACCCGATACTGCAGCAACACACAGGTAACACACTAACTTTTGAATCTAAATTTGTAGAATTGGAAAAGCGTTTTTATAGCCTGACACATATTATTATACCTTATATAGAATATAAGCTGAGTAGGCAGTACGGTGGATAAACAAGTCGACACACGTGTATTACAGAATCTGCAAACACACAGGACTAGACAACAATACTCATGTAGGAACAAGGATACTTATCCTTCTAACACCATAGTGACGATTTGATCTAACCATTATCTAATACACATATCACTATTATTATTTTCAGAACACATGAGAACTGTTTCATAAGATGACGTTTCCATCATTCCACATCGAAATGGACACTTGAAGTCCTAAAGAAAAGAAAAACACTGTTGTTTTGAGTTTGGAAGAGAAATTATTTGTTGAAATTTATATTTATTTAGAGGATTGCTGAATTATCATTACTAGGAAATACTGTGTTTAATGAAATAGTTATTGCTCCTGAAGAAGAGAGGCATACTCCCGAAACGCGTAGAGCTCCTTATCAAGAATGTTTTGTATTTTATGTAACCATGAGTGAACTGAACTCTGATGTTTGTTGAAAATAAGCACTAAAAATATCTTGTGGATAAAATAATAATTTTCGTATAATACTGTGTCCATTGAAACTTGCTTTCTAATTAAGAATTACAAAACAAAATGATTTACGAATTTAGCTGTTCCAAAAACATAAACTAGTGAAAATGATGACATTTATTTAAATTTTGGTTGGATCTTGTTTCCAATATCAAGAGGTGTGCAGGGGACGGGAGTTCCTAATATTAATAGGAATTCCATGTTTTTTCCTTATATTACTGACCTTTGATACCAAGGTTGTTGGTTTTCTCCCCCGCATCCCTAAAGAGTATTTAACGACTGAACAAGCCATTGGAGCTTTGAATTTCTTTAACAGAGACTAACAACTTATAATATACGGTGTGCAATTTCTTTTTGCATTTTCTAGGATCTCAGATTTACCCAGTTAATTGTATAGCCTGCCATAGGACCTATTTCCAGATGGAGCGTTCGGATGTACGTGAGCGATGCGCGCCCTTTACTGACATATAGTAACATGTCATCCGCGTAGAGCGACACGCAGTGTCTTGCGCCCCTTGTGTGATGCCCGTCCGCAGGTCGAACAGATTTTATTAAAATCACCACCTATCACAATTCTAACCTGTGGGTTTTCGGTAAAGGCTTCTTCGAAAAATCGAATTAAGTTAGTCTACCATATAAGCGAAAAATTTTGTCATTTTGTTCCAATAAATGCGTATAATTAAGAGGCACTCAGTATGCTCACCGTGCATGCTGAGCGGGGCAGCAAGAATGTCATCATGATTGTACATAAGGGGAGAAGACATTTTATAAGCATTATTAATTAAAACGGTTAGACCTCCAAATGGTCTCCCCATCAGGCCTTTTTTTGCCAGTTGGACATAGGAACTAAAGCCTTCAACATGTATAAGTTACATATTCATTGTTTCCTGTAATAGCATAATCGCTGGTTTCTCACGTGTCTCTAGTTTTTTTAACCAATGCAAAAAGTTATTAAACCCACATAAATTCCAGGAGATAACTACCATTGTTTCAAGCTACCATTCCTGGGGCACATGTTTTACTCCTAGAGACTTATTCATGTAAGGCTCCAGCCAAGGAAGATCCTTAATGGCGGATGCAAAGACTGTGAATTGTCTAATCATGTCATCATTCAGAAGTGCAGAAATGTCACTAGTAGAGGCACCCTTATGTGAATCTATGCTTGGCATAGGAGTTTCTACAAATATTGTTGCCTCCTCAGCTGAGTTGAATAGGTAAGGAGTTAGACCTATATATATAAAGTCATTGCGCTGATCCCATATTAGTTTCATAACAATATGTGAGTTATAGTTACATAGCATGAGATTGTTGTTATCTAAACTAAGCTTTATCCAATCTATGTCATTGGATCTAAGAGTTCTGAGTGAGGGTATTTTCTAAAAGGTTTTAAGCATATGGGATCGATTTAGGCGAATGTTACCTTCACATCCCGTGTTGATCTCCCATCCCAATATGGGAGGTGTGTCATGTGTCAACAAGGTAGGGGTTAAGTTAGGTTTAACTTTCCTTCCACTCATATCATTTTCACCTCTAGTACCAGAATCATACTGAGATATAATGATCTTTTTCTCTCCGTCCCCAACATTCGCGGCTAGGGCTAGATTACCACTTGCAATTCCGTCAATCGCATTTGCCCCCTTTGGGACTAAATCATTAAATGGAGTGCGATTTCTATTCCCAGTCTCTGATGAAATTAAAGCCTGGGCAGAATTAGTGGTGGTTAAGTCTCGTCTACTACTCCCGCTCAGGCTCTCAGGTTGGATTCTTAATTTATTGAGCCCCTGTCCACCAGTGTTTCCAATGATCACATTTGTAGTTCTCTTGGTGCCAGTTATTGGAAAAAATGAAGATTACTCAGTTTGTTTGTGTTTAATAAAAGGGGGAGAGAGGGACTTTTCAGACTCCACAGGTACCCTCGCTTTGGGAGTAGAACTAATCTCAATAGTGCAAGTTGGTGAGTTAATGTTAGGAATTTTTATTTTCATTTTTTCCGGGTTGGGTTTCATTTTTTCCTGGGTGGCCTTCTTTTGATTAGGGCAGAGCCCTTCCTTATCACTATTAATAGTCAATAGTGCTTTAGACTCCCCAGCAAGTTGATGGAGATCAATAATCACATAATTGTTGGATAGTTTACAAAGATCCTTCATATGGGAATTGTGGTTCTCAATTTTTTTTTGTAGTTTGATTTTTCAGTTTCTTCACGCACATGCCTAAGCTTTATTTTTAGCTAGATTTCTTTTTTGTGCTCGGATGGCTAATCTTTTTTGTTTGCGTGTTAACGGCACAACCTGAGGATAGTTAGTAATAGCCTCATTTAGATCATCTGTGATTTGCTTCTGTTGGGATTCTTTCTCCTCAGCAAGAGCAATAAGTTACGTAAGGGTAGATGGACTATCGGGGCCCGCATTGCATGATGTGCTTCCAAAGCTGCCCACCACATACTCTGCAGTTTTATTGTCTGATAATTGCTTTTTTGCCACTCTAAAATCATTAATTTCCTTTGTAAGTTTATCAATTTGTGCAGTATTATTACCAACAGTTTTGGATAGAACGTCCTCAGCTCCGGACCCCATCGAGGCCTTTGTGATGCTTTGGGAAGCTGTAATGTCCGCATAAGACTTGAACTCTATCACTGGGCAACAATCCCATCCTGTAGTTTGTGAGGCTTTTGAAACTGAACCAACCTCATATCTTGGTTTATCGACATGATTCCCTCGATTTTATTTAATTTTCCCATAATCTCCATCAGAGAAATCTGCATAGCATCAATCTCCCAGTGGGTTTGCTCATGGCCCTTTTCAAGCAAATTAAGTATTCGTGTTATCACTGGGAATTTCATGCCCGTAGGAGATTCCTCAAGTGGCTGAGGTTCAACCGCAGCCCTCGAGCCAAGCCCACCAGTCCCCATTTTAGGTGAGTGATGATCTATCTCATGTTCCATAAGCCTGATTTTCTCAAAAGATTTGCTGTTCAATAAGTCTAATACTGGCAAATTGACCCTCTGCATCGGGGGGCTAGCTGTGGGTATAACATCAATAGGGAATGTGTTAATTGCGTCTCCTTGCGTTGATAACCCCTCTGCGGGCAACTCAATAGGATGGAAGGGCGGTTTATTAAAGAAAAATACATTCTCTATTCCTGTTCTCCGTTGCGTAACAGGAGTAGAAGGACCTAACGATAACCTCATCCACTTGCCCAATTCGGCCTGGATCGCCGGCGCCAGCATTGAGCAGTCGGAGATATGGCTATTGAAACATTCCCCCCACGCCCCCCATCATAATCTCTGTCATCTGATTCTGGGAAGCGTAGTTGTTCGTAAGATTTTCTATAGTTTTATAATCCACATCATTTACCTCACAAAGTGTAAATGTAATAGAGCCGCATGGAAAAGAATCAGGATTGGAGCCATCTACAATTCCTACACTAATTTGAGACTCATGTTGCACCTTTTCCCTGCTCATTAGCGGGTGGTAAATCTAGAGGGATGCTTTTCACTTTTTGCAGAAGCTCACAATCCTCCGCCTCGTCATCTGAGAAGTTAAGCAACCCTGAATCCTCTGTTTGCTCGTTTTGGATCATCATTGTTGTTATATTTGTGCTAACCTGGTTCTAATGGAGTTTCCGACCACTTCTCAATCCATCGGCCATGATTGAATTTTAGTCCTCCCCCAGAACGGAGATCACTGCAAGGCAATCACATCTCTCTGCCCCGTGGTGTAAGGAATCAAACCCCAGATAGACAGCGAGAACACAAGCGTACGCCGTTATAAACAAGCTCAAAGCCACACCACCCTACTTCCGCCTTCTGTATAAGATTAGTGACTTCAGTCGCAGTCCTCAGCATTAACAATATCGGAACTTCGACAATGCGTTCACGAGGTTGGTTCACAGGGCCAAAACCGACAACCTTATTACCTTATATCCAACAATGTGCGCCACAACCCCCACACCCTAACAGCCCAACAGCACACGCACTTACCAGGCATTTCCAAAACACGCGTGAAATGCGCGTGCACCTCACAATATGTAGGCCTTTTGGGAAGTATGGAGGCGGAGCCTCAGCACACAATGAATCTATGGTGGCAAAAAAAAACAGCACCACGTAAGTCGCGTGAGTTACACACTATGTGGCAGCCTAATTAAGCCCAGCCCACACCCAACCACACACCCAGCCCACACACCTTTTGTGCCACAAGAGGGCACAGTGAACAACGTAAATCCAAGATTATAATTACTTTGGTCATAAGAGTCCGTAGGAATCCTTGTTGGTCCAGGCAGCGTTTCGCCTCTGCAACAATCAGTATGCCTTCCTCTTTTCCATACAGCCTCGTATCAGCGCACAGGGCAGCAATCCTCCAGCGATCCAGCCCAACAGCACACGCATTTACAAGGCACTTCCACATTCCACAAACACATTCTTATATCAAGGTGATATTCGTTCATGACTCGGCTCAATGTGCTATGCATTAATCCTTGTCTTTATGATATGATAGGTTATTTATAATGCGCTTAATATCCAGAGGTTTCTAAGCGCGGACCCCTGGATCAAAGCCATGTTGCTCTATGTGGTCTTGCTTCCAAGGCGAGCATGTTGCCCCTGAGCTATCCTCCCGAGCCGAATGTATACACGAGACAGCTCTGGAAATGGCAGACTTCATAAACACAATTTGGTTGGACTCTGTTCTTCACTATCTCGATCCCAACTCTACTAGCTATATATGACAAAAACTATGGGCTTCCCTCAGTTGAACTCTTTATTTTTCTTAGTGTGGTCTTCGCTCCTCTGTTATCTCGGTTATATTTTTAGTGAACCTATGGATCCATCTTCTTGGGTGTGTTTATTGTGCTGTGCACAATTCCTTAGAATGTCTGTATTGTTGTTTACTGGAAATGATTCCTGAAATGGAAGAGTTGCAAACAGAATCTGGTTGAACTCTTTCCATGAGTATTTCTATACAGGATTCATTATTTTTATTTGGAATGATTTCCGGCTGACAGTGTGGTCTTCACTTGTCTGTTCTCTCTGGGATAGACCTCTAGACATTATTTAAAGGTAGTGTGCTCTATGCAGATATTAATTTAAACCAGTTCCAGCGAGGTGGCTGTAACTGTATGCTTTAGTGTGCACCATTGAATATTCTTCCTCCAATTTATTGATGATTGGTACCTTGTGTTACATTTCCCCATCAGCAGTATCCTTCCATTGTTTCTGGTTCCCTAAAAACATTTAATTGGACTAGATACTACTAACCCCTGCAGAATTTGCTACATTAGGATATCTTATAACTTACAGTTATTGTGGTCCCTTTCTTAGCTCTTAGTATTGCTGTTCCTGGGGTAGCCCGGGAAAGAAATCATCTATATAAGGATACAGACTCTATGTTTGCAGGCGCACATTTTGTAATATCTTTTAAATGTGATTATAATCATAAAGGTCTGACTAAGAATACTGTTGTTTCCATGTCAGTCATTTTGGGATGATTGCTATCTGCTATAATTGGTCATGGTACTAAAGGTAGGACTAAACATTGTGTTAGTCCTGTATCAGTGATCTTGCAATGATTGTTATTTGCTTTAGGTGTTCATAGTTACAAAGATAGGACTAAGATAGCTCTCGCTGTCTTTGCGGGCATCTTAAAATATTTACTTTTCCTTTCTTAGTCACAATGTTGAGCCTGTAGATGCAAACTGCGATTGCTCAACTGGGAATGGTCTATTAATCCTAAGCGTTTTGACAGTTCAAGATTCACTTACCTATGACTACTTTGTTCACAGGTGACTAGGGTTTACCCAGATGTATTTTGAGAATAATAATTGACTCATGTCACATTCTTATTGCTATTTACGTTCCCTAGTTGTGAAGTCCCTTGTTGGCAGATACCCCAGCTCCCATATCAAAGGGAGACATTAAGATCCTGAACCTGGTTGAGTCCTTCATCAATGACTCTCAGTAACATAGATACATTTTGCTTCATACTGTCTCATCTTGCATTTCCGATTCCCTAATTGCCATTTTGCCTCAAAGAAATGGATTTGCATCTGATTCATGCCCCTTGAGCCAGTATTAGATTAGTGGTGGTTTTTTCTATTCCTGTTCTTGATGACATGTAGATGCTCCCGAACTCTGGTTATCAGCTCTCACTTTGTGTTCCCCACATCATACTTTTTCTAAACACCCAGGAGAAGACCAATTACATGCGTACGTTGATACTTTATCATTTCATTATTTTTCTATTAGTATACATACAGTTGTTTTCTGTTTTGTTCAAAGCATATCAGAAACATTGTACAGTCCCCACATTTGTACAAACATTTTATTCTTTTAGGTTACAACATGGTTATGATATGATATGATATGGCATTTGTAACGTGCCTATACACAAGTGTTTCAAGGCGCGACGAGGCATGGAGGGGGGACAAAGGGAAGACAGACAGCGATCTTACGGTGTCCGGTCAAAGGGTCGACTACAAAGGGTCGAATGGTCAAAGGATCGAGACCAAAGGACCGAAAACAAAAGGATCACTTTTTTTTTAATAACATTTTTTTGGGGGTTTTCGTTTATGGAAAAAAGTGGTTTTTACCACAAAAAACAGGGGTTGGGGGGACCCCCCCCCAAAAAACAAAATAAAAAAAAAAAATGTCGATCCTTTTGTTTTCGGTCCTTTGGTGTCGACTCTTTGACCATTCGATCCTTTAGTTGTCGATCCTTTGACCTACAACCCGATTTTACTAGGCCAGGTGTCATTCAGATCGTGCAAGTGCATGGGTAGAGGGGAAGGGAAAGTGCAAGGGGAAAGGGAGAGGGGAAAGTGCATTACAGGGGTAGTAAAATAACAAGATAAATGATAAGGGCCAACTGGTGGCAAGTGCAAGGTAAGTGCAGACAAGTGCTGGGAAGGGGGCTGTAGGGATACAGAGACAGTCCCGCAGTGCAGGGGTTGCCAGGTAGGCAGTGCAGGGGGAGAGTGGCTGGGCCAGGGACCGAGATCGGTGAGAGTGGCCCAGTTGCAGATTCAGTGCAGATTCAGTCAGGCATTTAGCAGGGGAGAGAAAGCAGAAACAAAGAGGAAGGTTTTGAGGTGCTTCCGGAACCGGAGATGGTTCTCATCAAGTTTCAAGGAGGCAGGAAGGCTGTTCCAGAGGCCCCTGCCGCAGAGAGAGATCTACCCCCAACTCCTTGTTTGGAGAAGCGGCTGACCCTGAGGGAGTTGGAGGCGGAGGAGTGAAGATCTCGAGAAGGAAGATATTTAGGAAGAGAGAGTTGAAGGTATTTTGGCCCGAGGCCCCAGAAGGCCTTATGGACAATGCAGAGGGTTTTGAACTTAATCCTCGCAGCCACTGGGAGCCAGTGCAGAGATTTCAGTCCTGGAAAGATACGGTCCCTGGGCTTGAGGCCAAGGACAAGTCTCGCAGTCCTGTTCTGGATGAGTTGCAGAGGGCGGAGAGTAGAGGCAGGCAGATTTAGATAGAGGCTGTTACAGTAGCCAATTAAGAGAGAACAGGGGCTCTGGAGACAGTGAGCATCTGGAGGAAGGAGAGGAAAGGAAGAATACCTCTGAGGAGGTACAGCTGGTAGTGTGACTTCTTGGAGACATCAGATATGTGAGGAGAGAAGGAGAGTGTGGAGTCGAAGATGACCCCGAGGTTTTTTGCACTGCAGGTAGGAGCAGGAAGAGGGCCAAGAGAGGCCGACCAGAGAGCTGCAGGGAAGGAAGGAGTTAGTGTCCACTGTTATATGTAATTCTCCCTTATCATTGGTCGCATAGTAGGTGCTTTTCGATATCTATAACATAAGCGGGGAATGGGGGATAATATTATAGTGCTACACCAATAGAGTACCCCAAAACAATAGGTATAAACTATAACATTTAAACAACAAATACTGGTGTGCAGTTATTGAGCTGCAGGGGGAACACATCTACTTTCCAATTCGCTGAGGACAACAGATATAGCCCACGGTCCAACTAAGTGCTGTGTGTTGAACAAGTTACTAACAAAGAGAAATTCAACTTATCATACCACACCATTCCCATTCAACCCTTTTCGATATACCATACTAGGTTTAGTTCCTATGTATTGTTACAATTCCTGGTCTACATCCAGTATGTCCCAATGTTTGGTTAACATTTTTTGAATTAAGCGACTCTAAGTAGAACATTCTGTAATAAATATGACAGTGTCCTGATTGATTTTATTTAGCTTTGTTGTGCTTAGGGTTCAGCAGTACCCTTTTGTCTAAAGTCTCAGCCTTGTCTTCTACAATCTCATTTGCGTAACCCCTCTCTAGGAACATTCCTATGATCATCTCGGTCTCTTTCTCAAATTGTTAATTTTCACTAAAGTAGCTCCTCGCCCTGATCATATCACGATATAGCATATTTCAGAAGTTTTTTTTAAATCGAATTAGACAATTATAATTCATTATAAATATTCTATATGAGCACAGCCTCTGGAGTATCCCAGACCAACAGATAGTCGAGGGGTTGCTTTGATTAGGAGAAAATACAGAGTGTATTAAAATTCATAAAGATGAAGGTGAAATCTGGAACAGGTATATGAATACTAAAGATAATTTATAACTGGGACAATAAAATGAGGAGTGTAAGAGGATATACATCCCAGTATGAATACTAACGTCACCTTTTGCTATTTTGCTGTTTTCTTTCTCTTTCTTTCTGCTCTTTATAAAAACAAAATTGAAACAATTCTCTTAACAATGTGATGGGAACATTACTTTGTAACTTTGATGAACTATAACCATTATAAGTTAAAGTAGGATGTGTGGCACTTTCTGAATTTCATGTTATCATAATTTATGTCTTCCTAAATTGTACACTAACCTACAATGAGACAAACAGTTTCCTGAAGAGACTGGCAGGTGGAAAAATGTGTAACATGCTGCATTTACAAATCGAGACTGATTTAGGGAAAGTTTAAGAAAGTATTTGATTTGGTGTGACTAAACATTTGGGAACAAACACTCTTACCAAAAAGATTAAGCTTTGTTTAAAATGATTTATTTGCAACTAAGAAAATTAAGGAAGACTGAGATGTGAGCACAAATACAAACTGGAAATAACATAGGGCACTGTAGTCAAAGGTAGTGTTTACCTCTAGGAAGTCTGCAGGGGGAAGGGTTCAGGTCTTTCCACCACAGTATTATCAGAAAGAATTTGGACCTCCCTATAGTCTGCGTTGAGGAAACAGGAGGGGCGAGGGCACAGGAATGGCATCAGAGTAATCCCCCTAATTCCCCCTCTGTTTAGTACTTCATGTAGTGGCTGGGCATTCCCAGTCCTCAGAGCCCCTCTGTGTACAAAATTTGAATCAGTCCATGTGAGCTCATCAGACATAATATTATCTAAAACTGTACCATAGCAAATAAATTAACAGTAAAAAAGAAAGCAATTAATTCCGTTTAATTAGAGGTGTAGTATTCCTCCAACTGTAATCATTACCGTTTGATGGAGTGAATTTGAACTCGTTGGCTTGCAAAGTGCTTGGAGTAAAAAGTCCATTTATTTCATAGTTGCTTTTTAAGGAGCTTTCCAGGAGGAAATGCAGCGGTAGGTCTGGAAAATAAAATATCATATGATTGTGCCTAAACACAAAGAGATACAATTCTAGGTAATTGAAAACAGATGCAAAAGCTGATATCCATAAAGACACAGTTGCGCCCAATAGTTAACATAACAGTTTCATGACATTGTGATCAAAAGTCACTGACTGGATACCTTTTATGCTCACACCAGGACCAACATAGAACAAGTTCTTATGTACAATCTAATCATCAACATACCACAATTACCCCATTGTCCATCTTCCTCATCATAGTCCTCAATATACTGAGGTGGTCCACTCCTAGAGACAGACAATGTGAAGTCAACAGAACACTCTAGACACTGGGTGAAGTTTCACACCTTATTGTTCAAGTGGGATGGATGAATGCCTATAATGTCAGGTTGCCTGAAAACATAGAAGAATGGCCTACCTGGGTTGCTGTGGTAAGAGTGACTAGGGGAAAAGTGAATCAAAAGGTGTTAAGGTATGTAACTCTTTCAGTTCCTTTAGGACTTCCTGGGTGCTTTCCACCCCCATTTGGAATAAGTCCCTAGTTTGGCATCCGGATGTAGATTCAGGTTCAGCATGGGATGAACGACCAGGAGTTTCAGCCTGGAATAATAATATCAGGATGGAAGTGGAACAAAAATAGGTGCAAGTTTGAAAATGACCCTAAATGCAAGGTCAAGTCCATACTTCACGATTCACAGTTGCAAGGCTACTGCACATGGCTGGCTTCTTGTCAAGCGCACAGTCCAGAATTACAGCCCTCATCAGGATACATGATCCTTTTGGCTTCTCTGTTTCTGGATGGCCCCCCGATGCTCCTGTGTGCAGCAGATGCCTACAACAAAATATTATACCCCCTTACCTTAGGAGAAACCTTAACAGCAATTTTGCCAGCCTCCTCTTGTCAGGATATTACCATTACATTTACCAGTCAGGATTTCTTCTCCTGTACGAGGACTGTTAATAGGCAGAAGTTATTCTCACCACCAGCCAGGGGTCGCACTCTATAGTCCACAACAGGCTCAGTCTCTCTCCTTCTCGTCTCTGGACAGATACTGGGAAATAGCCCCCTGGAAGCTTTCAGCAATCAAACCTTCTTGCTCTCTGACCTTAGTCAGGGTCTAAGTTAAAGCTTTCAGCAGCCTGGTGGTATTTCTCCTTTGTGGAGTATTAGTCCTCTCTCCTAGCTGAATGGCAGCCCTCAACACACTTTCAGGTTTCTTGCTATGCTTCTAGTTCTACCACTCTCTCTCTCTGTCTCGCTCCCCGGGTCTGGTTCTCTCTCAGTTTGTCTCTACCAGTTCTTTCATTCAACAAGAGAAAGCGTATCCTTCACACCATTTAGTGTTTATGGTGCCTTGGTCAAGGCAGTCTCTCCAGGTCTCTGTGTCTTCTGAGTCTTCCCATCTCTGCTGGCCCAGATCTCACTAATATATAAGGCATATCTACACTTGTTGTTCTCCTGACAAAGAATGAGGAAACAGAGTCTATTTCATGCTGCCTTAACATGTTTTCAAAACACCAAGATAATTATGGTGGGTTTAAAAAGGCTTGACAAAAAACCTTTCACCTGAAATGTGAAAGTAGAATAGTCCATTTGAGCCAAGTCACACATTCCACAATGCCACCTAGTAGCCATGGCTAGAAGTTCACCTAGTTTCACCCATATTAGGAAGGTGTGTGGTTGTCCCTAGAGCCTTACAAAATTTCTGTTTTGGTTGGGGAAGTCTTAGAATTCGCACTTGAAGCTGATAAGGAGACACAATGAACAGTACTCAATGCAGAGTTCTGCTTTTGCTTAGTCCCAACAGGATACCCGGTAGTTAATTTTGAAAGAAAACATTCTGATTGTGGTCCAGTTGGCTGCTGGCCCTCAGCCTTTTGCCTTGTAGATTTTCGAGACTGAGGCATTACCTTGGGTACAACTGACCTGGTCTTACACCTCGAGAGGCCCTCTGTACTTTGACTGATTCGAGCGATCTCCAGTAACAGCTCCAGACAGAGCCTCAGTGCTCACTCCACTGGTATGAGCCAATATGGCCTCAGAGCTGATGCTGGTACTGCGGTGGCTAGCCATTACAGGACTGGCTTCTTTCCCGCTTGCACAGGGTGCATGACTTACATAACGTAAAGATTGCGACAAAACTCCTTCAGTTCACACAGCAGAGATGCGTTGAATATGTCTGTCCACTTCAAGAGCCTTCGTCAAAGACTCCTTGGAGATAGCGTGTTGGTCGAAGGTACTGACAACACACCGATGATGAGGGGCTAAACACTTGAGGCACTGTGTGTGGGAGTCTGCCACAGCAAAGTGCCTGTCGTAGGACGCGCAGGTCGAAAAACCTTTCACATCTCTCATAAAAGACTGATGGGAGCTGCCTGGGGGCGAATGATTTGAAAGAAATAAAGCCGAAAAAAGGCCCAGCAAATATGTGACTCACTAAAAAACAACATGTGCGCTATGCCAAACGTCCAGTCCTGTAAACGTAGAAAAAAGGACTGACGTGTGTTACAGTATAGTTGGAATCAGTGGGGGTAATCACGCCCAAGCATCTGTGCCTTCCAGGCAACTCAATACATTGAAAGGGGAAATGCTTTTTGCTGTGCCAAAAGTTTCCAGCCCTGTCCTCATAGGGCAGACACCCATAAGTACGGAGGAAATGGATGGGGCATAAGAATAATACAGAATTCACACACAGCATACCTATCTACTCACACTGTACACACAGTCCAACATACACTGAAGCAATGAAATTCAGAATTCACACACAATATGCGCACACAGCCACAATGCGTACACATTCCAAGATACACTCATGCAAGATAATACAGAATTCACACATACACTAAACCAATGAAAGACAACACATAAATAACTATGCTACATACACTAACAAAAGTAAAGCAGATCGTTACTGAGAAATATTAGTAAGCCATTCAATTCTACTGCCTAAATATAAGCTATTCCCATCATTACTTAAATGTACTCCAACGTTAAAAAAAAAAATCATTTTTACTTTTAATGTTGTGTTCAAAAAGATAAAGCAGGGCTTGTTCATCTGCAAAATTATAGGTACATCTATTAATATTAATATGAGCACAATTTATTTTTCGATTGCCACTTCCACGCATTCAATTTTGACGTGTTGCCAAGTATGAAAATACAATTTTAGTTCCTGGAAACAATCCTGACAGCCGGACTAAGTGATTTTTAATTTCAAAACATAACTCAGTTCCTCTTTGAAATCCCAAATTAATACATCCAGCATGAATCACAAATACATCTGGGCTTTTCCCATTGATATGATACACAACAAGTTTCTCAATAAGGTCTTTCCATTTTCAACTGCAATAGCCATGCCCTTCAACATTTAAATGTGCAAACAGTGAAACTGTTAGCAGTCAGCAAAACGTAATGCTCCAGACAAAAAATCCAGGAATCTCCCATTATCAAGACATTTTTTCTCTCCATTAAAACAAATAATTAATATAACACCTGCAACGTATTTCACTAAAAAATCAATAAGTTTCCCATTAGTAACACATAATTAATATAATAGCTTCAAAGTATTTCACAAAAAACAAGAAGTTTCCCAACAGTCTTTCTCTACATTAAAACGTAAAAAATGTACTTCTTGTTCCATTTTATGTATAAACTTCAACAGAAAAGTTTGTAAAGTTTGCACTTCATATCACCAGACCCCTCTGGAAATAAAAAACACGTACTGCAAAACACATACAAAAGACTTTACATATGCGCAAGCGAAGTGTAATTCAAAATACGAAACACGTACAAAACACTATACATATGCGCTTACGAAATGTAAGTCAAAATACATTGGCCCTCATTACGACCCTGGCGGAAAGTGACTGACCGGACCGCCACAGCGTAAATAGCGTTTCCGCCATTGCACGAAGGAGCAAAGTGCGGCCCATTCCGACCCATCGGGCACGAGCACCACGGCATGGCGGAAGTGCAAAGTCCGCGATGGCGGAAATGACCCCAAAACGGCCCACACCGCCGCCGTACGGCGCCCTAGGTGCAATACCGCCACCCATCACAGCGGACACCGCAGTGTGCGCCTACCGGAAAGTACGGTGACCGGAAATATACGGAAACGGAAGTAAAAACATGGGCCCGGAACGGGAAACATCCCGCCGTACACCTATAAAACCACTAAAACCACACAACCACCAAAAACACTACCCTGAGACACACCCCAACCCGTCATCCACCCTAGCGAAACCAAGAAAAATGGGAAAAGTAGCGAAGAAAGCGTGCGACCGCAAGCGGCAGGTCCACTTCTCCCGTGAGGAACTCACCGTGCTAACAGAGACCCTCCAGGAGAATGCAGCCGTCGTCTTCTCCACGCAAATGACCAGGACGGCACTTGCAAACAAGAAGGCCATATGGGCTCTGGTGGCACAGCGGGTAAGTGCGGTGGGGACCGCACCCCGCAACCCACAGCAATGCCGAAAGCGATGGGACGACCTGCGGATACGCGTCCGCAGCATACTCTCTGCCAACCGCAACATTGCCACAGCCACCGGGGGAGGTCCTGAATCACCCATCAAGTTGACCCCCTGGGAAGAAATCTGTGCCTCCACCATCGGAATGGAGAGCATAGAGGGAGTCGGAGGGATGGAGAAAGGAGTGCAGACATCCGAAGATTCAGGTAGGTGGGCCAGATAAAACAATGCCAAATCCACAAAGTCCATTCATGTGAAGTACCATGTGTCCACATAGTGCAACAGAAACACATGTCCAGGAGAACGTCCACACACATCGGCCTGATAGCGCACGTTAAAACCCACAATAAATACATAATTAATTAAAAACCCCTAAAACACGCACTACACGTGCAGCAGGCACACCCTAACTGCAGGCTGCCAAACAACTGCACCCTCACTCCACACACAAATGAAAGCACCTCCAAGGCCCCGACCCAAATCACCCTCAGGTACCACCCCAATGCATGTGATACAATGCCATTCCAATTCCCACAGACCCATCAATAACCCTCGCCCTCCTTTACTCCACCACAGGGTCCGATCCAAACGACGAGCATCAGGACACCCCTACCAGCACACCTGCAAAGAGGGCCAAGACCAACGGCCAAAGACCCTCCACCTCAGCTGCACGCATCAAGACACGGCAGCAGCACAAATCAGGTGGCAGCACAGAGGAGGGAACATCAACAGGCACCCCAGCAGCCAGCATGCCCACAACACCACCACCACAGGTCCCCCCAATGGATGCCACAGAAGGCACTGCCTCTGGTGGCAGCAGCACCATAGGTGACACCCCATTGATGGCAGCATGCTCCGACACAGAAGACGGGGATGTCGAAGTCAGATCCATCCATGACCTGTCCCAATCCCCCTGTCTGTCCCATCCCGTACAACATGAGGATGCCACGCAGGGGCACCCACAAGACGACGACTGGCCATCCCCCACAAGCCCTGTGGCAAGGCAACATGAGGTCCACAGCCCCTCTGTGACACCCCCGCAAATGGCCATGGCCCAGCAGAGGCAACAGTCCCTCGACCAGTTAATCGTGCAACAGCAGCAACTGGCCACGCTCCTCAAGGACCATGCCGATGAATGTGGGGGCACTAAGGCAGACATAGAAACATCAACTGAGACACTTAGGGCAGAAATGGAGAGAGGTACAGAGACACTAAGGGCACAAATGGAGAGAAGCACCGAGAGCCTGAGGGGGGAACTGCATGCGACGTCCAAAGACGTATGTGCCGAACTTGCCGCAGTGCGCCGTGTGCTCACTGAGCTCTCGCAAACCCTCAGGGACATGCATGGACGTGAGCAGGCAGAGACATCATCCGTTGCAAGTTCCGTCCAGGGCAGCCCCCAACGTAGATCTGGGAGGAACCTGCGCTCCACAGGCAGGGGTGCCCCTGACACCCGCAGAGGGGGCTTGCAATAGCGACTGCCCACTGACAATGAGCATCTTTGGACACTGGTGTTCGGGGGGGAGGTAGGAGGGTGGAGGGGGTGTGTTGGGCTCACTTGGGTGGCGGGTCGATAGGGTGTTCAACATGATATCACATATGCCATAAACAGTGCACGATCAACCAATGAGATGTGTGGACATTGATCTTTGTGTACTAGGCCATCATAGGCGTACAGTCCATATTGTGCATGTCCCAGACACACACAGTGCCACGAGTCCCGTGTCCATGTATCAGCCACCAGGCGTGAGTGCTAGAAGCATGCATCAATGAGATGCTGACGAATGTCACGGCCCTCCGGTGCCTCGCAGACTCCTTGAGGTGCTGCCACATCCCCACCCTCATCATGACCATCATCAGGTGCTTGCAGTTCTGCGTCAGGGGGCATGGGCACATTTCTACGTACGCACATGTTGTGGAGCATGACACATGCCATCACCATCTTTGCAACCTTCTCATGGCGGTACAGGAGTGCCCCGCCAGACCTGCTGAGGCAGCGGAAACGACCCTTCAGTAGGCCGAATGCCTGTTCAATGACTACACGGGTACGTGAGTGGGCATGGTTGTAGTCCTCCTCATGCTGGTCCCGTGGGTTCCGGACTGGTGTGAGGAGCCATCTCTTCAGTGGATATCCAGCATCACCTGTATGTGGACGATAAACGTATGATGTGGAATGCCATTGCTACGTACGCACCCCCCCCCCCTTCCTGCCAGGTCATTGCCGAATCACATACCCCACATTATCATGCATGTAATGAGACTCACCGAGTAGCCAGGATCTGTTCCCTGCGTGTCGCTCCATGTAGCGTGGTATTGTAGAGTTCCTCAAGACCATAGAATCATGGGTTGATCCAGGGAATCGGGCACAACAATGTGTAATGATCCTGTTGGAGTCACACACCATTTGTACATTCAGGGAATGAAATTGTTTTCGGTTGCGGTACTGGGCCTCCATGGCATGTGGGACGACCAATTCCACATGGGTGCAGTCGATGGCACCAATGCAACCCGGTATGCCGGCAAGTGCATGGAATCCCACTTTTGTGTTGGTAATTTCCTGCTCCGAGCGTGGTAGAGAGATGTAGTCGTCTGCGTGCTGCAGGAGGGCATCGAGCACTTGCAATAGTGTCCGTGAGAACAGTGGCTGAGAAATGCCATGCAACTGTCCGACTGTGTGCTGGTAGGTGCCTGTGGCCAGGAAGTGGAGTACAGACACCACCTTCAGTAGGGGTGGGATGGCGGTTGGGCTATCTATCATGCTGACAAGGTCAGCCTGTGTCATGTCCACAATGGCGGCTATGGTGTCCCGGTCCAGACGGTAGAGGGTGTGGATCTGCTCATCAGTGAGGTTGAACGGATGTGCTCGGAGGCGTGGGATTGCGGGCTGCCTGCGTGGTGGTAGTGGCTGTGCTGGCGGCCCTTGCTGGCCCTGCCTTGCCCTCCTCCTCCTCCTGCGTCTCCTCCATGCGGCCGGTTGTAGTTGGTGTTCGTCTTCTTCTTGGAGTTGGAGTACTTGCAGTGCTATCAGGTCCCCCAGGGCCAACATCGCGAGTCCTGCCGGTAGCATTTCGGAGTGGGTGTGGTTGTGGGAGGAGACTGGGTGTGCAATTTATGTGTTTTCAGGCTGTATGGCCTCCACCTGTGGTGATTCATTCCACCTGTGCAAACTGCTCTCCCCTTTGGCCGAGCACGTCCCGCACACAACGCTGCAATTCGAGGAATGGCATCTTGCTATTGCAATCATGTATTTGTACCCGATGGCCGTGTAACATTGGTTGATATGTTCATTCTGCTGTGGTCCCATTGTTTCACATACTATCTGTGCAGTCGCGAACAGACTTGTGAAGGGTCAGTGGTACGTAGTACTCGAGTAACGGTGGGCCCTCATGCATCACTGTACCGAGTTGCAACGACGGGCGGGGCGTCCCATTTGTGGGTGAAGGCAGTTGCCATTTTCACACACAGCCGCACTAGATGGATTAATTAGTGATTTCAAACGGCCACAGATGCCTCTTCGACGTGATGTTGCAAATGAGGAATTCGAAGGGCGGCGCTTTCGGTTTTCAGCTAGCGGCGAGGAAATGCCCACAGGTCTGACTGCAAATATAACGTTCTATTATTCAATGTCCTTGAGACAGGGGCCAGGCGAGGATGCAATGATTGATATGAATGGTTTGGGATGCGCAATAGCGACGTGGGCGATGAGGCCGGACGTTCCCAAATACATGTTACTTCACTACACTGGAATTACGGGCTGGGGCACTGTGGATTTTGCAGGCTGCATAACGCACAGACTCAATGGATATTTCTAATGTTATGTGAGTAAATATTCAGGCGTTTTAATCCCGGGATGAGGGAATGATGAATGGACGCATGGGCAGGTGATTTGATACAGAGTTTGCCATGTACAGGGCTTCTTGGAATCTATCCGCCTCCCCTGCGCTATGTGATGCAGGGCTGCCATAGTGGGACCATCGTCTATCTGGCCTTGTTGAGCCCTCCCTGTCTCGACGCGCCCTCAGACACTTGTGTCCATGCACGTTACCAATCCCATCTGATGGATTCTGTTTTGACAGACGCATGCACAGGTACACTCGTTTGTGATGGTGTTTACACCTCGATATAGATAGTTATGAGTCGCAAGTGGTTTTTGGGTGGTGATGATCCTTTGGAGTGGGCTAGCATGCATATGGCTGTGGATTTAGTGTGATCATTGAAGTGAGTTGTTCGAATGTAGTTCTGATGGCCATTCTATTCTTTTTCTTTTCTTTTGGTTGACAGGTATCTCCTCCCCTTTTGCCACTGCCATCTGTATGCCACTCCTGCAGATGGCTTTTACTCCCGACACCTGCTGCTTCGTGTTAATCAGTGGAGCAGCATTACGATCTTATGGGACGATCGCCAATGGGCCACATGCCCTTACGCAGTACTGGTGGCTCGGAGCAACATTTCGGCCTTTCAGCTGGACTAGTGCCTCCCCATTGGGACGGCCCTGCGGTTCTGTGCGCTTCCATGTTGCCTTTTCGTACGTGAATGTGGCTCTGTGTATCATGATGGAACAGGGCGTCACACAAGTAGTGGCTGGTCATTTCTTGCGGATGCAGCCCACAATGGTGAAATGTGTTTTGGAGTTCATGGCCTAATGGCTGTATGGGCTTGGTGATTTTGTTGTGCATTAAATTTCTATTCTGATTTGGCCCGTGTAGCGTTCTTCTTTGCAAGTGATGTGGCATATTCCTATTTGGGGAGCGATGTATTGTGAGGAGATCTGCATTGGGTTCCAGCTTCGGAGTTTAGTTGCGTGGTACTGTACTGGGCGCGTTTGCCTACGAAGCCCAGTGAGGTCAGGGATGGGGGCTGCCAATATGACTGTTTGAATGTTGTCATGCTCAGGGGCGGGGGATTGGGTTTTGTGTAACAGATGCCGGTCAGCCAGGTGGACTGGTGGAATGATGTGATTTTCGGAATATTGCTGGTCACAGGTGCCTGTGTTTGCGTGCGTTTCGAGGGGGGGGGGGGACTGTGGTCATGTCCATTGGATTGGCTTCTGTATTCGTGCCATCTGTGCCCTGCAGCTCCCATTGGCCCCTCTTGTGTTTCTTTTGTTCGTTGGCATGCATGGGTGACTTGTACATTTCACTGGTTGCATTGTGACTTCATTGCACCTACGGGGAGTTGTACTTTGTGGGCAGGGAGCGGTGTACAGGCACTCAGTGGGGCCGTTTACGGTTGATTCGCGATGCCGTACTTCTCACCATGGCGGAATGGTACATTCCGCCATGCTTGATGGCGTTAGGTACATGTCCGCTAGGGTCGGAATTAGCGTACCCTTGCGCCATGGTGGTGTTTACGGTTTGGCATGGCGCGCGCGCGCGTGCTTGGTGCAGTTAGCGTTGGCGTTCACTATGGTGTCGCTAATGGCTTCGTACTTTGCGGTGACGGGTCATAGTCGCACCGAGCGCTATTCGATGGCGGTATTGCATTTCCGCCATCGTTTTCCGAATTCCGCCAGGGTCGTAATGAGGGCCATTATCTTTACAAGCGCATGTGTAATGCAGTTTCAAACAACAAGCATTATAAATGCATGCATGCAAAACGTTAAGCAAAATAAATGACCTTCACAAGCGCATGCATAATGCCTTCTGAAACAACAAGCTGTGAGAAACCTGAGGGTATCCTTACACCTATTCCCCTTGGATCCTCTTCTCAGGTGGCCAGGTAAAGGCCATCACTTTTGGATCCTGACCCTGGGGGTGGTGATGCGAGAGAAGATCACTTGGGTGTATGGTTCTTGGGGATTGGGGAGAGGATGGACGCAGGTGAGACATGGTATCTCCCTTTTCCTTGTGATAACCAACCTTACCTTCCCCCTGCCTTTATAGGCTGTTGCTAATAACTTCCCCTCATTCATACCACTACAGTACTGGGATAAGGAAGAGGCAACTAGGAGTGGTACACACTGACATGTAATTTTACCACTCTGGTATTGAGACGAGGAAGATGCCTGAGGACTGTTGTGAGGGTCAGGCATGTCCAGAGAACACCAACAACTAAGGTCAGGCAATTGAAACCGAGAACTCTCACCTGAAACCTACCAAGCCGAGCGTTTCAACCTGTGAGGAGAGAAATGCTGTCGAAGGAGGCTGATGAGAAGGGTCCTGCCTGGAGGCCAGAACGCCGTTTAGACTACGACGCCGAGGCTCCAGCGGGCCGTGAGAGGGCCTCAGTGGTTGGAGCCTCCCTGGCCGGGTGCCCACAGCACGAACTGTGGGCACGGAAGAAACCCCATTGCTGTAAGCTACAGGCAGCATCCGCGAGAGGCAAGCGGAGCTGCCGGCAACCCATAGAAAGAACACAGGTGTGCAAGCGCAGCTCGCTTTACCATGGACACGTGTATGCGCAGCAGAAGAAGAGGGAAGCAGCTGCCCAGAGGAGTCGCCAGGGACCGATGAGTGAACACGAGGGAACACCCACACGGGGGCGCTCCTGCGGGCTATTAGAGGGCAAGAGTAATTTCCGAATTAACAAAATGAGACATGCACGATAAAGTGAACCCAAAGTGAAGGGTTGCAGTGAACCATACAAGCAAGTTGAACTATAAATAAAAGAATATGAACTGAGAACTATTGAATACTGAACTAAAGGAAAGTGTTGATAAGACTATAAGTGGAAGGCTAGATTATGTGAAGCACATGTAATATATATTGAAGAGCTAAGAACGAATCTTGTGAAATACAATGAAAAACAAGTACTGAACATTATTGAAAAGTGTGAAAAGTAATGTGGTGAAGGAAAGAGCACCACAGAGTGAACTGTATGAAAGAACACATTGTGGCAAAGTCAAGAGACTGGCAAAGAGAAAAGCACATTGTGGCAAAGCCAAAAGACTGGCAAGGAGAAAGCAAAGTGTATGTGAAAAAGAGCACAGGTGCAGTAATAATAATAATAATAATTTAGCATTTATATAGCGCTACAAACCCTCAGGCATCTGAGTGCTGCTTATTATTACCCACAGTGTGTGGTACTCAGAAGAACCTGTGTGGGCAAGAAAGCCAAGGGTTACAGGTTGCGTGACCTGTAATGGGTGGACCATGTGGTCCCAAAACTGCCCCTAGACAGAGGTAGCCTATCTGTGAAAGTCAAAGAAACATACAGAGAATAAACTTGCCTGTGTGAAAGAGATTAGTGTAGTGAAGCAAATAAAGCAATCTGTATAAACTGCCAAGGGATCAGAAGGAGAGTCCTGCAATTGGTTTTGCATATTAAGAGACTGAAACTAAGTGTGAGTTGGCAAGCTGCAAAAGCTGACGTCTTGGGGAAGGGAAACCTAAGACCTTATGAACTTGGTTGTTGCCTTGAGGAAGGGAATCTCGAGGCCCCTTTTTGGAACTCTGTTGTCCTCTTGCGGAAGGGAACCTCAAGACTTTGTGGAACTGTCTTGAACTTGGGGAAGGGGAGCTGGAAAGTAAACCAAGAGCTGGAAGAAGCTCAGTACCTTATTTTGAAACACTCTTTGAGTTGTTGTTGACATCCCTACACATTGTTTAGCTTTAGTTGTGAGGCAAGTATAGGTTTTTGACACAGACTTAAGTTGAACTTACTGACTCAGACTATCCTTAGTTTCTTTAGGTAGGGACATCCCACCTTAGCATACGGCAAGTTAGGCCTTAAACCATCCTGACATTTAAGTTAACAAAAGTATTTTGTTTGAACTTTGAATCTGTTGTCTGTGTCTTGCTTCATGATGCCTTGACAAATGGTGTCAAAATGGGATGCGGCTCAATCGATACAAGTTGGGGAACCCTGACATTTGAGAAGTTGAGTGCCAGAGCATTATACCCATCAGTAGCCACAAAGGGCTCTATTGGGTTTGATATTTGTAGCAGTAGGGCAGAGATAAATCCCCCAGGTTAAAGAAGATTGATACCCACTGATTTGATTCTAATTCCACTGACTGATACATAGACTAGCACCCAAAGCCAGGCTAGCATAGAGGTTTGGAATTGATATATTAGCTAGAGTTATAGACCCAGCCATTAGAGGTGGTGTTAAGGTTTTGTTGCAAAATCACGGGAAGGATCCCTTCCAAATCCATCAAGGGGATAAAACTGCTCAAGGGGTGCTTGAGAAAGCAATGTTTCCTAGGGTCAAAGAGGAATCTGGGAAAGAGGGAACAGATAGAGGTACTTGAGGTTTCGGAGAGGCAGATGAAACACCTGATGCCCCTCCCAACCCTGAACCCAGAAAAGTTAAAGAGGAAGAACCCAAGACCCTTCCAGGCCACGCCTTTGCCCAAAGGAACAACCCCTCATAGACAAAAACATTTTTACAAGTCCGGTCTGAGCCAGAGGGTCGTAAGAAAGGGGTCCCTTTTTCTTTTTGAAACATGGACTTCTATATATATAGGAGGAGACACCACTTCGAAGGTTTGATAAAAACACAGTTTGCTGTCCCCAAAGGTTATAAGCAGGTGGTCCTAGAGATCACCCATTCACATCTGACGGGAGGCCATCTGGGACAGTCCAAGACTCAGATCCAAATAACTATACATTTTACTGCCCCGGAATACATGCTGACATTTAAAACTTTATTCAGGCTTTGAAATCTGCCAGAAGACTAGCACTGGCTTCATCAATAATTGAAATTCCATTCTCAAGGATTTTTATTGACATTGAGGGGCCCATAGAAATACCAAACTGGGAAATAAATATATTCTGACTTTTGTGGACTATGCAAGACAATACCCTGAGGCTTTTTCCCTGAGAGCCAATACCACAGAACACATGTTGGAGCACCGGCTCCCTTTTTCCTTTCCCGAGTAGGGTTTCCAAAGGAAACATTAACCGACCAAGGCTCTACTTTCACGCGCAAACCCATGGGGGAGATTAAGCAACTGTTACATATCACCACACTGCAAACATCAGTGTATCATCCCCAGACAGATGGCCTGGTGGAAGTATTTAATATAACCCTAAAGACCATACTACGGAAGTTGGTGGAAAAGGATGGTAGAAATTGGGATCAAATGATTCCATTGGCGTTATTTGCCGTTAGAAAGACCCCTCAGCCTTCCACAGGATTTTCCCTGTTTGAATTACTTTACGGGCGGGAACACCCGGATGTTCTGGATATGTTGAGGGACACAAGAAGGAGAGAGTAGAGGCCCCAATCCCACTCTCCCAAAATGCAACTAGGCTTAAAAAACATGACGGCTGTTAGCTCTTTGGTACAGACTCACATGGTCAAAGCACAGGAACAACAGAAAACCTCTTATGACAAAAAGGTCTCTTAAGGTCCTTTTCCATAGGTTAAAACATACTTGTTCTATAACCCACTTCTGAAAATAAACGTATACCTAATTGGCATGGACCATATGAGGTGCTGGAACATATGGGTCAATGTAATTATAAAATTTCACAACCGGACCGTTGTCTAGAAACCCAACTCTACCATGTAAATCTGTTAAAGGAATGCCATCTTATTATCCTGTCTGTTGCCCGAAGTTAAGAGTAATAGGGCCTCATTACGACCCAGGCGGTAAGTTACCGCCTGGGCCGTGACTTTACCACCATGGCGTAAACTACGTTTACGCCATGGTGGTTGGCGGACTTACCGCCCCATTCCGACCTTGGCGGGGCGGTAAGTCCCCAATCCCCATTTACCCTTCCCCATTCCCATTTTTGCCCCATAGGGCATAATGGGAGTGGGGAAGGCGTTAATTACGCCACCGTAAATTACGGTGGCGTAATTAACTCCATGGTCCCTTAGCGCCATGGATTTTAACACCTGCTAAAAGCAGGTGTTAAGTCCGCCATGGCGCTAAGGGACCTCGTACTCAGGCGGTAAGGGTCGGCGCTGTTTACGCCGCCGTAAAACCCTTACCGCCTGAGTCGTAATGAGGCCCATAATGTCTTAATAAGCCCTGATCTTAGTAATAATTAAAAACAAGACTTGTATGACTCGATAAGACAGTTTATTGATGTGTTTAGAGAGGAGCCTGGAAAAGTGAAAGATTTATCATCACATCCGCAAATCTAGAAGGCAAAGTGGTACATTTAAAACCTTACCGATTACCAGATTCTTGAAAAGATACCATCATGCAGGAAGCTAAGCAAATGCTTGAGGCCAATATCATAGAACAGTCTAATAGCCCCTGGTCCTCCCCCATCGCGATGATGGCAAAACCTGATGGAAGCTGGAGGTTTTGTATAGACTTTAGAAAGGTGAATGCCATCTTTCCCTTTGACGCTTACCCAATGCCACGTATTGATGATCTTATAGACCGGCTAGGAAATGATGTCTACCTTTCAACATTAGATCTCACAAAAGGTTATTGGCAGGTTCCGCTCTACGGACCTGACAAAGAGAAAACTGCCTTTGCTATTCCCATAGAACTGTTTCAGTTTAAAGTTCTGTCGTTTGGTCTACATGGAGCTCCAGCAACATTATAGAGATTGAAGGATAAAATCTTACAGCCTTACTGAAACTTTTGCAGAACCTATATAGACGACATAGTGATACACAGCAAGACATGGGAAGATCACTTGTACCAACTTTACACAGTCATGAGTGTTAAGAAAAGCTGGACTAACAGCTAACCCCACAATATGCAAATTGGCCCAAACTGTGGTTAAATATCTACATTTATTTGTGGGTAATGGTACTGTCCAACTCCAAAAGGAGAACATTTGAGCTGTTCTTGATACCCCCACACCAAAAACCAAGAAAGATCTGAGAACCTTTTTGGGGTTAATTGGCTACTACCGCTCGTTTATTCCAAGCATCTCAAGTAAAAGCTCCAGATTAACTGAAAAACAGAAAAATGCTGGGCCCCAAAGTCAGATGGGATGAGGAAGACGAGATCTGTTACACAACCTTAAAACAAACCCTATACCAGAGACCCATTTTGAAAGTAGAGACTTCTCTAAGGAGTTTATCCTCCAGACTGATGCTTCCTTAATGGGTCTGGGAGCTGTCCTATCTCAAAGTCACGACGGACTGGAACACCCAACATTATACATCAGTCGGAAGTTGTTTCCCAGGCAGAAAAACAACTCAGTCATCGAGTTAGAGGCACTGGCAATCAAATGGGCAGTAATACATCTAAAAGACTACCTCTTGGGTCGTAGGTTTCGATTTATTATAGACCTCTCCCCTTTGGTGTGGATAAGTCAGAGGAACTAATCCAATCCTAGGGATATACGGTGGTCCTTGGACCTTCAACCCGATTGTTTCACTGTGGAACACCAAAAGGGTCGAGAGGAAGATAATGTAGACTTCTTCTCCCGGTTTCCATGTGAAGTATCCCGGTCCGACCTGCATAGGGAAAGGGTATGTGAGAAACCTGCGGGTAGCCTCACACCTTTTTCTCTTGGATCCTCTTCTAAGGTGGCCAGGGAAAGGCTATCGCTTTTGGATCCTGACCCTGGGGGTGGAGATGCAAGGCTCACCTGGGCGTCAATCGAGAGGATGCCCGGAGGCGAGACATGGTATACCCCTGTCCTTGTGATAACCAACCTTACCCTCCCCCTGCCTTTATAGGCTGTTGCTAATAACTTCCCCTCATTCATACCACTATAGTACTGGGACGAGGAAGAGGCAACTAGGAGTGGTACACACTTACACGTCATTTCACCACTCTGGTACTGAGACGAGAAAGAGGACAGAGGACTGTTGTGAGGGCCATGCATGTCCAGAGAAAGCCAATCACTATGGTCAAGCAACTGAAATTGAGATTAAATTCCTTGGTGCTGGGCGACAAAATGGCTGCTGGTTTGAGTGATCTTGTTACTGGTAAGGCTTCCCACTAAGGCTGCCAGGAGCTATAAAATTCACCTGCTTGAACAATGTGTTCTGTACTAATTGCCAGCTACCACCACTAGATAGGAGAAGAGCACAAGAGGAGCTTCAATTTGTCAGGAAACTGGAAGTACATTCACAGATACATTTGTTTCCATGTTTGTACTGTATCACAAATTAAGACAGGCCCAATTAAACCTCAAAGTATACATTAGATTTCTAATTTATCCATTGAAGTTTGAATGGCATTGGCAATGCCAACAGTTTGAGCTTTTGTGTAGACATGGGAAAGGCGCTTGCCAGGCACTGCCGTAGTGGTTTACCTGGCCATTGATGACAGCAGGTGCAAAATCGTGTGAGAACCAGCACATGTAATAGCAGTGCCTGGCAAATGCCTAATACTTATACACAAGCCAAAACTGTTGGCTTTGCCAATAATGGGTTTGAACAAGATTTCAGTCAAGGGCAGGCATAGTGCTTGTAAATCAAGTGACTGATGGCAGACCCTGTTTAAGACACAAGAAGCGGGTTTAGAGCTCCAATTAAGTCATTAACAGTCAGAAGACTTCTTAGAAAAAAACCTAGCAGGCATTTGAGTGCAAAGTCTGATGCTAAAACCTGATTAAAGCAAGCTGAAAGAGTTCCTGTGAGGAGGTGTTTTGGGCAGGTAGAGGCAGGTACTGGGAGGCAGTGGCCATAGGGATTAGCATGGCCATAGGCAGTCAATGGGTGGGAAAACATCCAAATACCTATAAGCTGTGTATCCCTCCTCATATGCCCTTTCTCCCTATCTGTACTCTAATGCAAAAGTTCCGGCGTATGACTCCAAACTAAAAATGTATTGTGTACTGCAGAATTCTTATGGGTCTGCAGTAAATGGAGCCATTTTATTTAGAAGCTGCTGTATCTGAGAGCCATCATGATGGCCCTGCATGCAAAGCGATGGCTATTTTACTGGGCACTCTGCAAAAGTGCCTCAGCATGTGCTGGACATCCTTTTCCTCCACATTGTTTAGAACAGTACGTGTCTAATTGGACCCTGCCATTAGTAACTACAGTAGATAATACAAAGGTTGTAGGAGGTACTCATTTCCCATAAGAATTCTCACCTCTTCTTATTCGTTAATAATTGTGCCAGCACCGTGGGTAGGACCATTTGCGTTTCAAAGCCCCATTTGCTTCCCAATCAGTGCTTGCTCTTAAGTAAAGCAAATGACCAAGTATTGATAGAATTAAAACTTGTGGCAGCTGACTGGTCAATGATGTCTGCTTTTTGTGCAATAACAGTAGTGGTGCCAAAGACAGGTTTGTCTGCATTACCAGCTTTAGTGGGTTATACAATTTTCAACTGCAACAGTTACTATGCATGTAAATTATTATTGTGCAGCATAAAAAAAACATTTACTACTGCAAAGTGGGTTCATCACATGAGGCCAGGTACACGTATGTCAATCTCCAAAGATATTGGTGCAAAGTGTATGCATATGTTTGAATTCCAGCAGGGCTGTCCCTGTCTTCCTTTCTTCAGCAGTCAAAATTAGTGGCATTTAGTCTGATATTAGCTAAATCTATTATTCGCAATAGGGATGCTACTAGCACTTACTGTGATGCAGTGAAGTTGAAATGTTTGCGCAAGTAAGGTCCTAGACTTAGCAATGTTGTCAGAATCTGGCATGAGAGCCAATGAGATGGCTGTTTATGTCCCTCTCCTTTTGACCATGCAATGGGAGATCCAGATTTCCATAAAAACAAGCCTTATTCAATAGCTGGTCCAACTCCCAAAGCCCCCCAAACCCTATTAGCCCACTCGTGACATGCTGACCCATCAGATATCACCAATGCACTTTTCTTATGCAAAAGGGCGAACAAACACAGTCCATTACCTTTCAAACCCTACCCTAGATCTTCATCCAAAAAGAGAAACTGCAGGAGTACAGCACGAGAATAAGAATTTAGCAGAGAAGAGGCAGCAAGAAAGAGAAAACTAGCAGGGCAGTGAAGTGGTAGCAATGGAGGTTCCATGTATCGACATAGATGCGGTTACACTGATGAATAGTTACACTGATGAATATAATGGCAGACAGATTAGGTAAAGACCAAGTGAGAGGAAGCAGCATTGTCCCACGAGACACAGAGTGAATTAATTGTAAAGCAATATGGCAAAGGACAGAGGAACCAATAGATAGTCAGGAGCAGAGTGTGTGGTGTATGTATTTGTGGGTGTGTTTCACAGTTTGTAAACAAGATCAAGTTACACGATTTTCTAAGCAGTCTGCGGTAGCTTTTCAGTCAAGAGTGCATCTCTCGGGGCGTGGCCTGCGAGCGCGGGATGGAGACGTGATCCCAGAGCGCTCTCATGGCCGCCCGAAATATCCTGGAAAATCCTTTGCTTCAGGAACTCGTTCAGATGAAATAAAGACATTTTTGTGCAGCGGAACCTGGCGACAGCAAATGACCAAGGTTTAGACCAAAAACGAGGCGCGGTGAACGAAATATCTGCATTGAAGAAACGAAGGGAAACCCCGCCGGCAAAGCAAGATGGCCGCCGCGTCGGAGAGTGGCTAGAGACACAGCGAAGGCCCCGAGTCCGATCCACTGAAGGAACCCGAGGGGGGGAGAATAACCCCCACCCACCCTGCGCCACTCCCTCGACAAGGGCCCGAGAAGCGACGGACCGACTAGAACGGAGTCACCGCGGACACAACCGCGCACACAAACAAACCGGGCGGACAACCTGGGCCACGTCCGGCGCGTCCGGTGCAATTGCAAGCTCGAGGACAAGGAGAGAATAACGGGAGGGTACCGTGTATTTCTTTGGTAAGCCGACGCCCTCACCGGACCACAGCTGCAGGCAGACCCGCAACGAGAGACTCTAGTGGGAGCGTATTGATACGCTGAAACGGACGTGCCATCGAACGCCGATGCTGGCCGGTGGTATCTCCCGGTGCCTTTGCCCTACTAACAAGCCAACAAAAGGGACGACCCACAGCAAGTAGGCGCTCCCCACACGTCGGGCTTCGAGCATAATCCACAAGCTCTTGAGACCCCGGGGAAGACGAAGATACAATCGACCAAGTAACAACACAACGGGTGTTAGGCAGGGGCGGCAGGGTAACGCGAGAAGGCCCTGACGACGCCGTGGGAGGATAAGACGCTTTACCCCTCACGTCCATAACCCTGAGGATCTCCCACATCATGGGGAAGGAAAGATTCAAGAAGAACGCAACGCAGAGCACCATGGATCAGTATGCAACAAACTCACAACCGGCACAAACCGCGGAGAACATTGAAACAAACACCACCCCCCCGATGGAAGAGACCCTCTCACTAAAAGACGTCATGGCGGCAATCGCCAACTCACGCTCTTCGGTGGAACAAAAAGTGGACGCTATCTCCACCGAGGTCTCATTTCTTCGCCAAGACCTCCAAAAATTGTCTTCTAGAACAGGAGAAGCAGAGCAGCGAATATCCAATGTGGAGGACGACATGGGGGGTGTGCACCAACAACTCACGCAATCACTAACCCGCCTGAAAACCTTAGAAGCCCGAGTGGAGGAGGGAGAGGGCAGGTCACGACGCAATAACATCCGCATTTTGGGCCTGCCGGAGCGCACAGAAGGCCCCAGTATGGAACTCTTTTTGGAGCAATGGCTAGCGGACCTGTTCGCCCCAAAGACCTTCTCGAATTTCTTCTCGGTGGAACGTGCGCACCGGGTACCCACCGGTCGACCAACTCCAGGAGCTCCCCCAAGAACGGTTATTGCAAAAATTCTCAATTACCGCGATAGAGATGCCATTTTACAGATGGCCAGGACACAAGGGACAGTAACATATAATGGCTCCAGGATCGCCTTTTTTCCGGATTACACCCGAGAAGTCCAGAGGGCCAGACAGTCCTTTGAACATCTGAAAAGGAAGCTGCACTCGATGAACGTGAAATACGGACTGTTGTTCCCGGCACAGTTGAAAATCCAACACGAAGGCAAGACAATCCACTTCACTGACCCACAGGAGGCATGGAGATGGGCCGAAACCCACATCGTGGGAGACTGGACCAGGACTGAGAGAAACCGGGGGGAAAGACCGAGACCAAGACCAAGGGAGAATGGACCTGCTCAATACCCCGCGCAGGGAAACCACGACGAACCAAATGGGGATCCCTGACCCAGAAAGAAGTTAACAGAGTCAATCGCAAAACCAAAGAACAGATGGAAACCGGGATAGAACGCATCAACCAACGGCCCAGTAGGTGGGCCATGGCGACATCCTCCTTATTTGAACAGTCACTAGAGTGAGGTCATAGCCGCCGCTGCACGAAGGATCAAACGCAACGTACTTAATCAGAAGCAACACAACAGACCACCGGCGACCACCACGCCCCCGACCCAAGGCTCCGGACACTTGAATCAGTAAGGAGTAGTGGGCCAGAGGGAAAGAAATAACAGTTTAAGTTTAAGTTAATCTGGCCGCATAGTTTTCTCTAGCGCCAGTAAAGTTCGGGCGACAGATACTTCATGTTGGGGAGGAGTATGGGGAGGGGGGACAGGGAGTTGTTATATGTTAAAATTTATCCGGGACACGACACCAAACCAATTCCCACCGAGAAGCTAAGATGCACCTCACACCCAATATCCACGCACCCGAAGGGCATGCCCACCGCATCCTTACACCCGCATACATCACATACATATCTGATACAACAATCTAGACCTGTAGACAGGAATGGCCACACAACAACATAACGGCGGCTCAGATGAAGAAACACATGCCCCAAGGGAACTTAATACTCGGCACAGAGCCTTAAAACTCCTCACATGGAATGTGAATGGCATGGGCTCAAGCATAAAACGCCGACTTATAATGCAATTCCTTAACAGGCGTTCTCCTGACATAGCTCTCCTTACAGAGACGCACCTGGCGGGCACGACCTGCCAATTTTTCCGCAGAACGAACTATCGCCAGGCGCATCACGCAGGGTACACGATGGGTTCCCGAGGAGTCCTGATTCTTTTACATAAGAGGCTCCCCTTTACACTGTCGGAAGTGAAACTAGACCCCGGGGGCCGTTTTGTGCTGGTTGAAGGCACCCTATGGGAGGAGAAGGTGGCCATCCTGGCAATATACTCCCCGCCGGGACTGGGGGATACTCTCCTAGGGGATGTCACGGCACTGATAGTACAACAACAGCCAGACTTATGGATCCTGGGAGGGGACTTCAATGATGTGATGTGCAATACACGGGACCGAACTCATATACGAAATCGAGACCCAAATAAACCCACCCGATTAGCGACCTTTGCAACAGCTCTGGGGCTGAGTGACGTATGGAGAGACCTCCACCCCTTAGATCAGGGGTTCTCCTTCCACTCAGGGGCTCATGGATCCCTGTCCAGATTGGATCACTTCTTCCTCCCGACCCCCGAAGCATATAGGGTTAAGACAGCGGAACTCCTTCCCCGCGGTATCTCTGACCATTCTCCCCTGGAATTAATGCTCCAGGTGGATAAACCACTGCCCCCCAAGACCTGGCGGTTAAATAGTTATTACCTGGGTCTGCCAGAGTTCGTGAAACACATCACGGAAAAATCCGACGAATTCTTCGAAATAAACACAGGCTCTGTAGAAAGCCCGGTGACGCTATGGGAATCCCATAAGGCGGTACTTAGAGGGGAAATAATGGCATGGACGTGTAATAAAAGGAAAGAACAAAACAAAAAAATCACGGAGGCGGAGGTAGCCGCAAAGGAATGGGAAACTAGATATGTCACCAGTCCCAGCCCCGAGGTCCACCGCTCCCTTATGAAAGCCAGAGCAACTCTTCATAACGCAGCGTTAGATAATGCAAAACAGGCACACAGAGAGACCAGGACCAGAGTTTATGAGTATGGTGACAAAGCCGGCAAACTACTGGCCTGGCTGGAACGCCGTGAGGAAGGGCACCGGCATGTCAGACAGATAACGGAGAACCCCAACACCCCCGCCAAAACAGACCCAGAAATAGCGGAGGCATTCGCCAACTTCTATGCCACACTTTACGCTGCCCCGACATTACCAATGGATCCGTCCCTGCTGGATGAGATCGCAATCCCACGCCTCTCGGAACAGCAAAAAACACATCTAGACAGAGAACTGGACGAAGTAGAGATCGCAGAGGCCATGTCCCAGTTACAATCTGGGAAGACACCAGGTCCTAACGGCTTTCCGGCCGAGACCTGGAAAAAACTAGGCAGTAACAAAATGGCGACCCCCCTTCGAGAACTATTCCTAGCAGCCAAAGACCTGGGCACCCTCCCGAGGGACCTACGAACAGCAAATATTGTGGTTATTCCGAAACAGGGTAAACCCCCTGACCAATGCACGTCATATCGACCCATATCGCTTATTAATAGTGAGGCGAAGATCCTTGCCAAGGCGCTGGCCAATAGACTCCAACAGGCCATACCCACATTGGTCCACCCGGATCAATGCGGCTTTATGCCGCAGAGATCCACTAGAATGAATCTACGCAGGCTACATTTACTCTTGGAAAAAGCCCCGAGCATAGAAGCGCCACTAGCTCTCCTAGCTATTGATTTTGAGAAGGCTTTCGACTCGGTAGTGTGGGAAAGCTTATGGGCGGTGATGAGACGCATGAACATAGGTGAGGCTTTTCTCGGTTGGATACGGCTCCTATACGAAGCCCCAATGGCGACGGTTAGGGTAAATGGCTGGACCTCGAAAGCCTTCCCATTGGGCAGAGGCACCCGACAGGGATGCCCTCTTTCCCCCCTCCTATTTGCCCTGGCGATCGAACCACTGGCCCAATGGCTCAGACAAGTCACCACATGGTCTGGATTCCGATGGCCGGATGGAAGAGAGGACAAAGTGTCCCTTTACGCTGACGATCTACTACTTTACCTCAGCGATCCAGAGCACGCATGCCCAATCATAACCCAAATGCTGACGACTTTTGGGGAGTTCAGTGGACTAAGGGTCAACTGGGATAAATCGGTCCTGTTCCCGGTGAGGGGGGGGGACATGGCAATTCCCCGAGGCATCCCATACCGAGTAGAAAGGGAGGGCTTCCGTTATCTGGGCATATGGATCTCCGGGATCCTCTCGGAATATGTGACCCACAACCTGCACCCACTAGTAGATCGTTTCGCAGAGGACGTAAGACATTGGATGCTCCTCCCTCTTACGCTCATGGGCAGATCGGCCCTCTTTAAAATGATGGCGCTCCCGCGCTTTCTTTATGTGCTACAGAACGCCCCACTGACCATACCAAACTCAGAGTTCACTCAAATAGAACGCCTGGTTGGAAAACTGATATGGAAGGGCGGGCAGCCCCGAATTGCATTAACCACACTACAACGATCCATCTGGGAGGGGGGTATAGGTCTCCCACATCTAAGATCCTACTACTGGGCCTCTCAACTAAACGTAGTCAACGACCTCCTCCACGGAGATCCCGGACAACCACATATAAGAGCGGAGGAACCCATTACCCGGGGCAGCCCGCCACTGGAAATACTATACCAGACCCTAGCCAGGCCCCCCGCACAAACAATGTCCACCCATATCGCGACGGTATGGAGGCAGGCACATACCCACATAGGTTGGGGAAAACAAGTTACCATGGCACAACCACTCTGGCACAACCATAGGTTGAAGGAGGTGAGGAAGCTGAATGCATGGACCAGGTGGGTGGAGGCTGGGATATCCACAATAGGAGACATCGTTACGGATGGCTCAATCCTCCCATTCGAAACCCTGCAGCAAACATATGGATTGCCAGAAACAGAAAATTACCACTATTTGCAATTAACACACGCCATTGGTGCACATAGGCTAGAGCTTGACGAGCTAGCAGACTACACACCCCTGGAACGTAACCTCCTGGTACAACACATTCCTGCAAAAGTCACCACTACCCTGTATAAGGCGATTAATGCCTTTGCCACCCCGGAGCTGACTAGCCTTAAGAACAAATGGGAGCGTGACGTGGGGCCTATTGAACCAGAGAACTGGATCCAAATACTTATGCACCCACGCGAAATAGCAATTAATTCCAGGATCAGACTGGTACAACTAAAAATACTACATAGGGTGTACTACCCGCGAAAGGCCCTATTTAGCTGGGGAAGAGCAGAGGACCCCAACTGCCTGAAATGTGGAAGGGAGGAGGGCACTTTCATCCACCTCCTCTGGGGATGCTCTGAAATTAAGACTTTCTGGGAGCAATGCTGTCAACAACTCACAAAAGCCCTGGGGCGCACGATAACCCCAGAACCTGCTATAATGATATTGGGGGCCCCAGACGAGAGCATCTCGAACAGGTGGGAGGGTATCTTTCTTTCCAATGCAATGGGTTTAATAAAACGGGATATAGCACAAAAATGGGGAGCCCCGGAAAGCCCATCCGTGAATCAATGGTCGAATGAAATGGACATTTGCGCAGCACAGGAGCATAGAATATACACAGCACGGGGATGCCCGGCAAAGGCGCACAAGATCTGGGGGAAATGGGAGGACTGTGTGTGGTAGAAATTGCCGGTGAAGTGGAGGGGTAAGAAGATGGACACATTCCGCATACGAGACATGAAAAGAAACACAAGCCTCGGAAACAATGGTGCGGAAGAGCAATGACTGGAATCAAGGGGTGTACCAACCGGAATGTTGAAGGGAGGGTGGAGGGGGGGGGGGGTAAGGTAGATGTATTGTATGTATGTTTAAAACCAATAAAATATGTTATTAAAAAAAAGAGTGCATCTCTCAATGTAAAATTACCAAACTGACCGAACTCTGCATCACACCTGGAGCTGGTATCCAGGGAATAGTGCTTACAGAAGACCGATGGAGTGGCCCAAGTAGCCGCCTTGATGATGACATCTGTGAGAAACCAGAAGGTGTCTCACCCACTAGTCCCCAGGGATCTGTCATCCAGGTGGCCAGGACATGGCCCTCGCTTTTAGATCCAGTTCCTGGGGGTGGACCAGTGCGGGAGGATCACCTGGATGAGGGGTCTTCGGTGAGTGGAACGCCGGAAGGTGAGATGCGGTATCCCCTTACCTGTAACACTTTTTCCCCATCCTACCAAATAGGATACCTGGGAACTCAACCACCCCTCCCCCTTTCCCGACACAAACACTTTCTCACAGACAGCTCACTGTGAGAGAAAACAGACTAACACCCGAGCCGTATATCTGACATGTCCCAACACAAGGGTCATGGCAATTACTGATAATTACACACACCTGACTTCCATCATACTTCCATACACGGATAAAAGGCGGAGAACGAAAGCACACTCAGAGCAAGGCAAAACACACGTGCAAGCAGCAGTTCCAAGATGGCAGTATTCGAGGAGAAAGACGCAAGACCAGTGAGGGTTGCAAAGAGGGAAGTACCCTTGACCTTTTCAGAGAAGAACCGCTACTTTCACAAGCCATTGAGAATAAGAAACATAAGACTGTGAATTAATGCTAAAGAAAGGTGCATTATGTGTTGAAGGTACCCGGGATCCTCCGGCATCGATAGACAAGGCAGGGAGGAGAGATTGCTGCTGTGGTACTGTCCTGGGCTCCTACAACAAAGTAGCGCCAGCAAAGTCAGCACAGCCGGTGAGTCGGGGAGACTGATAGCAGACCGGCCTGTGTTAGAACCAAGGTTGCAAGCAGCAACATTGTATGAAGAAAACTGCAAAGAACAGAGTGTGAGGCAAATGTGATGAGCTACGCAAATATAATTGAACATCCAAGGAGTGACTGACTTTTTCAAGCCAAGATAAATACCATATACAGAGTGGTCCGGCACCATATGGGGCTCATTCTAAGGCCTCTGTAAGGTATTCAACTGAGAGTGTAAAATTGTGAACTGTGAAATCAAAGTGGTCCTGTAACGGGTAAAGCTAAACCCTTTGCACATTCAAAAGTCTTCGATAGCTAATATGAACTGTGGTGGGCGTGGTTAGCGTGCATGGCGTAAGGAGGCAGCCCTGCTGAGCTCCCGTCCGTGATCCTGCAAGTGATCCTGCTGCGGCATTTAAAATACAAATTTGTCAAAACTACACGTTGATATCGATGGAAGAGCCCCTTACCCACCCCCCGCTGTGATTTCCGATGCGGACAAGACCCTGGAAGTCCCCACAGAGACTATCCCAAGTGACCCCCCTGCGTGCACAAAATGGCACTGATGGTCTGCAGAGGACTCACGAAGCGAGTGTGAGCCCGCAGAGCCCCGCCGGTCACTGAAACCCCACAGCGGACCAAGAGTCTTCACCTCCAACCCTGACAGAATCCTCGCATCACCCGCCAGAACTCCTGTACCCACGCTGCCGGATAGAGTGACGCTGTGTGCCGCAGCCAGCCACCTACGGTGCGCAGCTTCTTGGTGAGAGGACGGGATGGAGAGGAGGAGTCCCAGACTGCCACTGCACAGAACCAGCAGGAGGCCAGGGAGAGGAACCGATGAAACGCCGGAGAACGGGACACCACCGCAGAGCATATGGTCAGCCTGCCTGCGCTGAGTGGGAACATCTCCCTACTCCTTCCTACGCTCTCACCTTGTGGATCACCTTGCGGGCATCACCTCACCAGACATAGCACCCTCTTACTGCCAGAACATCTCGACTCCAGGGAGAACAAAGGCGCCACACATAACATTAGCGGGAGGCCATCCACGTGAAGAAGCAATCATCTGGGGGCGCTATGCATGGACAACCACGGAGGGGCAGAGACCACCTCAGCATACGCCTGTGACACCCGTCAGACACGGACAGCGGAAGGTGTTCTAATACACCCCTACAGTGAGGGAGAATACCCAACGGCACTATTACAGCTCCGCTGAGGCACCTGAACCGCTACGAGAACACGGCAGGGCCCACCCACTTATGGTCCTTACCTCCTTACTTAGGACACTAGCCCAGTAGACTACTGGTGACGTATTGCGGGCGCTCAGGTGTGCTGGTCACACACCGGGCACGACACTGCAGCGGTACGTCAAATCCGGACAGTGCCTGGCTCACTAAATAAAGACCACCATACCCATGGTTTCACCCCTTCCACGGCTAGACCAGCCGACATCGTCACTACTGTGGTCAGAACAGCCGTCAGGACCTGTCCTCCTGAGACTGTTGCAACCCTAACTCAATCGGCAGGCACCGCTGAACGCCGGTTAACTTCTCACAGGAGTCTTGACACGCGGAACAGATGTGGCGCAGAGCACCGGGGAGCCCCGTGGTCCCTCTCTGCGCTGGTGACCTCCCCACACAATTCCATGCTACTATATCAGACAATCAATCCCACCTCCGGGGAGTCGCAGACGAACCCAGGCGCACTTCAAAAGGCAATGTCCCCCACTAAGGGTAAATCCAAATCGTCCATAATGGATTCCTTCTCAGCAGCCAGGCCAAAGATGCAGTCACAACAGGAGACTCCCGAGCGCCAAGAACAGCCCCCCTCGCCCCCCCGACGACAACTCCAAAGATGCCCAGCTGCTGCAAGCCATTGCAGCCTTCAGAACATTCATTGATACAAAAATAGACAAGGTCAAGTCTGATATGCAGCTGATGCGCCAAGACGCCCACAATCTAACAGAGAGAGTGACCACAGCAGAGACGGGACTCCACGAAACTATCGAGACGACGACTGACCTAAAAGCCAAGGTTCAAGAACTGGAGAGGAAAGTGGCACAACTGGAGGCGAGGTCTGAGGATGCGGAGGGGCGCACACGCCACAACAACATTCGCATTTTAGGAATCCCGGAGGACATGGAAGTGTTAAACCCAACGGAATTTGTGGAGACCATGTTGCAGCAGAAAATCAGAGTTGGCCAGCTGTCTCAGGGCTTCTCGGTGGAGAGAGCCCACAGATCACTCAATAATACTTTGTTATTCACGAGAAGGAGGAGAAATAAGAAGAGGCGACTCCAAGATTGTCATCTACCCAGACTATACGTCCACAGTACAACGACCCAAGAACTCTTTTGTGCCAGTCAAGGCAAGGCCCCGAAAACTAAACCTTAAATACATGCTGCTATATCCGTCACGTCTCAAGGTTTTCTATAAGGGAAAAACAGTATTCCTAGAAACACCTGCTGCAGCCAACATTTGGATGGAACACAACCGACTAGCCGGAGATGAAGAGCCCATTACATGAGCACCCTAAGGTGGAGTGGGTGGGCGGGGTCACATCTGAGCCAAAAGACAACACAAGCAGCCGCAGCCATATTTCCACGGCGCCAAGCACAATTGCCTCAGCGTCCCATTGATCGCTAGTTCGGGCGGTGAGTCCGCTGGGCCACATGCACAGCAAACTAGGACCCACCCCACAGGAGACTAGTACAGGCCTGTTGCCAGCACATCACCCCCGCCAAATGACATGGACAGGTACAGACGGCGAGGGCGCACCTGAGCACTGCCATTCTATGGCAACTGCTTGGAGCAGTTGTTTGTTAATGTTTTTTTTCCCTAGGTTATTGTTTGTTTTTCACCCATAATGATGGGAGTTAGGACAGTTGCGGAAGCTCCAGATGAAATTGAGCGCGATGCGGGAGGGTCGGTGTCATCAGACCCGTTGGGAGTTCGGAGTTTGGGCACCTACCTCCGTAGGAACAGAATAAAATCATACCTAAACAGAAAGCGGGTGGGGATAGCCCTACTGCAAGAGACTCATCTGACTGGTGAGTGCACAGCCAACCTAAAGGAGCGCTGGGGAGGCCATGGATTTGGAGAGGGCTATTCCAAATTTGCACGAGGGGTGTTCACGTGGATCAGCCCCCAAATCCCCTTCAAGTTGCTCAAGGAAGAATCAGATCCAGAGGGCCGATATGTGATAGTGCAGGGATACATAGAACAGGTGGAGGTGTGCCTAGTGAACTCCTATTTTCCCACACTGCAACATCCCAGCCCATTTAGAGCTACTATACACCAAAGTAACTCATCACAGAAACAGCTTTTTCATATGGGGGGTGGGGGGGATTTCAACTGTGTCCACGGCCCAGATCTAGACAGATCTGCTCCTCCCCCAAATCGCGCTGCAGCGGCCTCCACCACGCTGCACTCTGCCCTGGAAAGGTTAGACCTGGTAGACGTCTGGTGAGAATTACATCCGGGGAGGCGGGGCTACTCCTATTACTCATCTACGTACAATCTATACACCAGGATAGATCACATACTTACGGGCAGGGAGTGTCTTGTCCACATAGACTCGGCACAATATTTGGGGCGATCCATATCTGACCACTCGCCACTACTCGTACAATGGAATGTAACAGGCCCCAGACCACCCATCCCGCTGTGGAGGATGCCAACCGAGGCCCTGAAAGACGCGGCATTCAAAAGCGACCTCCAGGAATCTTTGGAGAACTATGTTGAGGAAAATGTGGGCAGTGTGGAAAGGGTGCGCACTGTGAGGGGCGTGGCTTGATTGCCATGTAAGAAGACGTGGGTTTGCCGTGTCTCCCGCAAATCCTACACTGATCCGGGAAAACAAACCACTAAAAGCGGCCATAGAAGACCAGAACTGCACGTATGCACTGGTGAAAGAGGCAGGCACGGGCAAGAGCAACTGGAACCCGCCCGTGCGAAGATTTGTGAACTTATGCCCAAGCAAACATTTCTACAGAAACGAACAGTCCGGTCCCAAGATGGCGGCGCCTAAGAACAAAGGGATCAGCCGCAGAGAAAACAGCTAACTGGAGACCAAGCCCTGGTACCCATCTCGCCTCCACCGGTGGCTCTAATATATGGCCCCGCACTCCCAAAGGTAGAGGGTTAGAGGCTGGACACTGCACCACCAACGAGACGGCGCGAGAGCTAGGAGGCGAGGATTGCGGCACCTAAGACAGCAATGGGTTGCTGAACGCGGACAAACTCACACCGGTCTCAGATTGGCAGGTCCACGCCGCTTCATGATAGACTCTGCCCTCCTGAGAAAGAAACGCTGGCATGGATACTAAGTTGCAAGTAATAGCGGAGGGGAGAAACTGACGAGGACTCCGCTTCATCAGCGGCCCCCACACAATAACACACTCCCTGGGAGCCGCGTATTGAGCGGCTCCACGTGGGCGCCTGCGAGGAAGGCAGGCACGGGAGGTGATAGCTGAGGCCAGCCCCGGGAAATGAAGCACGTAATCAGTGATGGAAAGCTCACTAAATAATGAATTGCGTGACCCCAAGATGGCGGCGCAAGAGAACAATAGGACCCGCTGTTGAGGAAACAGCTGCCCGAGGCTCAAATTACAGAGACCTGCATTTCAAGCAACTTGTCAGATAACATCCAGACCTTGAAAGTAATCCCAACAGTAGAAACTGACCACAATCTGTTAAAACTGACGTGCAAAAACATAAGCAATAACAAGATTGGAACCTACAACCAGAAGGTGGTCATAGACCAAAGGGATATTAAATTAAGGATCAGACCAGAGAAAACAAGAGAACTAAACCATAACCTAAAACAAATGATCTTGACGCTTGAAAACGAACAAAGCCAAAAAAGGATTGACTACACCCCGCTTTTCAGAGCATTTGTTACAGAAAGGAAGCTTGGAAGTAACCATCAAACAACGACTCACCAACATCAGTATGACAGTCGCATACGAGAAAGGAAAAAAGCATTAAGGAGAGATGTTAGACGACTAAAAAAGACCAAACACGACAACCGGAGTAAAGAGATACATAAGTTAAAACAAAAGTACAGAAACTGGTTACACTTACACAAGAAGACATTGCTAAACCAGGACGCAGAAAGAATGTTGGGGAAAATAAGATCTAAAAACACAGCTGAAATTTGGGCAATTATCAACGAAGCGGAGAAGCCTCAAGCAATAAGTCAAATGAACCCAATAAGTGCTTCATCATGGGTTAAGTATTATACACAGCTGCAAGGGGAAATTTACATCGACCCAAAGCGGAAATCAATGACAAACAAAAATGAGGCAGTAATAGATATCAGTATTGAGGAAATAGAAAACATCTTGAAAAAATTGAAAGACTCGAGAGCCCCAGGGCCCGACGGGCTCACGAATGTAATACTGAAAAGCAACATAGGTGAATGGGCCAAATTCCTTCAACTTCTATTCAACTACATATTAACACCAGAAAAAATCCCGGATTCCTGGCGAAAGGCAGTAGTGGTACCCATTTTCAAAAAGGGTCTCAGAACATCAGCAGACAACTACAGACCGATTGCATTACTGGACGTGGTGGGGAAGGTCTTTGCGTCCACACTATTGAAAGCATTAAACCACTGGGTACAGCAAAGTGGACGTCGTGATCCTTGGCAATCGGGTTTTGTGAAGGGGAGAGGCACAGCACTCAACATTTTCCTGATTAACTTATTGAAAGCCAGAACACAAAGGAACAAAAACCAAGGAATCTACATCGCGTTTGTAGACTTGTCGAAAGCTTTCAACACCATAAAAAGAGCCAAACTATGGAAGAAAATGGAAAACTGGGACTGTCCTCAGTCACTGGTGGAGAACATCAAGGACTTGTACACGGACACAAGCATCAGAGTCAGACTGGATACAACGGGTACACTAACAGACGAAATTCAGATAAAAATGGGCTTAAAGCAAGGATGCCCGCTGGCACCGGAACTGTACAACCTGTTCACGTCAGATCTGGAAGATTCATTTGAGTCCACCCGCTGCTTTCCACCAAAAATAGCAGGAACGCCGATTGGGAGACTGCTTTACGCAGACGATATCGTCCTGATGGACCAAACCCAAATCGGCTTGCAAAGACAGCTTACATCATTACAGTCGTATGTGTACTCAAATGACCTGGTTATAAACCCAGAAAAATCAAGAATTCTGAAGTTAGGCCCAGGAGGTAATAAAGCCAGAGGGAAAAAACTAGGATGGTCTCTGAGAAACAAAAAATTCCTGGAAGTCGAAGCATTCACGTACTTAGGAGTCTGTATAGACAACACGAAGAACAATACGCCAAGAATAGCTGGGCTAAAAAGAAAAGCAACCAATCTAGCTGCCCAAGGGAGAATTCTGCGTAAAAGATACTGCAGATTTACCTTATCACCTCTAATAGCCTTTTATAGGATGAAAGTGGTGCCAATACTAACATATGGGGTAGAATCACCAATCCCCTTACAAGCTCAAACATGGTCAATCCTGGAGGGTCTGTTTTGGAGGAAAGCTTTACAGCTGCCTAAATCAGCCCCAATACAGCAGATAAGAAGAGAGCTGGCTCTGACATCACTCAAAACAATAGTGGTATGGAAAACACTAAGTTTCTATCGGAAATGTCTTGAGGAAAACACTACGGGTGGATTTGGGGTGTTGAAAAAAGCCCTAAAAGATCAATCCGATGTAATCCTAACAGACTGGCAAAAGTCATGTCGAGGGATCCTAGTGAACCTCAGCGAGTCAGAGGATGACTTATCGATTAACCCAGACAAAACTAAAAAGAAACTATACATGGCAGATTGGATAGAAACCCAAGAAGATAACTGTAAATATAAAGGTTACGAAGACTTCTGGGCCCAGCCACGAAAACTGAATCAGATCCCGAGCTATCTGACTTTATTCCCCAATTGGTACTTCGAGACCTTTTCCTGAGATTCAGATTGAACATTTTACCAACAGGAGAAATATTACAAAGAAGAAAAAGGCTGGACATCAGGGAAAGCTGCAGAATGTGCAAAAAAAAAGGAGAGATAGAATCTCTGAAACACCTCATACTACAGTGTACCGGTTTAAGGAAAGAGCGAGAGCAGTGCTTTTGGGAAATCCTTAGAAGCTACACGACAAGGAATGTCGATGAGTGGTAGAGGACTCTTGTAGAAGGAGAAAAAATGAAAACGACATTAGCACTCATAAAATTAGTGATTTTAATCCTTAAGAAACCAGAGGAGATCAACAACATAACCCAGGACTAATAAGATGCTACCAAGCACTGCTACTAAGATACTGTATACCAAACGAAGAATCATGATGAAAGAACGGACATGCTCAGGTTAAAGGTTTCAAATAAGGAAACCACACAATCTGTTTAAATAAAATAATAAAAATAAAAAACAATTACAGAGAAGGATAAACGGGACCACGCAGCTCCTGTACATCATTGTGGGGACCGTAAAATAAAGTCCTCGGCTCACACAGCCTAACTTGCCCTGGATCGCCCGGGGCACAAGGAGCTGGCTTTAGCAGACTTGGACTGGACATGAACAGATCCTCCCCCCCAACACGAGCTCAGCCCTAGCAGCCAAATTCAGGTGGCACTACGTTCCTGGCGGATTATGACTGCCGGAGGAAAGCAGGGTGGGAAAAAACGGAAACACCTGAGAGCGTAGCCCAAGCAAACCAATAAGCCCAACAGGGTCGGAAGATACCGCAACATATCCGCACACACAAAGCGAACTGTGAACACTGGACTGGGGTTGCGCCCGAGGGAAAAGGAGATAAGACGCCACCGGAGCCTCAGGGTGTAGGTGGCCCCGAAGGCTGTGCCCCCTGCACCCCCGGGTCCTGCATGGTATGGGCGGGCTCAAGCGCCAACGAGACATTGCATAAATAGGTCTGGGATTGCGCTCTAGCCCGCTCGGAGGTCGGTGCCCCGTTTTTCAGATAGGAAGGGGCTGAGACCCCACCTTCAAGGTGTCTAGCCACAACATATGATCCCGAAGTCACGGGAGGAAGAGGAAGAAACGTCTTTGTGATCCAGGGCCTATAAAGGGTGAAGGAGCGTGTAGAATCAACACGATCATGTGAACTGGGAGGCCAAGTAAATGCACACTCCCATACTGAAGTGTGCCTAGGAACAGACCTTATAGCCTGGCCTCTAAACACGAAAAGCACTGACAAAGCATCAGCAAGAGGAGAGCTCCTCCACAACACCAACTCCACACTACCTGCATGCGTTTGGACAGTGCCTTGTAAGACAGAGGCAGGACCCCTAGAGGATGCGAAACAGGGGTCCTGGGGCAACGGAGGCTGGCGCAGGGCACAGACCGCATACTCAGACCACTCACACAGCGGCAGCAAGAAGTCGGATAACCCCTGCTCTAGCACCCCGGATCAGATGACTAAGAAAACACAAAAGATCCAATAGCCTCAACACGTGATTCCAGTGACAAATACATTTCCTACGTTAAAACCCTCACGGAACATTGTCAAGCAAAAAACAGATCTAAGTGTCGGAGGTTGGACCATCGCCAGCTGGAACCAAGGACCGTGACGATCTTGAGATGGCATCCACGCAGGGCAAGACCAAGGGGAAGCAGCCCACACTAGAAGAATTTACAAGAACACCACAGTCGTCGGAAGGGGCCAGAAGCAAAGAAAAGACCCCACAAACGGACGCAAGTCCGGCACGCAACGATCAACAGATCTTAGAAGCAATTGTGTACTTGAAGTTAACGTGGGAGACTAAACTGGAGGCGGCCATGGCCGGTCTTAAGATAGCATTGGAACTCAAAGTTGGCGCAGTCCTGGAGGAAGTGAATCTACTACGACAAGATGTAAGAACAATAAGGGAATGCACATGCGGAACAGAGAAAGAAGTGACCTCAGAAACAGCTGCATGTGGTGCTCATGCCTCAGAGATTCACATACTGAAGCAACACCTAAACAATCTAGAAAATAGAGCCGAGGAAGCCGAAGGACACGCCGGAAGAAAAAATATATGCATTGTGGGGCTCCCGGAGGGCGAAGAGGGATCTAACCCAACAAATTATGTTGAGACGATGCTGCTGCAGGAAATAGGGGGAGGCGCACTCACCCAAGGGTTTGCGGTGGAAAGGGCACAGAGGGCCCTGACACGGAAGCCACCATCGGGCCACCCCCATGCCCCGAGACCCATGATCGCCAAAATATTGAACTACCGAGACAGGGAGAAAATCCTAGAATACTTCCGGAAAGGCGGCACAATACAAAGGGCATCCACAGCTATTACGGCATAGCCAGATTATACACTTACGGTGCAGAGACGGCGAATTAACTATGGAACTGTGAAGAAAAGATTGCAGGACGCAGGCTACAAATACATGCTGATGTACCCGGCAAAACTGAAGGTGTTCCAAAGGAACAGGACCCTGTTTTTTGAGACTCCTGAGGATGCAACTAAATGGCTGGACGCCCAGAACTGCCCATCGGAAACGGACAGCCAGAAGGAAGGCGTAGCGGATAAATGAAACGGCATTTGTAGAAACTAAGGTGCTGTATATTTTGTACATTGGGACTTGGATATAAGATGGGCAATGCTGACTGGAACATATAAGCTAACTGTAGAATAAATAGTTGTGGACGGACACGGCGCAATAGTGTAAAGAGCGGGAGACGCAATGGACTCGCGCTCACACCCCTAGAGATAGTATAGTTACGTTACCGTTAGGTGATAACTCCCTGCTGTGTTCGGAGTACCGGCCTACCGAGAAAGGACTAAATGCAGGAAAGCCTGAGATCCAGGGATGGAGCTGGACAACAGTTGGGGATGGGGAGGGAGGGAAGCGGGAGAAGAGTGGGTGGGCGCAACGGGAATGGCCCGCAGGGAGTTGGGGTAGTTAGTGGGGTGTTTTGTTTTGGGGTAAGGAAGGGGCAGAGGGAGGGATCAATAATGATGACACAGGAGTTCAACACGAAAGGGCTGCAAGCACAACTGTATCTGTTTAGGAAGAAGTGGGGGAGAAGGGCAGGCGGAGTGGGATATAGCTGAAATGGGGGACCTTAAAGTTGTGACCTGGAATGTACGCTGGTTAAACACCTATATTAAGCGCAATAAAGTTATGATGTATTTATGCCGGCACAAGATAGATATAGCAATGTTACAGGAAACCCACTTAACTAAAGAGAAGCTAGAGTTGATGAAGAGGAAGTGGAAAGGGACCATAATAGGGGCACACATACTTAATATATGCTAGGGGGGTCCTTATATGGATTGCGCCCCACGTTCCGTTCAAACTCTTACGACAGGAGATAAGAGAAGATGGGAGAATGGCGTTAGTGAAAGGGATAGTGGGCAATAAAATGGTCAACCTGATTAAAATCTCTGCCCCAAACAACGATACTGCACCCTATTTCAGAAGTCTATATGCCATTGTTAGCCCATACATGGAAGGAGCAGTCACAATAGGAGGGGACCTTAACTGCACACTAGACCCCAATATGGATAGGTCACACAACAAAATGAACAAGCCTAACCCATCTGCAAAGGCCCTGGCCACACTCATGCGAGAACTCCAGCTCACTGATATATGGAGTAAGCTCCACCTCAACTCTTGGGGGTATTCACATTATGCGGCCCCATACGATTTATACACCAGGCTAGACTATATACTAGTGTCAAGTTCTGCGGTGGAAGAGATCAAAGAGGCGGAGTACAAAGCAGCGGTACTATCAGACCATACACCACTGTTGGTGACTTGGCAGATCTCGCCACCCAGGCCTAGGATTCCGACATGGAAACTTTGTGCAGAAGCACTGAGGGACACCATGTTTAGGGAAGACCTCAGGCAAGCAATACAATACTTTGAACTTAACACTGGAAGTGTTGCATCAGCAGGCACACTCTGGGAAGCATTCAAGGTAGTAATAAGGTGGGTGGCGATATCAAAGTCGACTGAGCTGCTAGGGGGTATAGTGGCGGATTTGCAAACCACAGAAAAGGAGATTGAGGCTAAAATGCAAGTAGGTCCAGACTCCCCAGAGAAAACTGAGGCGATAAGACACCTGATTGAAAAATGCAAAACCCACTGGGAGATATTATGCAACCTCAACTACAGGAAATATATAGAGAGACAACATGCGGAAGGAGATAAACCAGGCAGATTATTAGCCTGCTTGTGTAAAAATGAGACCCCGAGACAGGTGATTCGGGAGATGTGCCGCAAAGATGGCACCCTCGAGAACACACAGGAAGGAGTAAACGAGTGCTTCCAGAGTTACTATCGCAAGTTGTATACCGATAAAACAGACGTAGAAGGCATTGACAGAAACGAAGTGCTGGAAGACATTATCCTACCCAGGCTAGAGGTAGCCAATAGAGAACGGCTTGAGGCGCCACTGGAATCAGAGGAACTGGAATATGTAATCCGGAACCTACCCACTAATAAGGCGCCAGGAGCCGATGGCCTCACAAGTGAATTTTATAAGACATACATGGCACACCTGCTACCACCATTGTTGGCCATGTTGAATGAAGCATTTGAACAGGGCAGGCTGCCAGAGACTTTGAGAGAAGCGGTCATCGTTCCACTCCTCCATAGCAAGATCCTTACCGCAGTGATGGCAAATAGATTGCAGCCACTGATAAGTGCCCTAATACACCATGACCAGACAGGGTATGTCCCCCGCGGAGCATTTCTGATAATTTTAGGAGATTGCACCACGTTATAGACCAGATGGCAGGAAGCTACCAAGAACTGGCGATAGTTCCATTAAACGCAGTCAAGGCTTTTGATTCTGTTAAATGGGCCTTGTTATTAGCGATCCTAAAGAAGCTCGGGATGGGACTGGTGTATCTGCAATGGGTGAAATTATTGTACAGTGCGCCGATTGCTAGAGTCAGGGCGGGGTTGGTGATATCAGAAAGGTACTTGCAAAGTACTGTTGGCTGTCGGCTGCGTCGTCGCTTTGCCCTGGGATTTGGACTTGGGACTTTGCCTTGCTTCACTACTTGGAGCACGGCCGGACTTTCCACACAACGAGCCCTCGACCGGAGGACGTCCTTCTTGGTTGCACTGAAGTGCCTGACTCAAGGAGTTCCTGTAGGGGGCGGGCCCGCCCCCTGTGAAGCCCCTTCCCCTTCGAGCCTCCTTATCAAGCAGCCTCTGGCGCACCCGCGCCGCGCAGTGCGACGTACTTGCAAAGTACTGTTGGCTGCCGGCTGCGTCGTCGCTTTGCCCTGGGATTTGGACTTGGGACTTTGCCTTGCTTCACTACTTGGAGCACGGCCGGACTTTCCACACAACAAGCCCTCGACCGGAGGACGTCCTTCTTGGTTGCACCGAAGTGCCTGACTCAAGGTGACTGTTTGCATATGGACTTGAATCATCGACCTTGAGTGATTATTGCGTGGGGTGCCTGCCGGGCTGTGTGCCCACTGACTCTTGCTGGGTTGGGTGGCCTAATGGGCTGTGTGCCCTCCTACACTTCCTGGGTTCGGTGGCCCTACTGGTGGTGTGTTGCCATTGGGAGTTGTGTTTTTGTGGGAGGTCCCACGGTTTTGAGCGCCCTACCACAGACCCCTAATCAGCCTGCTTTCTTTTTCTTTTTTGAAGGAGTTCCTGTAGGAGGTGGGCCCGCCCCCTGTGCAGCCCCCTCCCCTTCGAGCCTCCTTATCAAGCAGCCTCTGGCGCACCCGCGCCGCGCACCGCAAAGTACTTGCAAAGTACTGTTGGCTGTTCGCGGGTCGCTTTGAGGCAGAGGTGTGGTGCTTGTCACACCTTAAGAAGGGCTGGTGGCGAATCTCGCTAAGGGTAGTAGTTTGGAAATACTCATTTGTGTGCTATCAAGGAAGGCGTTTGTTTAGAGTAGAAGCACAGAGGGGCTATTCTATACTTCCCCTAAGTTTTCTGGTTCCTCCCTGCCAACAGGAGACTGTGGGCTATAAGCCTTTGATCCTGTCGGTTAGAGGTGTTCGCTGTATCATTTCGAAATATTGTATGTTTACCATCGTAAGTGCACAGTTCCAGGCATCCTGTATACGCATGGTTGCCGCTTGCTGTCACATGCGATTTTGTTGTCCCATTAGTTCCAAATAGGGACGATTCTTTTGCCATATGGTACAGAGTAAAGTTTCACACTCGAGCTAGCGTTGGGCACCACTTCTTTCTGTTTGAAGTTGTTGCATTGGCTAGTGACTTTAACCTAAGCATTTCTTGTCACTACTGTGGAAGGTGTTGTTTTGTTTTCCCCTCAGGCTACATTGTGAATATACAACCGGATGGGGTACTACTATTCGTACCTGAGGTGCGTCTAGTTTTCTAGTATGAGCCCAATTCTTAGAAGTGGATGCAAAACAGGTTCCACTGCAAAGACAAACAAGAATCACGCGGGGAATAAAACCCCTAGTAATTCCCTCCCATCGCCAACCGGTACTAGAAAATCCTCCGCAAAAATGTCTAACTTTCAAGTGGAGAGCACCGCTAGGGTGGTTCCGGACGAAGTTTTTGTTTGCAATGCTGTAGTCCCCCTGTTAGAGAATCCTATTTCTTCCCCTGGGCTTCCCAATTCCTTGGCTCAGCCAACATTTTCCGTACAAGATGCTAATGACATGGATGGGGTGGTGGGTGATGTAGATGTGTTTTCACAGGACCCAAATTGTGCCCTGACCCATGAACAAGGAGGTCTTCCTTACAATTTAGACACCTCTATGATGGCACCTACTGTAATTAGTGAATTAGCAAAAAGAGTGCGCCTCTCTCTTGGCCCCTCTTCTCCTGCCTCGAGCTTGTGCCCTTTCCGGGAACAAGTACACTTCCATCTGCCAACAGAAAGAAGCATAAATATTGATGTCAAGCAAACAGACGAGGCTGTAATGACATCGGCAAAAGGTTTGCAAGCAATGCCTGTGCCTCATTATGACAACTTTCTAGTTGACGAGGGTTTGCCAACAGGGATGTTTCTTCCACCTAGAATCGACCCTTTTTCCCTTGGAAATGAGGATGCTGATTTGTCTGCTCCAAAAGTGGAAGCTAGATCGGCCTCTACTCCTGAAGATTCTTCTTCCATTACCCATCAACATGAGTCTTTCAATTTTCCCCTCATCTCCCGTATACTTAACTTGTTGGACAAGGGGCATGAACTCACCCATTGTTCAATAAGGGAGATGCAGGGTTTGCTAGGATCCATGAAAGACAAGATGTCAAAATTGGAAGGCTATACCTTAGCTGACAACCAATCCAAAGCCTTCTATCTGGCCCAATTCGAAAAGATGCTGGCAAATGTCAATTCCATCCTGCGACCCTCGCGAGATCACATTTTGACCTGTTCACAAGGTACCCAAACGGACTTTGGGATTCATCTTGCCTTCATGCCTCAACGATCCTATTCACAAGTAGTGCAGGGAGATAAGAGAGTCACCTTAGACTATAGGGATTCAGAGGCCATTGACCTTTTTGAACTGGCTAAATTACAGCATGATCGGCTACTGCAGGTGGAACAACTCCTGTATAAGATGGCTGGGACCCCACCGCTCCAGGACGGACTTGCTTCTTTTACCAAGAGTCCTGAAGCTGTGGAGGAGAGTGTCGTCCCTCCGGACAGTCCTTCGGTGTTGACGGCGCTTATTGATCCCCTGGTCACGAACTCTATTGTGGCTCCTATTGCGACGTTGGAAGGCGAAGAGGGGCCGGTGGAACATGAAGGAAGGCATTTCATCTCTCGCAAGGCAAGAAAGTCTTTTTTACGAGCCCAAAAACGTCTCAATCAGACAAAGGCCATGCAGAGAAAAGTAGCCATCAATGCAGGTAGGCAAGTGCAGATGCCCCTTGTACCCTGCTTACCAACTATTGCTAACAATCTGAGTACCAACGACGATTTGGGTTTAGACTTGGGGGACCTTGACGAGGAAAGTAGGAAACACCTGCAGATTTCAGCCCTAAAAAGCGGGAATGTGCAGATCACAGCTGGTGCCGCTCCTAAGACACCAACGGCAAAAACGCAACCGCTACTGCACTGCTTCTTTCCAAATATCGAATCGAGAAAAGTCCTTACTAGACAGCCAGTTGGCACAAAGGTGCCTCCGGTTGCAAGCCCTGCATCTGCCCTAGAGCCCACCGAACTTCCTCCTGGTGCTCAGGTGAGTGACTCGGTCGCCCTGCCAGCCACTGCTGCTGCAAGCTTAGCATGTCCCTATGTGCCCCCGCCACTTTCAGCCGGAGGTCATGAGGCTGACGTTGTAATTTTGGCAGAGGCTGCCATTGATAGGGAAGCACATGAAGACTTGGCCCAGCATCCCAAGTCTGCCCAGTTGCCGCCGGACTTGATCCGGCATGGTGCAGTTGGGAATCTTTCGCACAAACGCCCAAGGATATGAAATTAATCATTGGGTGGTCTAGTAACCCCGAGATTAACGGCCCTGCTCGGATTAATAGGTCATTCCTGATTAACTCTTTCTTTCAGATTCCAGCCTTAAGAAATCTATCACCCAAGGACCTGGATTGGGTTAAGATGGCGACCCATAACAACCATAGAGTGCTCTGCAGAGTGCAATCCCAGATTATATCCAAAATGCTCTTGGAGTTCGCAGATGATTTTTATTTAATTGGGCTTGTTCTGCGTCTGTTTTTGGATATGGAAAGTGCTTGGGACTTTCTCGATTGGGTACCCGAGCCGCCAAAAGAATGCCCCGCAGAACCCGCTGCGGTCCTTTTTGAAGCTCACGCTAACCAACTAGCTGTACAACTGGCCTCGCTTAACCAAACACTTAGTGGTCGAGCGTGGTTGGAGCCCTTGCTAAAAGTGGCGGCAGTCATAAAAGGGCCTACTTCTGAATCATAACTGCACAGTCTCTCTGTTGCCTCGTGGAATTGCTGTGGTTTAAGCAATCTCGGGGCATGGCATAGACGGGTTGTGCCCAACCAAAAACCTGATATTTTATTTCTGCAGGAAACAATGGCCATGTGCGAACTCTGCCTTGATGGCTATACTTGCTTTTCGGTCCCTGCCTGTCGACAAAAATTTGGCCGCCCTGTAGGGGGAATTGCCGTATTAATCAACAATGGCTTGAAGGCAGTGTTAGCCCTAATGGACACCTCTGACTCATGCCTATTGGTTAAGGCCTTGTTTGAGCACTGTTCTTTCTCGACTCTTTTTCTCTTGTCAATTTATTGGAATCCAAAGGTGGTGTCGTTGAACTCGCTTTTAGAAGATTTGGATCGTATGTTGGGTCTTGCTGCAGTCACGTGTCCCGATCACGAAATTGTCATTGGAGGTGACTTGAATTCTTATCTGCCCCTTAACAATCTTGCATTGCCTACTTCCAACTCCTCCGCTTATGCCCAACAAGCCCGCTGTAGAGGAGACACCGTGGCACTTTTTTTTAAGGAAAGGGGGATCTATCCTACACAACTTGCGAATCATTCAAGTAGATCGTCCTGGAGGCGTAGTGAAGCTGCATCTCTCATTGACTATTTGCTGGCCTCTAGTGCGTGCACTGGGCTGCTCGACCCTATCCTTATTCGGGTTGTGGGTCTGAGCGATCACCATATGCTGACTTCGCGCCTACAAATTAAGAGTGTGGCCTATGAGGTTTCAGCCCCGGTTTGTCTGGTCAAAGGCGATAGGCACACTATCTCTGTTAACTGGCATCCGTCAGTGTGCCGGAAATTGGTGTTCCTGGTTAGCAGGGACCTGTTGGTGTCCCATGATAATTTTGTCTCTGTGGGTAACATGGAAAAATTGAATGAGATAAATTTAGCAAAGATTCATGGGCACCTAGCCAACCTTGTGAAAGACTTGCGCGACAATAGCAACTTGCGGGACTTACATGTTAATGTCGACGCAGTCGCACTACTAAAAAGGCAAAAAAACAGCAAGCTGCACAAGCTGAAACGAATGCCGTTGCACATTTCCGGCTATATCAGGGAAAAGAACTTTATTGTTGCTCGATTTAAAATGCAATTAAAATCTCTTCGACAGGCTGCTTTCACTCTAGCCAACCAAAATATGATCGAGTTGCTATGCAAAAAAAAACCCTGTGATGTATGGGCTATCCTAAGAAATCCGGCGGGAAAAGTGGATACGCGAATGGATGTGTCCATCACAGGCGTAGAATGGGAGCAATTTTTTCGTCAAAAATATGCAGTCCCTGAAACACACCTTTCGTCGGAAGCGCTGACAATGCAGCTGTCGTTCCCACGTGTTTGTCCATGGGTTCTTAAAGATATATGGGCAATTGCCCAACTGAAATTTTCGAAAGCGGCTGGGCCTGACGGGCTACCTCCTTGCGTGTTCAAGGATGATACAAATTTTTGGGCCAGGTACTTGCTGCCACGCTTCCAGCTGGTTTATGAATCCGGCAGAATTCCTAAATCATGGTTAAGGGCTACAGTGATTCCTATTCACAAAAAGGGTGCTTTAAGCAACCCGACAAATTTTAGACCTATCGCCTTAATCGACACATCAGCAAACCTTTTTGCAAAGCTGGTTCTCTGCTAGTTGGAAGCCTGTCTAAGTGCCTCTCCCATTTTGGCAAAAGCTCAAATCGGCTTTCGGAAAGAAATGGGCACCCAGTTAAATGCCTTGACTCTTGCCCATCTTCTTCACGCCGCTCATTCCAAGACTACCGCCACCATATATATGGCAGCATTAGATCTTTCAGCTGCCTTTGATAACGTCTTACGAAATCGTCTGTGGCAGAAGATGCTAACATATGGTATTCCTGCTGCATTAGTAGCAATAATAGCAGCATTACATCAAAACACGTTTTACAGGGTCCGTATTAACTCTGAGGGGCTTCTATCAGATATCATCCCCACGTGTATAGGGGTGAAACAGGGGTGCAACTTGGCAGCGGTTTTATTCAATCTCTATCTGGCGGATCTCGAGCAGATATGGCTAGGTACCAACTCCTTCCCGGTAGCTTTGGGTAAACTTCGGCTACACTGGTTGGCTTTCGCCGACGACGTAATCCTATTCGACAGGGTCCCTTTTGGTCTCCAAAATAAATTAAATACCTTTTATGAGTATTGCACTCTAAACAACATGACCATCAATCCAGCAAAATCTCATATAATGGTTTTTACAGCCAATAAAAAATACCAAAATTTAACTTTGTGATTAATGAACTTCCCATCACGAAAAAAGAAGAAATAACCTATCTAGGTTATCACCTGTCGAATGGAATGTCTGTCGGTGCATGGCGCACAGTGTTGAATTCTAAGCTGGCTCCCTTGCTGGCCCAAATGAGAATTATTTTTCGAAGATACTGTAGATGCTCCCTCAGCCCCTTGTTCCAACACTATACCCTGAAGGTAGAACCTATTCTGCTCTATGCAATTGATGTCTGTCTTGTGAACTTGAGGCCTGTTTTAAATTTGCTCCAAGGTAAGTTGTGGAAAACTATCCTAGGTTTGCCTGGTTACCTCCCCAATCCTATCATTCTACATGAACTGGGCCTTTACCCTTTAGCAGCCAAATATCAGTGGCGTATGGTAAATACCTTTTGTAAAATGCTTACTTCGCCTCCAAACTCCCTCTATGAGGATTTTCAAACAATGTTAGCTCAGAAAACATCCAACTTCGATGTGCGAGTTTAACGCCCGAATACAGGCCATTTTAATCTCATTGAACATGTCACAACAAGACCTAATAGATCACGCGCATAAGGTCAAAATGCGTTTTTTTTTAAATTCATGGGCCCACAATTCGGACTTGATTGAGGGATATTCCTCCTTTTCTATCTATGCCACATTTAGGCAGGCTGTCTCCCCTAGACTACAATATTTATTATGCTGCCCTGATAAAGCGGCAAGAAGAACCTACATGCGCTTCCGCTTAGACCTAATCCATACGGCCTATCGGATCATTGGTCCGTTTATAAGGCCCAGGTACAGTGGAAAGTGTGTAGATTCTGTCTTAAGCTTTCCGAGAGTGAAACCCTGGAACATCTTTTTATGTATTGTGACTTCTTTGACAATCATAGGCGTTGCTGTTTGGGTGCCTTTTTGTATTCACACTCTACCTTTGAATGTCACTTAGTTTGGCTTTGTTGCATGCAGGGTAATACCACCTCAATTATTCTAGCAACAGTTAGACTTGTTCTGCTCATTGAAGAACAGCTGCTACAACGCAATTTGGCCTTACGGAGTGTGTAGGTGTCTGAGGAGGTGCTTGGAACCTGGCCAAATGTTTGTGTAGCATTTATGAGATAGCTAATTGTTTTCTAGTAGCAGGTGCTGGGGCCATTGTCATCATTTTGATCTTTTTAGAAGTGGTGTCTTTTATGAAGTTGTCTTATAAAGTTTCAGTGTAAAATGCTCTCTATCCTCATGTGGGAACAAATAAAGCTCCAAGATGCTTGGTGTCTGTTTTCCTTTTGGTTAAAAGGACCCTACATGGTTGTCATGGGTTTGATTATGTGACGGTCTAAATTTTTTTTTTAATTTAGTATTTTATGCTACCCCCTAGAGTTGGAGGTGATTTTGACTGTTGTCGAGTCTTTTTTAGGCTTTCATGTGTTATGTATGTGTGAATATTGTTGTTTTGTGTCAAGATAGATAGCATTGATTTCCTTTTAACATTTGTAATACTTGATTTTAAGATGTAATATTTGTCAAGGTGTAAATTCATTTTGCTACCAAAACAAATTGAAATAAAAAAAAAAAAAAAAAAAGAAAGGTGGACAATAGGTAGAGGAACTAGACAGGACTGCCCTTGGTCCCCGATGCTGTTTATACTAGCGCTGGAGCCTTTGGCGGCATACCTCAGATACCAATATGGGGAGGTGGGCATAATAACGAAAGGCGGACAGCACCTGATATCATTGTATGCTGATGACATGTTACTGTACCTAGGTTACCCTGAAGAAAATCTACAATATATACTAGAGGTACTACATCGTTATGCACTAATATCGGGCATAACAGTAAACCCACGGAAGTCCATGATATTCCCGCTAGCGAGATATATAGGAATACCCCTAGACAGGTTGCCGGTGGGGATAAATGTGTATCACAATGTAGGAAATGAACATAAGAATAATACAGAGCAAGCAATTGAAGGGATACAACGCAGTATGACATTTTGGACGAAGCTGCCACTAACCATGATGGGGAGAAGGGCATTGCTTAAAATGATAGTATTGCCCAGGCTGTTGCACTACTTTGCAAATGTCCCGTACCTGATACCTAAATGTTTTTTAATAAACTCCACAATATGTGCAGAGGTTTCATCTAGCATAATACTAGAAATCGGGTAGCCCTATGGAAATTACAAAACCCACATGATCGGGCGGGTATCAAATTACCCAACTTTCAGATGTATTACCTAGCGGGGCAATTACAATACGTGGCTAGATGGCTCTCTGAAGACACCACTGCTGCAGTCCAGACTGCCGAGGGCGAAATGTTCACCATATTTCTTAAACAAGTGGATGTGGGTAACTGAGCCCCCGTAAAGTAAGAGTGCGAGTAAGAGTGTGGCGCTGCTAACTCTGGGTAGGAGGATCTGGCATAGGACATGTGTAATACTGGGGAACCGGACGCCATGCTCCCCGCAGGTCCCCTTGGTGACATTAAAGGGGATAGATGATCAATTGAGATGTGCTATAAGGGAACACTGGGAGCCGTTAGGGGTCACAACAGTAGGAAATGTGTGGCAAGGAGATGGCAGAATAGAGTTTGATAGCTTGTGTGAAGGCACAGGCTTACATAAAGGGCAATATATCACGTATGCAAGGATAATAGCAATGCTAAAAAAGACATGGACTGAAGAAGAACTGACCCAACAGCCAGACAAAGCTATAGAAATGTTCCAATCGGTGTCAGACGGGGGTCACGAGGTCTCCAGAATTTATGAAATACTGATGTCTAAAGTGGGAAAGGAGGCGGTTCAGACGAGGCGGGACTGGGAAGAGGAAAGCGGGGAAACAATAAGCGATGGGCTATGGGAAAGGGCGCAAGGGTACCACAACAAAGTGTAGAGAAAGGCCCGATTACAACAGATTCAATTGTACATTACCCGCACAGCATATATGACCCTCAAGAGAATCACTAAGCTCGCAAATGCGGCTCCAAAGCAATGCCCGAAATGTGGGTAAGAAAATGCTGGCAAGGTACACATGTTGTGGGCCTGCCCCGAAATTGCAAGATACTGGCAGGAAATTGTGGATCGAATGGCATCCAAGGGGATTGTACTGGTGATAGACTCCTTGTGGGCATGCATGGTGGGGGGCTTCCCGAGACAGCGCAAACTCAAGCATGTGTGCAAACTTAAAGATCTGGCCTATATTTTAGCAAAAAGAAGGATAGCCATGGGATGGAAAGCTCAAGCGAGCCCCAGTATAGACACCTGGTGGAGAGACCTCCTGCAGTGGGCTGAGGCTGAAACGGTAGTATGGAGGGAAGCAGCATGTAGAGGTGGGGAAGAGGAAACAGAATCATTGATGGCGTGGCAACACTTGATTGCATCCCTGACGGGCCTGGGACCCGAAGAATTGGATACGGATAGCTCCCTGGATTATGGAGAAGAAGAGACAATTGCAGATTAGTGAACAGTGCTGGCCTTTCTGTGTTGACTTTGGAGAGGGGAGGGGAAGATAAGGCGGGGTTTGGAGTTTGAGCAGTTTATGCACCATGTTGAGGTGCACGTTTTTTGTTTGTTATGAAAGTAATAAAAAACGTTTACAAAAAAAAAAAAAAAAGAAAGGGTGGGCACTGTGTGGGAGGCCCTCAAACTAGTAATTCGGGGGGAAATCATTGCTAAAGCCGGCGGTATCAGGAAACAATTGCAAAATTAATTAGAACAGTGCGAAAACTAAATCAAAAAGGTGGAGTCCATCTCCCCCAGCACACACCAAGATGAGACACTACGTCAGCTACGAAGTAAATGCAGTGAGACATGGGGCAGACTGGCCAGGTTCGACTACAAGGCCAGAACTGCCAGGGCATACACAGAGGCCAACAGACCGGGCCGTCTCCTAGCCTGGCTCTGCAAAAAGAAACACCCCAAACACCTCACAAACTCATTAAAGGAGATGGATGGCACCTCACTTCAAACACAGCAGGGCATCAACGACGCATTCAAAGCTTTCTACACCCAAATGTATTCACACGATACCCTCATCCCGCGGGAGAAAATTCGTGACACATTAGAGGAAATTGGCCTTCCAAAACTGACACCCACACAGCGGGACGCCCTAGACATAGAAATCACAGCCGAAGATATCACAGAGGCCATAAACTCTTTAGCCACCGCCAAAACCCCAGGTACTGACAGGCTGCCCCTGGAGTTTTACAAAACCTACGAATCATCACTCACACCACTACTACTAAAGGTATTCCAGGAAGCAAACGAACTAGGGACTCTCCCAGAGAGCATGAGGGAAACACTCATTATCCCGATGCTCAAACCCAGAAAACCAGCCAATGAGTGTGACTCCTACCCCCCACTTGTAATGCTTAATTATGATGTCAAGATATTGACCACGATTCTGGCTTCAAGGCTCTTGAGACAGATCGGTGGGCTAGTACATAACGATCAAAATGGCTTCATACCCGTCCGCAACACTACAGCGAACCTTCGCAGGCTCCAGCACATCATAGCCCAAACCGACCAACATGAAGGCCCTTACGCACTACTATCATTGGACGCCATAAAAGCTTTCGACTCCATCTATTGGGAATGGTTACTAGCCACGCTCAGGGAATTTGGGTTTGGGGCTGGCTTTATTAAGTGTGTGAAAATTCTATACATCAATCCCAAAGCGAGAGTGAAGACTGGCAGACTGGTATCTTCGAATTCGGACACTCACAGTGGTACTAGACAGGGCTGGCCACTGTCCCCTATGCTGTATATATTGGGTCTGGAACCAATTGCAATCTACTTTAGGAAGCAATTCTTCGATGATGGCATTCGGCTGGGCGGGGAGTATCAAATAATATCACTCTATGCGGACGATGTACTCCTCTAAGTCAGAGACCCTCACTTAAATGTGCCCTGTATGCTTTAAGTCCTAGACAATTTCTCTGCTGTCTCAGGCATACGGTTTAGCAGACCAAAATCTCGCCTTTTCCCACTAGCAGACCTTAAGGGTATGACTATAGAGGATCTTCCGGAGGTTGGAGTCCAGTGGCAACCAACCTCATTCAGGTACCTAGGCGTCACAGTGATGCATTCCCCAGAGCTGATGCACAAACACAACACCAGAGCCGCACTGAAAACCTTGCACAAGTCAATTGGCTTCTGGTCCAAGCTCCCCCTGTCAGTAATTGGCAGGGCGTCAATTATCAAAATGATAGTCCTCCCCAGATTTCTTTACCACTTCCAAAACGTCTACCATTACATCAAATCCTCCTTCTTTCGCACATTTAAAACAATTTTCAAAGGTTTTTTATGGGGGGCTGGTAGGCACAGGTTAGCGTTGTCCTCACTAACATTACCTTATAGAGCAGGAGGCGTACAACTCTCAGACTTGGAACGGTACTACCTGGCCGCACAACTACGTTTTGTGGCCCGATGTAGCCCGATGGTTGTCTGACAACACCACAGCAGAAACCAGACTGCTTCAGCATCTAATTAGTCCCTAAGAACTCATCTGGGCCCCACAAATCCACCCATGTTAGTGGTCCTAGGTCGGCAAATATGGCTTAGAACCAGGGCACTGCTACACCTAAAACACTCATACTCCTCTGAAGTCCTGATGATTTCAGACCTATGCAAATCCAGCACTGATCTAGCACAGATCAGATTGTGGGAAAGGAATGGGGTCTACACATGGAGGGACATGTACGACAAAGGCAATTTCAGAGACTTCACATCGCTTCAGGAAGCAATGGTACCAACGAGCCATGTACACTGCGCGTATGAAGTGGGCCGGATGGCCTGTAGAGCTCGAGGCGCATCCCCTTCTGACACTGCTGTACAACCTGGGGGACAGCTGTAGACTGATATCCCAAATATACAGTCAACTAACAGACAGACCCAACCCCCGCAGCGCAGACCTGAAAACCAGATGGGAACAGGATATAGGACAGGAGATCACAGACAAAGAATGGGAGAGGGCTTTGGCGTTCCCTGGGGAAGTATCCAGATATGCCCGGTTTAGGCTGATATAACTTAACGTGCTGTCGCACATATATGACTCCACACAGAATAGCCCAGTTCAACAAACAGGCCCCCCACAGATGCATGTGGTGTAACTCGGAAAATGCAGACCTATGGCACATGTTCTGGACTTGCCCCAGGGAGCGCCACCTCTGGGCTAGAGCTGAGCAAACATGCAGGTCAGCCGGCATGACCAGATACAACTGGTCCCCTAAAGAATGCCTGTTGGGAACGTACCCTCGTCTAGCCAAGATAAAACAGGCTACTAAACTCATGTACCTGGCTTGCGTGCTAGCAAAAAGAACCATCACAATGGCCTGGAAGTGGGCGAATGGCCCACAACACTCAACATGGCAACGGGAAATGAAAAGATGGGTAGAAGCAGAAACTCAGGCCTGGGAGGATGGAGTCCTCAGATTCCCCAGACGACGCAAGCATGGCACTAGATGCATGGAAAACCCCTCAGACGACAAACCGCCTTGAACAAACAACCCTGCAGATCACCAACGCCCCTTCCTCAAAGCAGCCTACCTGAGTGGTGTGGCACATAGACCGCCCATGCCTTTCCGCCCCCCTCCTTTCCCCCCAGCCCCCACTCCCTGACATCCCACTCAGGCCCTCCAGATGCCCACTGCACCCTCCCAAACTGAACGAGAGCCACACACCAGAGAACACCGCAGTTCAATTGTATTGTTTGGTTACATGTTGTGTTCAAACATTATTATTGGTATGCAATTCTGATATGATGTTATGTCTGTAAGAATAAGAAATGCCAATAAACAAATTTAAAAATAAATAAATAGCTAATATGAACTGCAATTAGTCCGACCCCAGCTGAGGGAGACTAATTGTGTAAAAGGGTGCTGTCCCGGCTGAGGGGGATTCGGGGTGAACTGTGGGTCACCCGAGAAAAGATATTCTATAGGTGCTGGAGAGGAGGATCTGAGCCCGGAAGAGTGGGATCCAAAGTAAAGATTGTGGTATAAACAGGCTGAGGCAAAATATAAATGATTATGGCTGAGGGGGATCCAGGTTGAAGAGTGAACTGCCCAACTTGAGCACTTGTAAAGGAACTTTTTTTTGCTTGTTTTGGAACATCAGGCCCTCTGAATCAAGAGACTTTGTTAACTTAAAGAGACTTGGGCACAGAAGGCCCTGATGTTGGTAATGGAACTGTCTCCATGTGCCGGAGAAGCCCGAAAGTGTGCTATGCTCGAATGAACCACCTTGTCCCCTGCTGAAAATGTGTGCTGCCCAACTTATTTTATTTATTTATTTAATTCATTTATAAACGCACCACAGTCTGTGGGCATCGAGGTGCTGTTACAGAGTACAGTAGAATGCAAGCAAAATGTCAGGTACATGTTATACATAGTTACATGGGAACAGGGAAGGGGGAAGGTGGGCCTAGGGGGCGGCGTATACCTGGATTTAGGTGAACAACCAAGTTTTGAGAGCTTTCCAGAATGTATAGTGCAAGGGTTCTGCTCTGAGAGAGGTTGGCATGGAGTTCCTGTCTCTGGCTGCAATAAAAGGGAAGCTGGCCCCATCTGCTTTGGCGTGTTTGACTTTGGGCAACACGAGGCAATAGGAGTAGGGAGTTCTGGTGGGTCTGGATGAGCTTGCCATTGTTAACTTTTTGGAGAGGTAGGGCGGGCTGTGTTGGCAATTCACTTGTGAGTGATGGCTAGTGTTTTGAAGAGGATGCATTCTCTGATGGGGAGCCAGTGGGCTTTACGCCTTGCTGCGCTTTTATGTTCCTTTTTGGGAACGCTGAGGGCAGCTCCAACTGCATTATTCTGGATGATTTGTAGTTTTGTTAGTTTTTTGAGGAGGTGCCAGCAAGGAGGACAGTACAGAAGTCCAGTTTTGACCCAATGATGGCTCTGGTAATAGTATTGCAGTTCTCATGTGGACATGTAGGGTTTTGCTGCATTGAGTAGTTTGGTTGAGTAGGCAGCAGAGGATGTGATGGCGCTAACCTGTCGGGACATCGAGAGGGTGGCGTCTAGGTGGACTCCTAAGGTTTTGACTGATGATGATACAGGAATGTGTATGTTGTCTATGGTGAATGCAGTGCATTGGCTGTTGAGCATTTTAAGGGTTTCTTGTGGCCGAACCAGAAGGAGTTCCATTTTGTCTTTATTGAGGCGCAGCCAGTTTTCTGCTATCCAGGCCTGGATGGTAGAGTAGGCTGTATTGAGGTAGTGTCAGAGTCGTAGTTACCGGTGAGTGGGAGTAGGACTTGTGCATCATCGGCATAGTTGCTGTAGGCTATGCCGATGGAGTCAGGGATGTTGAACAGAGGTCTCATGAAGATATTGTAAAGTGTGGCCGAGATGCACAAGCCCTGTGGGACTCTGCAGTGGATGGAGGCCTGTTCTGAAAAAACTCTCATTGATCTTCCTTCTAGTAATGAGGCGATCCAGCTTGTGGCTTTCGGTTAGAAGTGGGGCGTGGCCTGGAGCGCCAACGATGAGGCAGCTCCATTAATGGCCTCCGCATGGGTCCGTGGCTGTAACTGACTTCTTCCTGGCTCCTGCTGTGCCCAACATGAATCTTCCTATGGGGATGCGACGGAACCTCTCCCGCACCACCAGCCGCAACCTGGGAGCTTAACGCCCCCAGGATCACTATAAACATGGCGACAGCATTTTCCCCCCGGCAGCCTGCGCCGAAACCAAGATGGCGGCCACCACTTCTAACCCGCACCCCCGAGGTGCTGCGGATCCTGGAGACCGGATTCTCCCCGGCGTGCACTGAAAGTGCTTCATCGGCGCCCGCTCCGCCCGCTCACCAGCTCTCCCCCGCTTCGGATGAGGATTGCCTGCTCCCACGGTCCCGAGAGGCGCGGACGAAGCCCCTCGACACCAACGGCTCCTTCGCCTGCCCGGAGGACGACTCCTCCTGGTCCCTCGCTGCACGGGGGCCCACTGGACCGTGGCGGGAGGCCCCCGCACCACCTGCCATCGCTGAAGCCTGCAGGCTTGATCTGAGGGGCCTCCGACGGGGACCCGCTTCAGCTGTGCTCCCTCCGGGAGGAGGGGCCCCCCCACCCACCTCACACGACTCCAGCTCTTGAGGGAAGGCTGCGCTCCACACAGGTGAGCCCTTCTGCCCCCGGCGCGGACCGACGGCGGTCCCCGCGTTCTCTGGCTTGGGGCATTAGGGTCTCTCTCTTCTTCCTCTTGGCTCCGGGGCCCCCGACCCGCTATTCCGGCCCATCTACTGGTCATCATGGGTGGCCTTCCCTGCTTGGGGGATCCCTCGGAGCAGCTTGCACTCCTCAGCTCCCCCTAAATTCCGGTGGCCTGGACCCGACGGTGCTCCTTCCCTGGCTTCCTGGGGCGCCCCTGCCCATGCTGTACTCCCGCCTGCTGAGGTAGCCTCGGCCCCTTTGATGCCCTCCGCTCTCGAGGAAGCCCATCACGTCAGACTCCCGCAGAGGCCCATTGGGACTTTTGACAGCCCTGTGGCCCCCGACCCCTGAGTGGGGGTCGCGTTCTGCGCCTGGCTGTGCCCGGGGGCTCCTCATTGGGTCCCTCCCGCCAATCTCACTCCCGCCTTGGTGGGGACTCGCGGTGGTCTCGGCCTCAGGGCCTTCTGGATCTCCGGGGCCTCCCCCCCTCTAGCATGGGCCCCGGAGCCCCTTACTGTTGGCCTCCAGGGCGCGGAGTGACGCCCTCCTCGACTTCCTGGGGCGCCCCTGCCCACCTCTACCTTTCTTCACCTGGAGGGCCCCTGGTGTTGCGGTCTGCTTTCTGAACACTCTCCCTGCCTCGCTGATTTGCCCCGCTACGGCGCATCTTGCCTTCCCCGGAGCCAAGTCGTCCAAAGCACCGAGGCCCCCTAAATCAGCTGACATTTCAACCATGCTGCAGACCTTGGAGAAAGGGAAGAAGATCGACCTCCCTAAGCTTACACCTCAAAAGGCGACCGACGACTGGGGGACGCTTGCGACTAAAGAGGACCTCCAGGCCTTTATGTCTGACATCAAGTCGGAGTTTAGGACCTGCATGAAGGAACTCTCGGCCAAACTGGAGCAAGCAGAACAACGGGTCACCAGCATTGAGCAAAGGGTCGGGGAAGTCGAGGACCTGACCACGGACCGTGTCCCCCTACAGATTTTCCAGGACCTCTCCCCACTGACCCTTCAGAAGCGCAGGATGCTACGCCCGCTCTCGCTCTTCCTTAGAGAGCAGCAGATCCGCTACCGATGGATCTTTCCTACGGCACTGCAATTTTCGTACAAGGGCACCCAACGCACCATCAGCCACCTCGAGGACGCGGCGCCGATTCTCCGTCCGGATTCCCCTGGGACCTCAGACCCATCCCGCCCGGGCCATATGAGCCAGTCTCAGGGTACCTCCTCTCCGAAACCGAAGCGGGCTCCCTGGTCAAGAGTGCAGAGGAGCCGCAAACCCAAATGATATGTGAAGACTTCTGTATGGGGCATGTAGCACTGGAACCCTCTTAAAACCCCTGGAACTTGCCGCGGTCCCCATGCGGTCCATACCCCCCTCCGAGGTGGATGCCATCACGTTACCCTTGGAGAGTCCCCCGACCATGTTGGCTCTGCCGAGGACCGACACTATAAATCGGCCCCCTCGGCTGCAGCCTGGTCCTTCCGTTGGAGGCCACTGTTGGTAGTTTCTGTCTCCCGTTGGAGACTTTCTTTAAAAACTTTCAGCCATTGGAAACCTTAATCCTGCATGTCCCTCACAGCTATGGCTGACTCGACTCGCACCACTTCCCCCCCCCCGCAGCAAGCGGACTCGGGGCTTCACCCCCTGCACCTAACTTTGAAGCTTACCACTCTAAACGTCAGAGGCTTGAACTCTCCTCCGAAGAGGAAATCCATCCTACACATGCTGCATAATGAGGGAACCTCTATCACATTCCTGCAAGAAACACATCTACTCCCGACGGACTTTTCTCGCTTACGAAGCAGACTCTACCCCCTGCAATTCCTGGCCTGCGGAGGTACCAAGAAGGGAGGCACTGCGATTTTATTTGCAAGGACCCTGAAACCTCAGATCCTAAACTCGTTGAGTTGCCCCGAGGGCCGCTTCATAGCAGTGAAATGCTCTGTACTTGGTCAAATCTACACCCTTGTCTCAGCTTACGCCCCTAACGAGCACCAAGTGGGCTTCTACCAGGACCTGGAGGATTCCCTCCTTCCATTCGTCGAGGGGCAGATGATCATTGGAGGCGACTTCAACGGGGTCCCGGACCCACTCAGAGATAGGTCTCACCCTTCGCCAGCTAGAGACCTGAAGCTGGCCACAGCCCTGCTCCACTTATTCCGTGCGCTGAACGTTGTTGACTCCTGGAGAGTGCTATCTCCTGAAGAGAAAGACTTCACCTTCTATTCATACATTCATCGTACCTTCTCTAGGATCGATCTGATGCTGGTTTCCCCCCAGATTCTGTTCTTCACAAATAATGTTAAGATTGGCTCCCGGATCCTCTCAGACCATGCCCCGGTTTCGCCTTGCGGGCTCACGACCCAGATCCACCTCCCCGCCGCCAGTGGAGCCTGTACGACCCCATCCTGGGAGACATGGCTATAAGAGATACGATTGCTACAACGATTAAAAGATTTTTTCGCTGAAAACCCCGACGAAGACACCTCCCCGGCCAATACCTGGGATGCTATGAAGGCAGTACTTAGAGGGGAGTTGATTGCCCAAGGCGCCGCTTACCACAAACAAAAGAAGGCAGCACTATCCTAGAAACGGAGGTTCGCGAGGCAGAGGCCATTCATAAATGCAAAGGCTGGTCCCCGAAATCCTACAGGGCCCTGCGGATGGCACAGCAGAAACTCGAAGCGCATTACGCTGACGCTACAGCGAATCTGTTGACCAGAACCAAGCAATGGTACTACGTCCACAGTAACAAAGCTAACAAATTGCTGGTCAGTAAACTGGCCAAGGAGAAGAGCAGGAATTTCATCCCAGGCCTGCGTGATGCGCAAGGAAGGACCCATCACTCGGAAGACGAGAAATTACGGTTGGCGACAGACACCAGTTGGAGCTAATGCCCGCGATCCCACGAGACCCAGATGTACAGCGCGCCTACATTCAGGAAGCCTCGCTTCCGCCCCTCAAACCGGAGTCGAGAGTGGAACTGGAGTCCCCGATTACTATCGAGGAAGTGGAGGAAGCCATCAAAAGCCTGAAGCCGAGGGCTCCTGGCCCTGACGGGTTCTCCCCACGCTTCTATAAACTCTTCCGCCCTCAACTGGTGGCCCCCATGACCCGCCTCTTCAACTCGCTTGCGGTCTCCGGCACCGTCACCCCATCGATGCAGGAATCTATCACCGTTTTAATTCTTAAACCTGGAAAAAGACCCCCTTGAAAATAGCACTTATAGACCAATCTCCTTGTTGAACTTGGACGCTAACATCTACTCCAAAGTCCTGGCCAACCGCCTTGCCCCAATCCTCCCGAGCATTATAGATCCGGACCAGACGGGGTTCATCCTCCACAGATCAACGAAGGACAACATCCGAAGGGGTCAAGATCAAATAGAAGTCACTGCCCAGGGTTCCCAGCAATTAGCCCTGATCGCCCTGGACGCAACTAAAGCCTTTGATAAAATAGACTGGCCTTACCTCTCTTTCGTCTTAACGGCCTTTGGCTTTGGACCAACGTTCATGCGGATGGCACTGGCGAACTACCAGACCCCGAGGACTCGGCTGAGAATCAACAGTCGCATATCGGATCCGATCTCCCTCACATGCGGCACGCGACAGGAATGTCCGCTATCTCCCTTGCTCTTCGCATTGGCCATAGAGCCGTTGGCCCAGCGAGTTCGCCAGAACCCCCTCATCTCTGGCCCGAAGATCAGCGCTACCCAACACAAGATTGCCCTCTACGCGGACGATGTGCTGCTGACCATCACAAACATCAAAAATTCCATGACGGCGGCCCTGGCTGAGATCCAGACTTTTGGGGACGTTTCGGGTTTCGCTATCAACTTCTGCAAGTCAGTTGCCCTCGGCGTGGGACTCTCCCCAGGCGAAAGAGAAGCCTTGCAGAACCTTAGCCCGCTCCAATGGAATACTTAGGCGATCCCTTATCTGGGTGTCCAGATCCCCGCTGACCCTGCGAAGATCTACCAGGCCAACTTTCCCCCACTGTTTGCGGAACTAGAGAAGGACCTAGCCCGTTGGCAGACTCAGGAAATCTCGCTTCTGGGGTGCATTAAGGCAAGTAAAATGAACCTTCTCCTCCGATTCCTCTACTTATGCGCTGCCCTCCCAACCACAATCCCCCTTCCCCCTCTGCAGCGGCTCCAGAGGAAAATCGTGGGCTTTATATGAAAAGGCAAGAAAGCCTGGATTCCCCGGAGAACAATGATGTCCAGTACAAAACTGGGAGGGTTGGGAGTCCCGGACCTCCGGAAATATCACATTGCAGCACAACTGGCCCAATTTCAAGCGTGGGACCTTGCCTCCAATCGCCCGAAATGGGTGGAAATTGAACAATCTCGCCTTCCTCTTCCCCTTTGCTTCCTCCCGTTCATTCCCACCAGTCTTAGACGCAACTGGCCAGGGATACTGACTGCCACCAAGCAGACCTTGAAAGCATGAGAGTGGGCCCGCAGGCGTGGAGGCATCCCTGGGTCCCTTAGCGCAGCCTCCCCGATTTTTCTTAACCCTGCCTTCACCCCGGGAGCCCGCCAGCAAAACTTCAGGAACTGGGTGGCGGAGACCTCGAAACTTTGGGACAGCTCTTTGAGAACAATGCTCCTCTCACCTTTGAATGATGCAAATCGATTTTCCAGCTTGCAGAGACAGATAGATTCTCCTATGCCCAACTAAGGCACTGGTGCACTCACCCCCAAACTCGAGCCGCTGCAATCAGACCCCTGGCCCCCCAGAGCTTATGATTAAGGACCTGCCGGCCCGGGGTAAGATCTCGGCCCTATACAAACTCTTGCAGGATGACCCCCTACTCTTCAGGCCCTCCTATATGGCCCAATGGGAATCGGACCTGGGTCGAGCAATCGAAGACCACACATGGATAGAGGTTTGGACGAGAACACGTACGACGTCCCGATGCATTACCAATCAGGAATGCGCCCATAAACTCTTGTTGCGCTGGTACTACCCCCCCTTACGCCTCCATCATTTGCAGCGAGCCCTGGATCCCCAATGCTGGCGCCAGTGTGGCTCTATAGGTTCCTACTTCCACATGTGGTGGACTTGCCCCAGAGTGAAAGAATTTTGGACTCAATGCCTGGCCATTATCTGAGAGATGACCCAGATGGAGATCCCCCTGACGCCTGAACAGGTCCTCTTGGGTTTCCCACTTCCGGACTCGTATCCGAGAACAGGGAGAAGAGCGGCACTGGTCTCCCAACTTTTACTGGCTGCCAAAATCACAGTGGCTTGCACTTGGAAGTCTGCAGAAGGCCCCCTGATAACTCTCTGGTGGCTTAAAATATGGGATATCTTAATAGCCGAAAAAATCACGGCAGCCAAAGCGGGTCTGCTTCACCGATTCACTGACATGGGGGCCCCAGTTTTGGACTACGACTGGAATGACCCGGCCTTGACTTTTAAACCCCGCTTGATCGCCCGGGCCCTCTCCCCGTCGGAGGGGGGCTCCCAACTCGCTCAGGCCGAATGAGACTTCACCTGCCGCTGACGTGGGATTCTGAGAGGGGAGGGAAGGGAATTTGAATCTATTTTGTTTGACTTGCCTGTGAGACTTACATGCTATTATTGTCTTGTTTCCTCTGTGCTGTGTTATAAATAAACACATTTAAAAAAAAAGAAGTGGGCAGAGGTAGTGAGGTGGTGACAGAGTGTTGTGGTCCACTAAGTCGAAGGCAGCTGACAAGTCTAGGAGGAGGAGTAGGACCAGTTTACCTGAGTCCCTGATCTCGTCCAACAGTTTTTTTTTAAATCAAGTAGTGCTGATTCTGTGCCATGGCCAGGTAGAAAGCTGGATTGTCGTAGTCCTAGGATCTGATTCGTTTCGAGGAATTGTTGGACCTGTCGATAAGCTGCCTTATATATAAAATGTTTATTAAGAAGGGGACAGTTTTATTTTTTATTTATTTTATTGGTCATTTGTTAGGTGCTTATACAATTAGCAAAACTGTTTCAAAGCACCCCAAAACTGTTTCAAAGTTGTGATAGGCCTGTATTTGTTGGGTGCCGCGGGGTCGAGAGAAGTTTTTTTTTAGGATTGGCCTTACCCATTTTTCCTTAAATTGTGAGTGGACGAGTCCTGAGGCAAATGACGCATTTATGAAAGCACTGAATAATAAATAATAAAGGGGAAAATGGTTGGTGGGCAGGGATTCCCTTTGCATTTTTAAGGTTTTTCAACTCGCTAAGAACTTCAGGTTCGGAGGTTTCTCTGAAAGTGAAAAGGGGGAACTTCTGTGTGGGGTGGGGTTTTCAGGCAGTTCTGATTGGTCTTGATTTTGCTGTCTAGGAGGTCTATTTTCTTGGCATGGCTGATTGGATGTTGGAGCACCAGACTTCATCTTTGGTAAAGGATTGCGCAGGGGGGACTGGGGCTTCAAGTTCCCTGAAGATGGAGAAGATTTCCCTGGTGTTTTTAGTTTTTTACATTTTTTTTTATTGTTTTAGTTGAAATTAATCAACCTTTCAATATTTATCTTTAACATACATCAAACAGCTATATCATACAGAAAAGAGAAATTAAAACATGAAAGATTTCTTTCCAATATCCTGGCAACAACACAACATATACATTTAAAAAAAATAAAAATTAATGAAATATTTAAACAAACAATACAAACCAAACTTGCAGTGTATAAAATAACATCCATTTTACATTATTCAATCGCGCTCACTGCTTCCCTTTTCCCACCCCCCGTTACGAGCCTACTCCGGCTGATGTTCTATTCTGCATCTTTTGATGGGGGGGTTTCTGTCCGTCGAATCTGGCAAAGACCCAAATAATTCTGCTATCAGCAGTTTCCAGGCCATCAGGGTCTCAGTTTCCTCCCCCCACCCCAGCATTGCTGGATTCTTGCCATACCATGGTTTCCGCCTCGGCCCATTTCTGCAGCTCTTTCCACCATACCTCTAGTCGAGGTTTGTGGCATGTCTTCCACCCCATAGCAATTCTCCTCTTCGCAAGCGCATATGCCAGATCCTTCAGTTTGCTTACATGCCTGAGTTTCCTCGGCCTAGGGAACGCCCCCAACAGACAGGCCCACACAGTATCCACCACAATCTTAATACCCTTTTCTGCTCATGTATGTGCGACCTCACTCCAGAAGCGCCCAATAACCGGGCATGACCAAAACATATGCACCATGCCCGCATTCTCCTCATCACGCCTAGGGCATGCCTGCCGTCCTGCATTTTTGAACTTGGCTATCCTCTGGGGTGTCAGGTACGCCCTATGCGTAATATACAATTGCATCTGCTTAAGTCTTGCGTTCCTTGACACCTTCTTGTGATACCCTTGGACTTGTTCCCACATCCCATCCTCCAACGGGGTACCCACTTCCTCCTCCCAATCTAGTCTCAATTGTACCACCTCCTTTCCTACTTTGGACATCATCATCTCGTATATCTTAGATATCTCGTGCCCCCCTCTGCTATGTCATATATAATGTCTACAGTAGTGTCTGGTTCTTCCTCAAGCACCAATTCGGACCACGTTCTCTTGATCCTTCGCACCAATCTATGGTACGTGATATACTGGCCGATGTGTAGCCCAGTTTCCGCCCCCAACTGCCCAAAATCTGTTATAGCGCCCTCCCGCCAGATGTCCCCCATTGTCACTACTCCAGCCGTCTCCCAATGATTCCTGATTAACATCCTTAGCTGCTCTTCCCCACCCGCCAGTGCAACCAGTGGTACCTGAGGGGAGCACGGGCATGGGTTCCCCATCAGCTGACATGCCCCACGCCACATCTTCCATCCCAGTAACAACATCTTGGGGTGCCCGTCCATTACAGCCTGGGGCAACCACATAATCTCTTTCAGGTAAAATGGGACACAATCTTGTCTGAACAGCCTGGTTTCCGGGGTCACATCCTCTGAAAACCATTTGGCTACATATTGTAGCTGACCGGAAACATAGTACACTTCATAATTAGGCAATTTTATACCCCCTTTCTCGTAAGTGTTCTGTAGTTTCCAGAGGGCCACTCTGTTCCATGTCCCATGCCACAGGAAGTCTCTACACATGCTGGCCAATTTACTAAAGAACTTCTTTGGTATCATAAACGGGATATTCCCGAAGTAGTGCAGGAGCCTAGGCAAGACCACCATCTTTAACATTGCACTATGTCCCATCATTGCCAAGGACAGTTTTACCCAGAACCGCATGCAATTCTCTATTTTGGTGATGGCTACTTCTGTGTTGCGCTTATGCTCTTCCTCCACCATGTGGTATATATCTATTCCTAGGTAGAGAAATGTGCTAGCTGCCCATGGTACTTGTAACACCAGAAATTGTTTCAGGGGGATCCCTTTGTATCCACCCAATGGGAACATGCTGGACTTCTGGGAGTTCACCGCTATTCCGGACATTCCCGCATATCTACCCATCACCTCCAAAGCATATTGGAGGTTTTCTTCTGGGTATCGCAAATACAGTAGTATATCATCTGCGTATAATGATATCAGGTGTCGTTCCCCACCCACAGGAATGCCTATCATGTCATATTGTTGCCTTAGGTAGATAGCTGGGGGTTCCAGAGCCAATATGTAGAGCATAGGGGACCATGGACAGCCTTGTCTGGTTCCTCTACTCAGCTTCCACCTTTCCGATACCACTGACCCTGTTTTAACCCTGGCCAGCGGCTCACTGTACAACATTTTAGCCCACTGTAGATACCCCGGACCCATCCCATAGCCAGCCAGGGACGCCAACAACCATGGCCATTTGACCGAGTCGAAGGCCTTCATTGCGTCAAGCGACACAATTGCCAATTCGTCCTCACTTTCGTTTCCGTATTCAATGACTCTGTGGAGACTTCTAAGATTATTGGATATGTTCCTATTAGGGACATATCCTGTCTGGTCCAGGTGTATCAATTTGCTTATGACTCTCCTTAATCTGATTGCCAAAACAGCAGTCAAAATTTTACTGCCTTGATTCAACATCGACAGGGGTCTATAAGAACTGCAGCTATGCCCTGGCTTATTCGGTTTGGGAAGTGGTATTATAATCGCTTTTCTGAGTGACTACGGCAGTCTGCCTAGCTCATACGCCTCATTCAACATGTCTAACAGAGGGGGGAGCACCTCATCTTTAAATATTTTATAAAACTCACTTGGGAGTCCGTCAGCTCCCGGGGTCTTACTAGTTGGCAACTGTCTCACCACCTCCTCTAGCTCCTCCAAAGTAATCGGTGCGTCCATCTCCTCTCTGTCCTCTGCCCTGATCTGTGGCAATCCTATGTTTTCCAGCGTTTCTACTTTCATCGGGCGATTATCCTTCCCCTCATCCCTATATAGCAGCCTATGATAGTTTGCGAACTCCTGATTAATTCCCTCCAGGGTATCCACCAGCTTTCCATCTTCCCTCGTTATTGATCTAATCGGGGGTCTACGGGTCTCACTTTTATACAACCATGCCAAAATCCTTCCCAGTTTATCTCCTCCAGCATGCTGCCTCTCTATATACTTTTTATAGTTGAGGTTACACAATCTTTCCCAGTGCCCTGCGCCCTTTTGCTGCAGTTTTAGTATCAGGTCACTGTCTGGGTTGGTACGGCTTTCTCCTCTAAGTGCCCTTTCCAGTTCTCCCTCGGCTTCCTGTAAATCCACCAATATCCCTCCCTGCAATCCTCTGGATTTTGCTATAGCCACTCCCCTTATCATAACTTCGAAGGCCTCCCACAATGTGCCCGCTGAATCTACGCTGCCCGTGTTCATCTCACAGTAGCTAATTATCTCATCTCACATGTCTTCCCTAAAAAGGGTGTCTCTGAGCACCTCTGCCCTGAGGCGCCATGTCAGGATTCTTGCTCTCGGGGGACGATATTGCCATCCAAGGATCAGAGGCGAGTGGTCCGAGAGGACCCTCGCTTTATATTCAACATGCGTGATCTCTGTCAATATTTCTGGAGTGACGAAAACATAGTCCAGCCTTGTATGTAGTTGCTGCGGGGCAGAATAATGCGAGTATTGCCTTTCGTGAGGATGCCGCGCCCTCCATGCATCTTCTAACTCAAAATCATTCAGCAGCGTCTGTAACGCCTTGGCCGATGGGGCAGGTCTATCCAATTTCCCATCTGACCTATCCACTCTAGGGTTTAGAACGCAATTAAACTCTTCCCCCCCAAATCACTGCACTCCCCACACACATGCTAAGATTGTTACACATCGTTTTAAAATATGTTGCAGTATTTTGGTTTGGGGCACACCTGTTTATAATACTTATTTCCCTATTTTCCACCAATCCACTCACCAGGGCCATCCTCCCGTCCGTCTCTACCAGCGTCTGTAACAGCTGAAACGGGATGTGTGGCGCCACCCAAATGATCACTCCCCTGGCATAAGCCAAATATGACGAACCCACCACCGTTCCCTTCCATTTCCTCCTGGCCATCTCCATCTTGTCTCACGTCAGGTGCGTCTCTTGCAACAGGGCAATATCTATCTTCTGTCTCGGTAGGTATAGCATAACCTTATTTCTCTTCAGGTAACTATTGAGCCCCCTGACATTCCAGGTGACTATTTTAAGGTCCCCATGGTACATCTGTGTCCCTCTTCCCCCCCACACCCATGCAGTCCAACTCCAGTTGCTTAACTCTTCTATGTAAGCTTGTACCCCAACTCAAACACCCTCTAACTATAAACACAACAACTTCCCACCTCCCCCCCTCACGCCTCCCTGCTTTTCCCCAACAACACCCTCCCCAACTGTTGCCCAGCTCCATCCCTGGATCTCAGGCACCCCCACATCTAGCCCTTTCTGACAAAAGCCTGTACTCGCGGCTCAGCAGGGTGAAGTCGCCCTAATGGCCGCCTTACTACTAATTCTCAGGGGTAGGTAGCTGCCATCTTGCCGCTCCTGTTTGTTCCAAGTTTGCTACGCCTAGTGCTACCATGCTCACTTGCGATTTTTATTCACTATGTTCCAGTCCAACAGGGTCATAGAGTCCAAAGGCTACATATTGCCAATCAAATGTCTCAAAGCGTCATAGTAGGACTCCCCTCCCGCTTATCCCCTCAGTGTACATGATACAGTTTCCTCACTTATCGTGCTCCTGGCGATCCTGTTCTTCACATCGTTCCGGACAGCCCTGCAAGTCCAGCCATGATGCGGCTTCCTCTGGGGTATCAAAAAACAGCGCCCTGCCTTTGTGCAAAACTTTTAGCTTCGCAGGGTACAAAAGCAAGTACTTGAACCAGCTGTACGCAGCCTTCTCTTGACTGCCACATAGCTATACCGCTGCCTTTGCACCAGCATAGTATAGTCAGGGTATGCCGTGATCTTGGAGGAAGCTCTGTCTATCGTTCCACCCTTACGAAAATACTCCTGGATCTTCTCTCTGTCTTTATAATTCAGAATTTTCGCAATTATCGGCCGTGGTGGAGCTCCAGGCCGTGGTTTCCGCATCAGGGCCCGATGTGCCCGCTCAACCGTGAACCCTTGTGAGAGCTTATCTGCTCCTATTTCTTGCAGGATCATGTTCTCCACATAGTCCGTGGGGTCTTGGCCCTCTTCTCCCTCCGGCAGGCCGACCACCCGGATGTTGTTCCGTCTCGCCCTTCCTTCTGCTTCCTCCACTCGATTTTCAAGGTTAGCAACCTGTTGTTTTAGTACGTGGACCTCTTTTGCATTATTTGTGCTTACATCTGTGTTGGTCTTCACAGCGCTCTCCAGGCCACTAGTCCTTTCTGCCAGCGCTCTGACGTCTTGTCGCAGCAGGGTGACTTCGATTCCTACAGCATCTATGTTGTTCTCCAGGGCCATCCGTAGCTCCGCCATTGCTGTACCCCACTTAGCGCTCAGATCCGTTATGGCCGCTAGGATCTGATGGTTTTCTCCTTCTGGGGTGCCATCCCGGAAGCCGCCACCGCACTTTGTGCCGGGGTTGAGGGGGTCCGCTGTGCCTTTGTGAAGGTCTCCATTGTAGGTTGTTTGCTCTTGGCCTTTGCCCCTTTCACCGACATCTTGCAATCCTTCTTCGCGCCTGGTACCAGTGCTTCAACTGGTACCAGTTATTCAACTGGTCTTCACCAGTTCAGTTTAGTGCTGGAGTGTCCTCCTCAGTGGACTGCGCTGCCTGGTGGCACATAAAATTGCATTTCGAGTGGGATGTGTCCTCCCAGGTCTCTTCTCTGGCTGCTGTAGTCAGTGTTCCAATAGCGTGTTTTTAGAGGCCAGTGTATACACCCTACTAACTCCTACCACAGTGCCTTCGCTCCTGATGTCAAGATGCCAGTTTGCTCAGGTGTCTGTGTCGCCTGGCAGCGAGCGCTTCAGCATGGGGTCTGTATCCTTTTTACAGGTCCCAGCCACTTTTAAGGCCCCCAACGTTGCATCAGTTCCTGGGCCCTTATTATGAAAGGGCAGGCTTTCGGTGCGCTTCATACGCTTATGTAGCACTACGTTTCATGTGGCACTTCTTCCCAGGAGCACCCTAAAGGACAGCATACCAATCCGTGTTTGCTGTGTACTACGACAATGAGGAAATACTTACTGTCAGTCCAAGCGTCATCCTCGCCCTGTGCAACTCGCCACCAGCACTCTGTTTCTGTTCGCTCTGTGCTTATGCTAACATCCACTGTCACATGCACCCGGGGCCCCGCTGCCATTATTTATAGACCGCTCGCGGTCGGTGTCCTCCGCAGATCTCACCGCTGCCCAATATCCTTTGTTGTAACGTTTATGAGCGGCTGGGAGCTGCGCGAACATCAGGTGCCTGTCCTCCGTGACATGGCTACTGTTACCATTTATGTTGATCGTTCTGCCAATTCAAGCCCCGAAGCGCTACCACAATGTTGCTTTGTGTAAAAGCAAAACCTGGAAGCAGAGCGTTGCGTGTCTTTTGGCAGCTAGCTTCCTTTGCCGTCCACGCCGTTCAGCTGCAATCGATCCTTCTCGAGGCTGCGGGTACGCTCCCTTTGTTGTCCGCAGCTGCATCCCCAAAGTTATTTTTTCTCTCGAATCCCAGGCGTGATGCACTTGCTTTTCAAGATCGCTGCAGGGCATACATTCAGAAGTCCATATCTTCAGTTATAGAGCGTGTGTGTCATTTTTCCGGCATAATTTCCAGGATCAGTGGTGGATCAACAGGAGCTGCACACGAAGGCACGTCCTATTCCATGGCTATTTAGCCATGGCCCTCCAACAACACATCATATATAACATCATTAAAATGTGACCAATTTCACAAAAAATATACTCTTAACAGATCATTACATTTGATCAAGATACACTTATCTTGTAAAATTATAATATCCTTGAATTTCACAGCATATAAAACTCTTATAGTGAATCAGCATTGAAAGTATCAACTTCTTCATAGCACACAATTCTTTGCACCTAACACTATACATTTCTCAGCTTACAATATTTAGTTGCAACTCAATTTTTATGAGACCCTGGTGATAGATGGTAACTACTCAACAGCGTGCAATACATCATTTAAGGGAGCCTTAGTTAAAGGGTGTCTAATAATTTGATGGTTGCAAGCTGAAGCGCTAAATATTCATTGCTCAGAATGATTGCCCAACCACTACTACATTGCAGGTTACCTAGAAACCTGCAGTGTTTGTCATAATGTATTTGCCTTCGATGACACAGTGCCGGACATTGGGTAATCAAATGTTCTAGAATTTCTGGCATATTGACATTATTGCAGAACTGACACACATTTGCATGTGCTTCCAGTATTTGACGTTTGACCAAAACCTCTTCAACAGGCCACAAGTTAAAATGTAGACGTAATATTGCTGGACTATAATGTGGTGATGGTGATCTGATTAAATAAGGTGGCAACGTGCACATTCATTTTGGAGGGAACCTACTAGCATTACCCTCCTTAGAGTTTACACAGACATTGCATGTATGAATCCAGTCCATGTTATATATCTTTCCTTTTGCTTTGTCCGGATTCAACACCAATAACTCAATACTGATGTCATTATTCGCTAGAATTTTACACACATGATGTACCCATTTAACCATGAAAGATTGCTTAGTTGTAAACATATAGGTGGCCAAAACTCTCAACACAATGTTCACATTGGTAGACATTAAGCATTTCTTGAACCGTGAGCAGCATCTCCAATTATATAGAGTGCATAAGGAGACCAACCCCAATTCATACCTTATCCATGTGTGTGGGACACAATTCGGCAGATGTAGTATCTGCCTCCAAAAAGTGGCCTCCCATTTGTCGAGTTGAAAATCGACTGAGTTTGGGAAGGTTTCTAGACCATATAAGATTGCCGGGACTGCCTTCTGCTTCCAGTATGCCCATGCTGGTTTAAGGGAGAATTTCCGATATCTGTGCATTATAATCTGTGATTGACATATTGCAGTATTGATTTTTCTTTCAATACTCTTTATCTGATTTTTTATGTTTGGTAGACCTTCAAAACATGTGCCCAGATAAGTGTACATAGGGACTATTTGCAATTGCACTTCATTTACCACCCAGGAAAAGTGTCTCCAAGGTACTTTCGACGGGGAGTATAAAACCACCTGAGTCGTATTGTGGTTTATTTTGAGTTCATTTAGTAGAATGTATTCTTGGAAGGCTATTAATAACTTTTGGAGGCCCACTTGCGTTTTTGAAATTAAGACGAGATCGTCTGCATATAGTAAGTGTTTTAAAGGTACATTGGCCACTTTGGGAGAATCTGATTGCCCCTCAGAGAAAGCATGTTGAAGATCTTATATATAATAATTAAACACAGAGGAAGCCAGTGAGCAGCCCTGTTTGAGTCCACGAGCTGTGTAATTCGGTGCCGACAGAACACCCTTCAATGAGAGTCTAACACGAATAGATGTATTTGTGTGTAGTGCTCGGATAATATCAAGAATGGTGTGAGGGCAATTGTCTCTCATTAACTTCTCAAACAGCTTAACTCTTGATACAGAATCAAAGGAGGAGTGCAAATCCACAAAGGCAAAAAATATTGGTTGTTTCGAGTTGTGACGCTGAGCCTTGATTGCATTTATGCACATTAAGTTAACGTGAGTACCCATCCCTTAAACAAACCCAGTCTGATTAGGATCACGTAAATTGTTATCAAGTGTCCAGGTATTAAAATCTTTAAGTAGCAATTTGGTAAAGATTTTTCAGGGCGCATCTAACAGCGCAATTGGTCGGTAATTTTGTGGTGACATGCGATCTCCCTTTTTAAATATCGGTATGATTAGGGAGGTTTTTCATGTCTTTGGTACTTGTTGAGTTTTTATTATGCCTTGGAAAATGCAATATAGAATCTGCGCCCATTCAGCTGGATTGTCCTTGAACATATGATTCGTGAGTCCATCAGGACCAGCAGCTCTAGATGAACTGGCATGAGTAATTAACTCTTCGATATCTAACACAGAGAAATTCAAATTCCATCCTGGGTTGTCTAGGGGATGGCATAATGATGGGATGAAACTTGGGTTGTTATAAAGGATGTTATAATGATCAATCCACTTGGCTTCACTGATCATGTTCAATTGTGCATCTGCTTGATTATCAGAAATCTGATCATTGAGTAATTGCCACATCTCGGCAGAGAGTTTTTGTTTGCCATTGCAAGTTCCATGCGCTCACCATCGTGTTGGAACATTAGATGTTTGTGAGATTTAAGACAATTCTTGTATATGCATTTGGCGTTATTTAAAGCCTGTTGGCAGGACGGGAGACCCAAGGCTATGAGATGTCTTCTCTGCCTTCAATAGGCTGCTCGTCTAAGTGCAATTTCAGGGTCAAATGTGTGTTTGTGTTTTGGATGGCAATTTTTCATCACAGTTAGAGTATTAATATAAAAATCGAATAACTTCATAAGGAACAGGAGCCACCAGATTTATATTTTTTTCCAAGTTTTGCTTAAACAATATAAGTTTAGGTGTAGTCCATCTTAGTCTGTTCTTTGCCATATTCAGTGTTAGACCCTGATGGGCGATAATATCCATAGGTGGATGTAAATAGCTTGTAACAGTCAAGGCCAAGAGTTTGTGGTCACTGTATGGTAGAGTGATGACCTCTAAATATTGCAATTGTTTGAATAATAGTTGATCGACATAAATGTAGTTGATTGTGCTTGCTGAATTATTACGAAACCAAGTTGTTTTTGCAGGAATATCACCCTGGATAGCCCCATTTACCATTATATACTGTCTTTCTTCCATGAAGGATGACCAGATCTGTACCTGCTGGAGGTGGCGTTTGGTGTTCCAACAATCAAGGTTGATATCTCCTAATATGATGTTATATGTGATATCATTAGCGATGCATACAGGCTGAAATATGCGTCTCAGCCCTGCATAAAAATCTGCATCATTTAGAGATGCTAGGTTACGATACAAATTTATTGAGGCAAATATTCTGTTTGGCACATAAGATTTTCACTAATAAAATATGATCACTTTCAGTGCTCCACTTCTCAATGGAAAAACCCGATTTTAAGTGCACCGCCAAAACAGGCCAGAAGCGGGTCTTCCTCCAGTAGACCTGGCAGGTAACAACACTACATCATAGCCATCCCACACATGTTAGCCATGTTTCCTGTAGAGCTAATATTTGAAAGACATTTGGGAACGATGAAATGGCAGCTTTTAAGTGTGAATTACCCCTTAAATTCCAGCAAGCAATGAGTAATTCTTTGGATGGTAGCGTCGCTAGTGGTTACTGATATGACACCATTTGGGGGTTCGTATTTCTACTTTCAGATGCTTGGCTACGCTGGTAAATGTTTGTCTTATCGGTGATTGCATAAGAGTTGTTATCAGCCCTTGCGCGATCTTCAGCTAGTAAAGCCCAATTAAAAAAGCTTCTTCTTGGCCTGCCATATTAGATTGCCAACCACACCTGAGGGTATCCATAATCGAACTATTGATTGGTTTTTATCAGTGATGAACTCTATTTGTTCAATGTCATGGGAAGTAATATCTTGCAGAGTATGTACATCACTAAAAATATTCAAGACACTCTGGGCCTCATTACGACCCTGGCGGAACGGGTTAACGGGTGCCGCAAAAGGATACGGACCCGTTAAACCCGTTCCGCCACATCACGAGGTCCCCTCGCGGGACCCAGTAAGCACGCCTGGTAAAACCAGGCATGCTTACTGGGTCCCGTGAGGGGAAGAGGGAGCAAACAACGGGCCACTCGTAATCGGCCCGTTGTTTGCTCCCTCTCCCATTCCCATTCAGCCCTATGGGGGCTGCAATGGGAATGGGGAAGGTCCGGGTCATTGGAGGGAGGAATTACCTGGCCCTCCGAATTCAGAATGGCCCAGTAATTCCTCATTCTGGGAACCCGGATGCGATTTCGGCGGCAGCTATGCCGCCAATAGCGGCATGGCTACCGCTGAGGTCGTAATGAGGCCCTCTGTCTATTTAAATCATACGAGGGATAACCACCCTCTCGACATTTAAATATAAATGAGTGTATGTTGCTGTCCCTTGGCTGAATCGTTTTCTTCAAATTTGGCCCATCGCCGTTCCGAGAAATCAGATTATGTTGTGATAACTGATTTTTTGAAGTTTCATGCCTTGTTGCATCAGTGCTACGCACAGGGTAGGCTGGCGATGTGGTAACTCTTGATTTTGATTGACCTGGGTTAAAGACGCCTGAGCTTGGCATGTCTATTCCCTGGATAAGAGAACGCTCCTGCAAGTACTTCTCTATCATGTTCTTAATAGTTTCGGTTGTCTCAGCATTCTGTTCTTTGTGCCCCACTATCGTCTCCTTCTGTAGAAGATTGAAGGAAACTGCTTTTTTTTGGGGGTCCTGAGCACTCAAGCCCATGGGCAATATTTGCGGGTGTACAAGATTCTGGGCAGCGCTCGCCACCTCAAAGGAACTGTTTGATGCTGCTGCATGTTTTATAGAATCTATCAACTGATTCAAGGGGGAATGAGATGGAGGAACTAACAGCACACTTGCCTCCGCGGTTGACACAATTCCAGGAATTGTTGGTAATCTGGGACACACTGTGATTACTTCCTGGGTGTTGTTGGATGTTTTTGGGTTTGCAACTGTCTTTTGATTGGTTAACGATGGAGCAGTACCACCTATATCCTGAAAAAAAGCATTTAGAGTATTTGTAGGTCCTTTGATGCTTGCCATATTTTTTTATTTTTTTACTATGGCACGAGGGCCTTTGAGCTGACTTTTGGCATTTTTTTTAATGTAATGGATGGCCTGCTAGGCGTCACTCAGTGTGAACGGTGGGCACAACCACTTCCACCTCACTCATATCACCTGGTTCAACCAAAAGGTCAATATACAATGATTCTTTTTCAGTAGGAATGATGCTGGACGCTGGAGATTCTACAATCATTCAAATTACATCTTCAAACACAGGAAGGGAAGGGACGTAGGTGGCTCCTCTATAGGTTGTACGTTTTAACATGTGCTCTGTAAGAAAGACATGATTATCATTAATTTTGGCAACCATGTTTGTCAAGGTCACAGCCTGAGTCACCAACCTGTGGTCCAGAACCTCAAATAGTTTTACCAATGTTACCACCGAAGTGTTGATGGCTGTTAAAGCTACTTGAACATTGCGGGGGTAATTGAAACACATGGGCTGGGGGGGACATAGCTGTTGGTTTGTTTTATTGGAGATTCAAGGCATGGGCATAGCAAAGGAAGGTAGGCCGGAAACGGATGAAGAAAGGGAGCAGGCTAGCTGGTCCGTTAAGGTTTTTATTGCAGCAAGTTCTTCCATTATAGAAATGGGTGACTCGCACTGGCTGGCATAGATGGAAATGCCAGAACAGTCACCATGATCTATCGGATAAGGAATTGGGGATATTACAAGTGGTCTGTTACATTTAGAATGCACCCCATGGCCTCTAAGCGAGTCTAATATGGTTTGATCTGAGACTCCACGAGGTTTGAAACTCGTCTTTGAGGTGGACTCTAGAACACAATTTGAAGCCTTGCTCGCAGGAGAGCTTATCATGGCCTCCACAGGTCTTTGGGTCGCTACTGAGGAAGTGTCAGCTCGACGATCACACTGGGTCAAGTTAGTGACTCTGGGGGCCACATGTGTTACACCAATGGCATTAGGGGAATCATTAAACTTATTTCAAACAAGGCACGCAGACATCTGCGATTTCAGGTTGTATCTTGAAAAAGCCATGGAACAACACTGCGTAATAGCCAATTACCGGGACGTGACAAGACAGCACTGTACTTCAGTATAAACCACAGAAATCCCGCGGGCAATGCTTACCTAGCAAAATGATATGACAATTTTCTTCACACAGAAAGTAACTTGCCTTGGCCGCTGGGCTGCTGCGGCAAAGCGGCAAGCGGTACTTATGAGTAGTTGCTTGTGTGCGCGCGCGCTGTGCGCGGGTGAAATGGATTATGTAGCTAGGCAGCCTGGGACTGTTTCTGGGAGCCAATCCCCTCAGTCCAAGACGGTGCTAATGAAAGTGTCAATCAAATTCAGAAAATGCTAAGAGAAAACAGAAAACAAGCATCAGAACAGCGGCAAACAGCGGCAGTGTTGGTAAAGTCCAGCTGCAATGCTCACATACGCCAGTCACCTGATAGAAGGTTAAAAGTTTCTCTTGTGAAGTCTTCACTGGCAAAGTCAATAAACAGGAGGCAACAGGAGGCAAAAAGTCCAGCTCACACGGCAAAGCAGTACTTACGAGTACTTGCTTGTGTGCGTGCGCGCTGTGTGCGGGTGAAATGGATTATGTAGCTAGGCAGCCTAGGACTGTTTTTGGTTGCCAATCCCCTCAGTCCAAGGCGGTGCTAATGAAAGTGTCAATCAAATTCAGAAAACGCCGATAGAAGGTTGAATGTTTCTCTTTTGAAGTCCTCACTGGCAAAGTCAATAAAAAGGAGGCAACAGGAGGCAAAAGGTCCAGCTCACAAGGCAAATCGGTACTTACGAGTGTCTGATTTTGTGTTGGCAATCCTAGTGTTGAAGAAGGCGGTTTTGGCTAAGGACATAGCTTTTTTGTATTTGGCTGAAAGCTTGTTCAATTCTCGATTCAGGGCTTCAGCTGGCTTTTTTTGCCAGGCGGTAAGGGCGATAAGTTTACTGTTTCGTAGTGCCACTAGCTCTGGGGTGTACCATGAGTTTGAGTGTCTGAAAGGTTTCGCTTTTTGTGCTATAAGAGGGGCTATAGCATCAACTCCTTGAGTTAGTGTGGAGTTGTATCCTGGGGTCTTTGGAGAACGGTGGTCTGAGTTGGGGAACTTCTAGAAATGGAAGAAGTTTGTCTTTAGTCAGTTGCGTGAGCTAGGTGCTAGTGCAGGAGGTAGAGGGGTGGTGACTTTTTTATGTTTCTGGGGTGGGGGGATGGAGAAGAGGATGATGTGATGGTCTGTCCAAAGGCAGGGAGCATTGGGACTTATGGAAGGGGAGCAGTTGAGGTCGGCAATCTAATCTAGAGGGCAGCCTTCGATGTGAGTGGGGTTGGTGGCGCATTATGAGAATCCAAGGGTTTGTAAGGCATTGGCAAGTTTATCGGCTTGTAGACCTGTTGGACCATTGCGGCTTAGGTTCAAGTCCCCTAGCAGGATGTTTTTCGAGGATATTTTAATGTTGTCCTCAAGGAGGTTGTCATGGAAACTCGTTGTGGGACCTGGTGGAGGGTAGACAATGTGGAGTGTGATGGTGCAGGTGGGGGAAGTGGAGAGCTTGAGGGAAAGGATGTCGCTGTTATTTTTGAGCAAGGTATTGAGCTGTCTGAAGGGCAAGGAATCTTTGGCTATGAGGGCCACTCCTCCCCCAATAGTAAGATTTATCATTTAGTGAACACTTCTTCCTTTTTCATGAACATTACCAAACACTATTTGTACTTGGCGGTGAGTATTGGCAATAGGTTTTTTAGTAAAGGCCCTTTTATTTTGATGAGACTCCACTAAGACTGCATTATTATTCATTGATGGTCATAGCTTGCTCCCATCTGTAGATTTAGGATTAGATTGACATTGATCACAACTTTGTTAAAGTTCAATAAACACCCTTGAACTGTGGTCACTTGTGTCTGTCTTACTTTGATACCATGCCTTCCTTACATATGGTGTCAGGGGTGGGATGTGACTCAAATGAAACAAATTGGGGAACCCTACAATTCCAGAAGCTTAGGTATTGAGCCTCAAACCCCTCTGTTGCCACGAAAGAGTCAATAGGCTTTGATATCTGTAGCAGCAGAGAGGCTACTATCCTTCCTGGGAAAAGGGGAATGATTCCCACAGACTTAGTTTTGATACCATCCTCTTGGGTGTTATATAAGATTGGCCCCAAAATCTGGCATGGCCTGGAAGTTCGGCATAGACGTTCTAGCAGGTGCCATCGATCCCGATTCCGGGGAGTCATAAAGGTTCTCTTACAGAACCATGGTAAAATCCCTTTTAAAGTACATCGTGGGGACCAAATTGCACAAGGAATTCTTGCAAAAAAACTCTATTTCCTCATTTTAAAGAGAGCAAACCAGACGAGACAGAGAGAGGTACCTTAGGCTTTGGGGGAGCTGATGAACCATCGACCACTAGAGATAAAAGGGAAGATGAGCTTACCATCTTTCCCGGCTTGGCCTTAGTCCAGCAAAATGATCAGCCCTTGCTGAAGCTTTCTTACAAGCAAGTCCTGAAGGAGAGAGAGTAGAGAAGGGAAGTCCTTTTTTCTTCTTAAAGCAAAGATTGCTATATAGAAAAGAAACATCTACAGAAGGCCTAAGTAAAACTCAGTAATCGCACAAACCCACCGGAAGATCGTACTAGAGGTTGCACATTCCCATCTGACAGGGGGACACTTAGAACAATCCAAGAACCAGGCACACATCAGTGGGTAGTTTTACTGGCCAGGTATCCATGCCGATATAAAAACCGTTATTCAAACATGTGAAATATGTCAGAAAACCAGTACTCACATCCCATTACCTGCCTCTCTGAATCCTTTACCTATAATAGAGGTCCCTTTCTCAAGAATTGGAATGAACAGGGCATGGCCTGGAGCGCCATCGATGTGGCTTCTCCCTTAACGGCCTCTGTGGGGAGTGTGCTGCTTAAAGGGAAATATGCTGCCCCCGTAACCTAAACGGGTCGATGTCACCAGTTAGCACAACCGGAATACCCCGAGCACTTCTGGCACCAAGATGAACGGGCGTTGTGCATCCTAAGTGCCCGAAAACAGCTGCAAAAAATATTGCCCACTGGCGCCCAAAAACCAAGATGGCGGACGGACGCTGGGGCGGGGAGAGGAGGAGCGGAGAGGACCCAAATAGCAAGTGAGCACTGGCGGCCCCGGGTCCCAACAGGTAGTTCGGGCCAGACAACTGGATACTTACAGCAGCCATAGTGCCATTGGAGCACCACCCGACAGGAGAAGGCTTGGTGTCCTCCAAGCGGCAGGTGCGGAATCCCTGGGAGGCGCCATTCTGACAACAGCACCTACCGTGAACGCGGCGGAGCAGCGTCGCACAAGCAGCCCAACACAACACACATTGGAAGTGTGCTGCCCTGCTCCTCGTACACCCACCCACCCCGCCTGGCGTCCCACGATCCCCGTACCTGAAGCTCCACAGACTCCAGACCGCACAGCCTACCAGGTCCTGCAGAGCCAGCCCGCCCCCTCCCGAGTGGCTGCACTGAACGGGAGGAGAAGCGGCTTGAAAGCCTGAAAGCCTGAAGCCCTGCGGCAACACCTCACGCCGTCACAGGCTATCACAAGGGCCCGGAGCTGTGCATGCAACATGGTGAGTGCATGCCCCGGGTGACGCCGAGTGGGATGCCCTAAACTCCATTCTGAGGGCTTTGTGAGCCAGGCATCTGGGGGAGCCCCTGCCCAAACTCCAGTGAAGCGGTGCCTATCCTCGGGCCCTCCCCCACCACTCAAGAGGGGGGACCGCTGCAAGAGACCAACCCAGCTCCGGTCTCCCGAGCTGCATCAGGCCTCCAGGCCCCCATTACCACTTCCTGGGGCGCCCCAGCCCACCCAGCAACCCTCTACTCCCCCATCAAGGAGACATCCATTCACCCCGCAACGCTGGAAAGGGGAGGCTTCCTCCTCCTACTCTCATCGCCTCTGGGAGTGATCACAGCTTCCAGGAGCCTCGGCGCTCATGAGTGGTGGGGACCAGGGCTTCGTACCCTTCCATAGCTTATAGGGCTCCTCTTGTCTGCCCTCAAAATCCTGGTGGGACCCCCTCACCCGTCCATATTTCTCAGCCCAGACCACGGACATACGCACCCTAAGGCAACAAGGAGTGCACCAATGTCAAGCAGTGCCATTGATCTGACCAGGGCCCCCCGTGCTGTGACCGAATTCCCCCACTAGGCTGAACACAGTCATCGCACAGGGATAACTTCTGATAAGCCCGACAGCCTCAATCTCCCCAGCGACAGCGGACTACAGCCTCCTCTGCGCCTGACCGGCTCCTCGGGCGCCCCGGCCTACTCCCTCTCCAATTCCCCTTTCTTCCCAGCCGGTCTGGGCAGGTAACCCAGCCTTACCAATGACTTGAGGGTGTGGGGCCTTCCCCCTCACCGACAGTCCCACCATCCCCTCGGACCACGGTACCCAAGCCTCACAATCTCCTACCTATTCACCTTAACCTCTTAAGGAGGCTCTGCACCTCCCACTTTATGAGTGGAGACACCATGGCCAAGCAACCTAAATCCACTAAGAACACAGACATAGCCACAATTCTGCTATCTGCAGACAAAGGGAAGAAACATGACCCCCCCAACTTTGCACCACAGATGGAAGACAAAGGGACCCTCGCAAACAGAAGCGACCTACTGGCCTTCATGGCCGATATCAAATCTGTATTAAAGTCCTACATGGCCGAACTCTACAAAACTAGAGCACACTGACCAGAGGGTGACGGAAGCAGAACAAAGATTGGGGGAAGCCGAAGATCAAACCCAAGACCATACCACAGCCCTAGACGAAATCCAACACTCCATTAGAGCCCTATAAGACAGATGCGAAATTTTGGAATTCAAACAAGAGGACTTGGAAAATAGAGCCTGTCGCAATAACCTACGACTTATCACCAGGGTACACTTTTTCACTACGAAGGAGGCCATCTCGTCAATTTGTCGCACCCAGGACGAGCTCACCTTCCAGGGCTCCCCCCTCCAAATCTACCAGGACTTCTCACTCCTCACGCTGCAAAAAAGAAGGTCCCTCTGGCCCCTGACCCTCTTCCTTCAGAGCCAGCAAGTCGTTATAGATGGCTCTTCCCAACAGCGCTACAATTCACCTAAAAGGGCACTTTAAGGAGAATTAGCCACCTCGAGGAGGCCGAACAAATCATGCATCCAACTTCGCCTGGGACCGCCTCCCCCGAGGCTTCCGAGACCACCGCAGGCAAAGACCCTACGCCCCCTCCAAAAGAGAAGCCAACTCTATGGACAAGAGTCCCAAGGGATAGGAGGAAGAAATGACTAAACACTAAAAGAGGGTACATAGGCAAGAAGACGGGAGGCTGCCACTCTCAGCTCCTGCTCGACTGTAATGCTATTCGGCACGGCTCTATTCCCCGTCTGGACCTGGAGCTCCTTTGCCCTGACAGAACACCACCCACAAAGAAGCTAATAAAAAACCGTTACCATGCTCGTAGCAGCGCCCCCCCCCCCACGGCTCCTGCCCACTTCCGAGGTACAATCCATCCACAAGTCCTTGGAATGCCAGACAAAGGCTGGTCTCAAGTATCAGCCACGTTGGCTGACCACAGTTATCTGGCCCAGTTGGCCCGGGGTGGTGCCAGACCTACAAAGCTGGCCCCGCCTTTTGTTAATACCCAGCCTCCCTGTTGGAGGCATGGGCAAAAATCCCAAGAGCAGGATAATAAACAGCCTCACCCGCTCAAGCTATGGCTGACTCATACCTAACCCACTCCTCCCGCTTGAACCCAACAGCAAACCCCCCACCCACCCAGGAACATCGCACCTTGACATTCATCTCCCTTAATGTCAGGGGGTTAAACTCCCCCCCCAAACGTAAATGGAAACGCACCTGCTGCCAGCGGACTTAGGGCAGCTGCGTTCACAACAATTTCCAAAGCAACTCATTGCTTCAGGCGGTAATAAGAAAGGGGGTACGGCGGTTCTCTTCAGGAAGAGGTTGAACCCCCACATCTTGGAAACTATACTCTGCCTAGAGGGGCAATTTGTGGCAGTGAAATGCCTCCTGTTGGGCCAGCTATATACCTTTATTTCAGTGTACGCCCCAAATACGGGACACGTCGCATTATATGAAGCTTTGAGCGCCACACTGGTTCCCTTTGCAGAGGGTCAAATTGTGAGGGGGGCGATTTCAATGGAGTGCCAGACCTCATAAGGGACAAATCACACCCGGCTTCTTCTGGAAACGTTGCTCTGGCCCTCGGATTGCTACGTCTATTCAGGACCTTAGAGGTGGTAGACTCATAGCGGGTGCTACACCCCTCAGAGACGGATTTCTCCTTCTACTCCTATGTCCACAGAACATTCTCAAGGATTGACCTCCTCCTGACATCTCCGCAAGTGCTCGCCTTTACCAACAAGGTATCCATTGGATCAAGGATTCTATCCGATCATGCCCTGGTAACCCTGGAAATCTGCATTCATGACCCAACCCCCACAGCCCAATGCAGATGGTCGCTGTACAGATCGATACTTAACGAGATGCCAATAAGAGATGCCATAGCAACATCAATTACAAACTTCTTCCAGGAGAACCCTAACGAGGATACCTCCCTGGCTAACACCTGGGACGCTATGAAGGCTGTCATTCGGGGAGAACTAATAGCTCGAGGAGTGGCATACCATAGAAGCAGGAGGAAAACTTGCCTGTCCCTTGAGGAAGAACTCTGGGAAGCAGAAGACACTCATAAGAAAAAGGGATGGTCCCCCCAAACACAACGAGCCCTCCGGACTGCACAGAAAAAAATCGAGGCGCACTACGCTGAACATACGGCACAATTATTGGCAAAAGCCAAACAATTTTATTATGCAAGGAACAATAAAGCGAACAAGCTACTGGTGGCCAAACTTGCCAAAATCAAGAAGAACAACACCATTATTGGACTACGAGAACCGCAGGGCAAAATTCTATACTCGGAACTGGAGAAACTACAGATAGCAACGAATCATCTCACTCAAGTAATGTCTGCACCACCGCGAAATTTGCAGGAACAGACAGAATAACTGCAGAAAGCTGCTCTCCCCCAGCTGAAAGGACTCAGCCCGAGACACCCTGGATGCGCCGATCTCAGGTGAAGAGGTAGAAGAGGCCATAAAGGCTCTTAAAACCCGAGCCCCGGACCTGACGGATATACCACCAAATTCTACAAAATTTTTAGGCATCAACTATTGTCACCATTGGTGAATCTTTTTAATTCTTTCCGGGGAACGGGCATAATAACCTCCTCCATGCAAGAATCTAATATCGTCCTCCTACCTAAACCTGGGGGCGACCCAAAGAACCCAGCCTCTTACAGACCAATTGCCTTGCTGAATATTGATGCCAACATCTATTTTAAGGTCCTGGCAACACGCCTCTCCAGCATCTTGCCCGACATAATCCACCCAGACCAGACCGGATTCATCAGGAATAGAGCAACAAGCGACAAAATCCGCAGAAAACTGGACCTGGTGGACGTGGCTACCCAGGACTCACAAGGCCTGCCACTCTTGGTCCTCAACACCACCAAAGCTTTCGATAAGGTGGACTGGACCTTCATGAACCTCACCCTAGAAGCCTTTAGGTTCGGGCCAGAGTTCCGAGCCATGGTCCTAGCAAACTACAAATCACCAAAAACCTTCTGAGGATCAATGGTACCCTCTCTGCTCCAATCCCCCTAACCAGCGGGACCAGGCAGGGATGTCCGCTATCACCACTCCTGTTTGCCCTGATCATGGATCCCTTCGCCCAAAGAATCAGACTAAACAAGTTCATCAAGGGACTCCAGGTTGGGCTCTCTCAACACAAACTTGCTCTATACGCAGACAATGTATTACTTACCATCTCAGAGCCCTGCCCCTCACTGGAACATGCCCTGGCTGAGATAGATAACTATGGAAGAGTCACTGGCTTCTCCATCAACTTCAATAAGTCCACGGCCCTTGGGCTAGGTCTAACCTCGTCCGAAAAAGAAGCCCTGATCCCGCTATGTCCCATCCAGTGGAAGGCTACGGCAATCCCCTACCTGGGAGTCCAAATCCCAGCGAACCCAAAAGACATTTATCGTGTAAACTTTCCCCATCTCTTCAAGGAGCTGGAAGATTACCTGAAGCGTTGGAAATCTCAGGAAATCTCACTAATGGGCCGCAACACTGCCTGCAAGATGAATCTTCTCCCCAGGTTTTTGTATACCTGCTCATCACTCCCAGTGCTTATTCCACCGCCGGCCCTTCGGGACCTCCAGAGGAACATGTTACGATTTATTTGGAGGGGAAAAAAGCCAGGATCCCCCAAAGAACAATGGGGACACAGAAAGGATTGACAGATTGATAGCTCTTTATCGTTTCTGCAAGACTAGGCGGTCTGGGGGGTACCCGACTTACAAGGATACCTGATGGCAGCACAATTAGCAAATACTCAAGCATGGCAGATGTCCTTTGGTCGCCTGAGATGGGTGGAGCATGAACAATCTCGCCTATCCCTCCCCCTACGCTTTCTTCCGTACATTCCACCCCCTACGCGGCAGACAGGAAGACTATTGCTAGCTACCAGGCACTCTTAAGACATTTGGGACAGAGCCTTAAAGAAAAAAGGGATTCCCAGAGGACCAAGCCCCTCGTCACCGGTATTCCATAACCCAACCTTCTCGCCTGGTATGAATCCCCAGAACTTTAAGAACTGGTTCTAAGGGGGCCTGGAGTCTCTGGGACAACTGTTTGTGGGGAGGGGGGACCTCGCACCTTCATCCAATGCAAGGAAGCCTTCCAGCTTCAAGAGAAGAACAAGTTACTTACCAAACTGGTAACGTTCTTTTTTGATGGGATGTTCCTCCAACTTATTTCTTATCTTTGATAAATCCACTTCCAGCTTGCTGGCCTCGCACATTTTTTCTCAGTAGAGGGCGCTGCGTGCCGCCGTCCCTCGAGTCGGGTCCCTCGAAGGCCTCAGTATCAGCGCAGACGTCACCATGAGTACAAATAGGCTTGCGCAGCGTCCATTGCTCAGTTCCGTTTTGAGATGTTGTTTTGCTTTACATTAATTGGTTAATAACCTTGAAGGAGTGTAAGCTGCAACTACAAGGAAAGTTTTACTGCGGGGAAGGATGGGAGGGGCGATAAGGAATGCGTCGGAGAAACATCCCATCGAAAGAACGTTACCAGTTTGGTAAGTAATTCGTTCTTCAAAGGGATTGTGTCCTCCGACGTATTCCTTATCTTTGATAGACTCCCATAGCAGTAGTATATAGAGGAGGCGGGAGTAAAATGAAATGTTTCCCTCTAAAGATGCACAGAGTGCAACACAGATTTTCCAAATTTCGTCTCCTGACTAGAGGAGGAATCAAGACTGTAAAATTTGGTAAAAGTGTGTGCGGACGACCATGTGGCAGCCGCACATATGTCCTTAATTGGAACTCCTCTTTGGCGAACTGAAGAGGCTGCGATACCCCTGGTTGAATGAGCCCTAATATGTTGAGGGGGCTCTTTTCCTGCCAATTTATAGCATTCTATAATGGTTAAAATAATCCATCTTGAAACGTTTGTTTTGTAATGGGCAAACCTAATTTGTGCCCTCCATACCGCACAAAGAATTGGTCAGCTTGTCTGCTAATATAAAAGCTCAAGGCACGCCTTGGGTCCAGCCGGTGTAGTCTCTCTTCCTCTTTCCCTGGATGGGGAGGAGGATAGAACGAGGGTAAAGTTATCTTTTGAGTGATGTGGAATTCTGAGACCACCTTTGGGAGAAAATTCGGCTTCACTTGTAGAACAACCTTATCTTTGTGAAAGATTGTATGTGGAGGTTTGCAAGATAAGGCTTGTAATTCGCTCACTCTTCTACCAGAAGTTAAAGCCACTAGAAAGATTGTTTTAAGAGTAAGAAATCTTAGTGAACAGGAATGAAGGGGTTCGAATGAAGTACCCATTAGAAATTTTAAGACTAGCTTTAGGTCCCACAATGGAACATGAAAAGGAGTTGGAGGAAAAACATTAGTTAATCCTTTCAGAAATTGAATCACTAGGGGCAATTTGAAGTATGAAGGCTCCTCTGCAGTGCGCTTAAAGATAGACAGTGCTGAAAGGTAGCCCTTTATTGTAGCAACTTGAAGACCTGAATTTGCTAAATAAAGCAAAAAAGAGAACACCATCGTTGTATTACATGAAAAGGGTTCAATATTATTTTCTCTACATTAGCTCCAAAATGTGTTCCAACGGCAGCGGTATAAAGATTTTGTTGCTGGCCTTCTGGCTGAAAGCAACACCTCCATTACGTCATCCGGGAGATCCCAATCCTTGTATCTCACCCTTTCAGAAACCAGGCGTGAAGGTTGAGGGTCCTGATATCCGGATGGAGAACCTGACCTCCCTTCTGCGAGAGAAGATCCTCTCTTTGTGGAAGACGAATCGGTGGACAGATGGACATGTCTATAAGATCCGGGTACCACGTTCTCCTGGCCCAATCCGGGGCAATTAGGTTCATGGGTTTCCGTAATCTTCTCAACCTCCTGATCATTTGAGGAATGATGGGGACTGGAAGAAACGCGTACAGAAGTGGAAACTCCCAGTCCACTACGAAAGCGTCCCCTAAAGCTCCTCTCGGGGGAAATTCCCTTGAGCAATACTGATCGCACTTCCGCTTGATACTGGTGGTGAACAGATCCACTTGAGGGGTTCCCCAAAGGGCGAAGATCTCTTGAAGGACTTCCTGAGCTAGTTCCCACTCATGGGAGACTGTGTTCTGCCTGCTCAGAGCGTCTGCCATCAATTTCTTCTCTCCGGCAAGGTGAACTGCTGATAGAGAGATTCCTTCTTGAAGTGCCCAAAACCAAAGTTGCATTGCCTCTCTGCACAGTGGCAGTGACCCTATGTCTCCTCTTTTGTTGAGGTAGTGCATGGCCACTGTGTTGTCCGTCATTATCAGGACATTCTTTCCCTGTGCTAATGGCAGGAAAGCCTTCAGCGCTAGTCTGATTGCTCTCAGCTCTAATAGGTTGATGTGTAGTCTGGACTCCGATGGAGACCAATGACTGCTGATGGTCAAGTCGTTGGCATGGGCTCCCCACCCCTTGAGTGAGGCATCCGTGACTACTGTTATCTCCGGCCATGGTTGCCAAAACTGTTCTCCTTTCAAGATGTTCTCCCGACAGGCCCACCAATGAAGGTCTCCAGCCACTCTGTCCAGGATTAGAAGGAGATCTGACATTCTCCCTGAGAATTGTGACCACTGGGTCCTTAGCGCCCACTGGAGAGATCTCATTCTCAGGGGAGCCTCTGGCACTAGGAAGATGCAGGATGCCATGAGGCCGAGCAACCTCAAAAAGTCGAAGGCTGTAGCCTTGGGCATTTTGACACCTGGTGACCATCTGTAGAATATCTTGAGCCCTCACCTCTGGTGGCGAGGCTTTTCCCAGGGATGTGTCCAGGACTGCTCCAATGAACTGGAGTCTCTGTGATGGTATCATCTGTGACTTCTTTAAATTGAGGGAGAAGCCCAGTTTGTGGAGGAAGTGGCTAACATAATCTAGATGGGCTTGAGCTAGTTCCGGGGACACTGCTCTGATCAGCCAGTCGTCTAGGTAGGGGTAGACATTAATCCCTTCCCTCTTCAGACTCGCTGCCACAACTGCCATTAGCTTGGTGAAAACCCTTGGGGCGGAGGTCAGCCCAAATGGCAGAATCGAAATTGATAATGAGAGTTGCCAATTGCGAACCTCAGGTATTTGCTGTGTTTGGGATGGATTGGCAAATGGAAATAGGCATCCTGAAGGTCTAGAGATACCAAACAGTCCTGAAGCTGGAGGGCCTGAAGGATTTGAAAAAGGGTTACCATCTTGAACTTGTCTTTCCTGAGGAATTTGTTCAATTCGTGCAAGTCCAAGATGGGTCTCAATCCTTCGTTCTTCTTTGGTACTAGAAAGTAGAGGGAATACCAACCCTTGTTCCTCTCCGCTACTGGTACCAGTTCTATGGCACCTTTCTCTAGCAGGTCTAAGATCTCCTGCATAAGGAGCGGGTCTGGAAACTTCAAATAGTTGTTTCCTGGTGGATGGCTCTGAAGAGTTTGTAGGAAAGGCAGGCAGTAACCTTGGGCAACTGTCTCCAATGCCCAAGCATCTGACGTAATAGCCTGCCATTCTGCCGGATGTTGACTTAACCTACCTCCTACTGGTGTCTTGTGAGGGGAGACCTCAGAGGGGTTTAGAAGCGGCTGATACCGATGCTGAGGGCAAAGTAGCACCTGCTGGTGCGGATTTGGTACCTTTAACCCGTCCATCACGGGTAAATCGTCTCTGGCCCCTTTGAGCTGGCTGTCCTCTGCCTTTTCCAAATGCGGAGTAAAAGCGAAAGGACTTACCCCTCCAGTGTGTACCTGTGGGGCGATTTGGAGTTTGCCGGATTGCAGCCCCAAAAGATTTCGCTGCCGCTTTGGATGTCTGCAATTTCTCCAGGTTGTCATCAGCCTTTTTTCCAAATAGGGAATTGCCGTCAAAGGGCATATTTAGAAGTCTGGCTTGTACATCAGGAGCAAAACCAGACTTCCGCAAACCACGCAAATCTGCGGATTGTGGTACTCACCGCCATGGCCCTGCTGATGCTGTCAGCAGAGTCAATGCATGTTTGAAGGGACTCACACATTGCATCCTTCCCATCCTTGATGACGTTCAAGAATGATTCCTGTTCTTCCCCTTCTGGAAGACAGTCAGCTGCAGATGAAGCACGCTCCCAAAGGGTGTGGCTGAATCTTGCTAGCATGCAAGTGGCGTTGATAGATTTAAGTGCCATACTGCATGTCGGAAAAACTTTTTTTGACATGGCGTCAAATATTTTGTCATCCCTGTCTTGTGGAATAGTGGGGTATGCCGACTTACTGCTAGATGAAGTCGCTGCCTGCACAACTAGACTCTCTGGAGTTGGATGCTTGCTTAGATATTCAGGATCTGAAGCTGACACTCTGTATTTAGCAGAGAGTTTTTTATTTACTCCAGGGATAACTTCAGGAGTCTCCCAATTTGCAGATATTTTCCTTTGCAGTGCAGCATGAAAAGGGACAATTGGATCCTCTTGTGGTCCTTTATCTAATATACCAGTAAGGTCATCATGCTGAAAAGAGAGTGCAGGTGTAGTCCAACCCATAAATTGCATTATTCTAGCCATAAGGGCCCTGTAAGGTATCTCTACATGTTCTCCAGGTTCTGGTCTAGCAAATTCTGCCTCTGGAGAGGTATCTATACCACTGGCCTCCTGTAGAGACTCTTGTAGATCTTTCAATCTGTTTTCTTCAGAAATTAATTCCTTTGTAGTCCAAAAGGTCTCTCAATGTCAGAGTCCTCCCCTCATATATAGAGGATAAAGCTCTGAAGTAATCAGATCTTGGATAGGAAGTAAAACCCATTTCTAAAGAGGAAGGAACCAAATTTGTGGTTACTGCTTGTGAAAACGTCGTGGTTGTCGACGTGGACCTTGTAGGCTTCGACAAACCTGTAAAAGGCGTTGAAAAAGGCCTCAATGAACTTGAGAGGATCGGAATCCTACTCTGCATCGTTGTGATTGTCGATGCCACTATCAATGTCATGGTCGGGGCTTTCCACACCTCTGGTGCCCGTGGCGTAGTAGAGATTTTAGGCTTATCTTTCATTGGAGTCGACGACGGTGTCGATGATACAGATTTGTGCATCGAAGGTCCCTTCGACAATGGCGTTGATGACGCAGTTTTATCCGATGATGTTTTGCCTTTACTCGAGGGTTCATGACGCTCTCGAGTATTTTTGTTCGCCGGGTTAAACGACTCGCAGCATTTTTGTTTTTCGGGTCTTTCACCCAGGGTATCACCTCTAGGCGTCTCCGAGGGGGTCGAGGCCGCTTTCTCGAAGACCCTAAGCATTTTCTTAACAAAATTCTTCCCACTTAGGCGGAGAGCTGTGTTTTGTGGGGCAGGTGACCCTTTCCGGGGAACTTGAGGAAGAAGAAGAGGGAGATCTATGGTGTCTCTTCTTAGAGTGTCTCGATCTCGAAGCATGATGGGAACTGCATCGAGATCTCGATCGGGAATGTTTCTTTTGACGGCGAGGAGACGAATGTCTTGACTCAGCCGAGGAAACTTTTGAAGGGGTAGAAGTTTTAACAGCCTTACCTCTTTCTAACTTCCCCTTACGCTCCTTCAAGGCTTTCGCCGTCATGGACATGCAGTCCTCACACTCTGAACACTGATGCTCTGATCCCAGGCACCACAAACAGATCCTGTGAGGATCCGTTAGAGACATCTTCTTTCCACAGTCTCGACATTTTTTAAAACCGGATAGTGGAGTCGATGGTTCAGATGAAGATGCCATCGTTAGAAACTTAGATTTTCGAAGAATTATGAAGATTCTTTTGAAGAAAGGAACCGAGCGTAACGTCTCCGAGGCTCACGAAGCGCGGAAAAACGGAACTGAGCAACGAACGCTGCGCAAGACTATTTTTACTCATGATAACGTCAGCGCTGATACGGGGGACTTCGAGGGACACCGACTCGAGGGATGTCGACATGAAGGGCCCTCTACTTTGACATTTTTTTTCGAGGCCAGTAAGCGTGAAGTGGATTTATCAAAGATAAGGAATATGTCGGAGGACACAATCCCTTCGAAGAGGAGGTTCACAAGAATGCTGCATGTAACTGTTCTCTGCCTTCATACAAGGAAGGGGACTTATACATAGTTCCGCTGGACTTATCTGTCCCACTATTCTCTGATCTCCACCTCTACACTCCTCTGTTTCCAAATTGCTCACAAATTCTGCCTTGCTCTCCAACTACCCACCGTGCCTGAGTGTGGTGTGGCTCTTTTACAGCCCTGAAACCGCTCCACTGGGCATTCAGGGAATGTCGGCACCAGTGAAAGGAAATGGAGGACAGGGTGTGTTTGGCCTATTGCAATTGTTCCACCTGTGTTTGGTTTCTGCTTTTGGAGTTAAACCAAGACTTTAAAGGACTGCGCCACCATTCCGGAAGTGAATTTCTTCTATGGTGTTGGTTCGCAGGTACGCGGGAGCCGTCCTTCGCGGTTCACAATCTCTTTTTGTAACATTAATTGTATGGAAAGCATTTCTGCACTTCCCAAATGTTCCCTACCTGAGTGCTGGTGTTTCGCTTTATAGGGAGGCGCATGCAGCATGAATATGTGTAGTGAACCAGCAAACCAGGCTCTAGTGAAAAGATGAACTTCCCACAGGGGTCCACGCAGAGTCACGTTACAAGCCGCATAGCAATTTGATGAGCGTCTTTGTTGCTTGTTCGGGTGCCTTTTCACATGTCTTAGAACAATGATGTTTGCACTACCTGCTTTTATTAACTCTCAAAATTCTGTTCCCTTAAATGTTTAGTGTCCGCAAATGTCTAGGTTTTATGAAAGCACCATAGACTACAGCTGGATTACAGGATAAACTGTATTTTTTATTTTTATTTGTACATTTATTTCCTTACACAAAGCCCATAGGCATCTAGGCACTAGTTTAGCAAAATAGTGGTGGTATAGGGGGAAGAAAGGAAGAGTGTCAGTTTTAAAAGGAAAGTCTTGAGCTGCTTTCTGAAGGCGTTGTAGGACGGTTCCTCTCTGAAGTGGGAGGGTAGCTTGTTCCAGAGTGCAGGTGCGTGGACAGGGAAGCTGGACCCGCCTGCTCTGGATCGCTTGAATCTAGGCGTGACTAGGCAGTGTTTGTATGAAGATTTTGAGGGCCCTGCTGGGGCATGGTTTCTGATATTGTCAGCTAGGTAACATGGTGCATCGTTCGAAAAACAGCAGTGGGTGAGGGACAGAATCTTGAAGTTGATTCTGTCCTTGACTCGGAGCAAGTGGGCGGCTTTTCTGGTGACAGAGTTATGGTCCTGTTTGCCAATGTCAAGTGCCACCCCAAGGGCATTGTTTTGGATTATTTGTAGTTTGTGCAAGTTCTTTCCGGACGTGCCACATAGTAGGGAGTTTCAGTAGTCTCGTTTTTAACCCTATGAGTGCCCGGGCCACTTCCAGTCACTTTGCGAGGAAGGGCTTCCTGGCGTTGATGAGCTTGATGGCATACCCATTGACGAGTCAATGTGGTTGACCAGGCGGGACATGGTCAACGAGGAGTTGAGGTAAACGCTGAGGGTCTTGACGGAGGAGGCGACGGGGATGTTGTGGACATCGACGATGAAAGATTTGTACGTCTGAGGAGGTTTGGCTAGGCAGGCAGCAGGTCCAATGAGGAGAAGTTCTGTTTTTTCGTCATTGAGGCCGAGGCTATGTGAAGCCATCCAATACTGGATAGCTTCATAGATAAGAGTTCATTCTGAGGGTGTCTTTAGTGTGGTCGCCAGTAAGGGGGAACAGGATTTAGGTTTTGTCAACGTAATTTGTGTAAGAGATGCCAAGGACATGAAGGTAGTCAGACATTGTACAGGTTGAGGGAGAAGAACAAGTTACTATATTACCTGGTAACGTTCTTTCGAGGGGATGGTTCGAAGACGTATTCCATATCTATGACAGTAATCACCACAGCTGTGCTGCTTCGGAAAATCTTTCGGCGTCTGCGTCCTGCGTCGATACGCCGTCCTCGAGGACCTCCTCCGACGGCCGACATCACCAGATGTTATAAGTAGGATGCACAACGCTCATGGCCTCAGTTGTAGTTTTTTTCCCAGAACGTGTGGCACCAATCTTCTGCCAGTATGACCACATAAAGCCTTGCTGAAACGTAAGCTGCAATCGCATAAGAATTCTGTAGCGGGGTAGGCAGGGAGGGAGCGATATGGAATACGTCGTCAGACCATCCCATCGAAAGAATGTTACCAGGTAAGAGAGTAACTTGCTCTTCAAGGGGATTGGGTCCTCCGACGTATTCCATATCTATGACAGACTCCCAAAGCAGTACCAACGTAAGAAGGTGGGAAAAGAATTTAGAATATACAAATTTAGAATGCCCAATCAAATTGCAGAGTAAAGGACCGCCTTGCCAAAAGCCAGATCCTGCCTCCGGATAGAATCGAGGGAGTAGTGACGTACAAAAGTATGGACCGAAGCCCAGGTGGCTGCATCACAGATGTTACGAATAGGAACACCCCTCTGCAGGGCAGTAGAGGCAGCCATGCCCCTGGTAGAATGGGCCCGTAAGCCTACCGGAGGGTCCTTACCTGCCAGGCGGTAACATTCGGCAATGGCCAAGATGATCCATCGAGACAAAGTCTGCTTAGTAAGAGCTTATCCCAAACGCCTTCCAGCGTAACCAATAAAGAGTTGATTGTCCACTCTGACCTGGGACATGCGTGAAATGTAGAAGCTTAAAGCTCTCCTAGGATCCAGCCTACGGAGCCTCTCCTCTTCCTTACCAGGGTGTGGAGGAGGATAAAATGCCGGAAGAATAACATTCTGGCTTAAATGGAATTCCAACACGACCTTCGGAAGAAAGGAAGGACGAACTCTAAGGACAACCCTGTCCTTATGAAACACAGTGAAGGGTGGCTTAACTTTAAGTGCCTGTAACTCACTCACTCTGCAAGCGGAAGTGACTGCAACTAAAAACACAGTTTTAAGGGTTAACAGTCTCAAAGAACAAGAATGCAAAGGCTCAAAGGGAGCACCCATTAGAAACTTGAGAACAAGGTTCAGATCCCAACCGGGCACCTGGAAAGGTGACGGAGGGAACACATTAGTGAGCCCTTTCAGAAACTGAGAAATTAAAGGGATTTTAAAATAGGAACACTCCTCAGTCGAGCGCTTAAATATAGACAGCGCCGCCAGGTAACCTTTAACGGTACCCACTTGCAGGCCCTTGTGGGCCAAAGAAAGCAAAAAAGACAGAAAGATAGGAATGTCACATGAAAAAGGATCCACATTCTGAACCCTGCACCAGTGGCAGAACTTTCTCCAACGGTAACGGTACAGGGACATTGTTGCTGGCCGTCTGGCCGAAAGCAACACCTCCATCACGTCTTCAGGGAAGTCCCAATCCTTATACCTCAACCTTTCAGAAGCCAAGCTTGAAGGTTGAGGGATCTGACCTCTGGATGGAGAACCTGACCCCCCTCCTGTGAGAGCAGATCGTCTCGGTAGGGAAGACGACGTGAAGGGCAGATGGACAAGTCGAGAAGGTCCGGGTACCACGTCCTCCTGGCCCATGCCGGAGCAATGAGGATCATCTGGGAACTGAACCTCTGTAACCTCCGCACCACTTGCAGAATGACGGGGACTGGAGGAAACGCATACAGCAGTGGGAAGGACCACTCCATTACAAAAGCGTCTCCTAAGGCTCCTTTTGGAGGAAATTCCCGCAAGCAGAACCTTTTGCACTTCCTGTTGACACTGGAGGCGAAGAGATCCACTTGAGGGGTCCCCGAAAGGGCCAAGATCTCCAGGAGAATCTCCTGAGCCAGCTCCCACTCGTAAGAGATTTTGCTCTGCCTGCTCAGAGCGTCCGCCGTCTCGTTCTCGGCTGAGATCGAAATTTCCTGCTGGACGGCCCACAACCAGAGCTGCATCGCCTCCCTGCACAGAGGAAGTGACCCTGCCCCCCCTTTTTGTTGAGGTAGTGCATGGCCACTGTGTTGTCCGTCAGAATCAGGACATTCTTTCCTCGCACAGTCGGCAGAAAAGCCTTCAGGGCAAGCCTGACATTCCTCAGCTCCAACAGGTTGATATGGAGTCTGGACTCCGACAGAGACCAACGACCACTGACTGTCAACTCGTTGGCATGAGCGCCCCATCCCGTGAGGGATGCGTCCGTCACGATCATCACCTCCGGGAAGGGTAGCCAAAAAGGAACTCCCTTCATCAGATTGCCTTCGACGGCTCATCACAGAAGGTCCTGGGCAACCGAGGGTGGCACCTGAACAGGGTCTGACATCCTGCCGGAGGACTGAGACCACTGGAGCTTGAGTGCCCATTGCAAAGATCTCATCCGCAACCTGGCCTCTGGCACCAGAAGAATGCAGGATGCCATGAGGCCGAGCAATCTCAAGAACTCGAACGCAGGGAGACTTTGCCCCAGGGACGTGTCGAGCACTACTCCGATGTACTGGAGCCGCTGAGTTGGCGTCAAGTGGGACTTCTTTAAATTGAGGGAGAAGCCCAGCCTGTGAAGGGAGTGGCAGGTGACGGACAGATGATTCAGGACTTGCTCGGGAGAGCGCACCCTGATCAACTAATCGTCCAGGTAGGGGTAGACTTGAATCCCCCTTTCCTTAGATACGCTGCCGCCACCACCATGAGCTTGGTGAAAACCCTCGGGGCGGAGGTCAATCCGAGCGGCAGGACCTGAAACTGAAAGTGCAAGTCGCCAACCGTGAACCTCGGGTACTTCTTGTGCTTGGGATGGATCGGCACATAAAAATAAGCGTCCTTGAGGTCGAGAGACACCAACCAGTCCTGAAGTTGAAGGGCCTGGAGGACGAGAGAGAGAGAGTAACCATCTTGAACTTGTCCTTCCTGAGGAGTTTGTTCAAACCACGCAAGTCCATGATGGGTCTCAATCCTCCATCTTTCTTCGAAATAAAAAAATAAGGGGAATACCATCCCTTGTTCCTCTCCGCGACAGGCACCAGTTCTATGGCGCCTTTCTCCAGCAGGGATTGAATTTCCTGCGCAAGTAGCGGATCCGGACTCTTCAAAGAGAGATTCCCTGGTGGACTGTCGTGAGGCCTCTGCCGGAAAGGAATACAGTAGCTGTGGGCTATGATCTCCAGAACCCACACATCTGAAGTAATGGCACGCCATTCTACAAGATGCTGCGCCAGCCTTCCCCCAACCGGCGAAGCATGGGCCTCATGACTGAGCAGAAATGGCTGCGGCGTTGCCTGAGGGCAAAGAGGCAACTGCTTGCGCGGCCTTGGCAACTCGAGTACCTTGTTTTCCACCTTTGGCACTCCTACGGTTGCCCTTTTGACTTGCAGCTCCTCTCGCTTTACTAAAGGATGAGTAATAACGAAAGGAACCTCCCCTCCACTGCTGTCCCCTAGGACGAAAAGGCAGAGGTTGGCGGACTGCAGCGCCCAACGACTTTGCTGCAGCTTTGGAGGTCTGCAACCTCTCAAGGCTCTCGTCAGCCTTGCTGCCAAAAAGATGTTCACCATCAAAGGGCATGTTGAGGAGCCAGGATTGCACATCAGGAGCAAACCCTGACTTCCTCAACCACGCAAACCTGCGTATCACGGTGCTCGTCGCCATGGACCTGCTGACACAGTCTGCCCTGTCCAAACCCGACTGAACGGAGTCACACATAGCATCCTTGCCATCCGGAATAATAGCAAGAAAACCATCCCGTTTGTCCCCTTCGGGAATATGTTCAGCCGCTAAGGAAATACAGTTCCACTGAGTGTGCGTGAAACGTGACAAGGCACAAACGGAGTTGGCCGCCTGAAGAGCCATACCCCCTGAAGAAAACATTTTCTTCGCCCAGCCATCAAAACGCTTGTCGTCCCTATCAGGAGGGATGGTCGGATACGACGCCTGCTTTGCTGGGGCCGTAGCCGCCTGCACCACCAAACTCTCCGGAGTGGGATGCGTGGTCAAGTAGCAGGGGTCACTACTGGCTGGGCGGTATTTTCACGGCGAAGACTTGCCCACTGCCGGGAGACTCTCCGGAGCAGTCCAAGCCGCTGCCACCCTTCTTTGCAGAGCCATATGGAATGGCAGTACCAGTTCAGTGGGTGGACCTTGGTCGAGGATATCCGTCAGGTCATCCTGCATGAAATCAACTGGGGGCGCCGACCACCCCAAGTAGTCCGTGACCCTTGACATAAGGCACCGGTACGATGACTCGGCATGGGTGCCAGGCTCAGGCCTACAGAACTCCACCTCTGGAGAGGTGTCCAGATCACTGGCGTCATGCAGTGACTGACGCAAGTCCTCAATCTGGCTATGACCAGAAAGAATCTCATCTGGTACCGTGTCCGGAACCAACCCATCTTCAGAACCCTCTTACACCTCAGAAATATACTCCATAGGCTGGAAAGTGGGCAATGAATAAGGGAGAAAGACATGTTTTGCCTTGGCCAGAGCCTTTCTAGAGGGATCCCCGTGCCACGGGGTACCTCCGACACCACAGCCTCGAAAGGCGTAGAGGGCGTCGAGTGAAATGGCGTTGATGTCGAGTGAATCAGCGTCGACGTCGAGCGCAGCGCCGACAGCATCGACGGCTTCGACGCAGGCCTCGAGGGCGGAGCCCCGAGCGTGTTCTTCGACAGCCTGGGCGCTGATGGCGTCGATGACTTCCTCGGAGGCAGAGCCTCTAGAGAGTCCGTTGACGACCTCGGCGCCACCGGCGTCGACGTCTTCTTCGAAGACTTCACAGGTGCACACGGGCTCGAGTGCGTCGAGGACCGGGACCTGGATCGGGCATGACTGGAACGATTCCCCTTGTCCGAGCGGGACCTCTCCCGCGAATCGTGCCGACCACCCGAGCCCGAAGGCGTACGAGCGGTGTCTCCAGTACGGTCATGACCGACCCCTCTTGGAGGCATGGACGGACCGCAGCCCTGCGATTCAAGAATCGCCAACATTTTCTTCACGAAGGAAGCCCATTCCTCTGGAGAGGAATGCTTGGTGGGATAAGAAACCAGCTGACGGGCGGAGTCCTCGGATGAGGACGAGGAAGGCGACCAATGACGGCACTTCCGGGAGTGACTCAAAGAGGCAGAGGAGTGGTGGGACCCACTCCGGGACCGAGACCCCCCAGACTTACGACTACTATGCGGAGAGTCGCCCTTTGAATCGTCTGTCGAAAGCCCAGTGGACCTTGCCTTCCGGGGCTTGGACACCTTACCGACCAACAGCTTCTTCTTACGTTGCCGCAAGGCCTTGGATGTAAGCGACTGGCAGTCGACACAATCATCCGTGTCGTGGGCCTCCCCGAGGCACCAGAGGCAGGTGTCGTGCGAGTCCGTCACCGACATCTTGGACCCGCAGTCCCCACACTTCTTTAAGCCTGGTGGCGGGGTGGAAAAAGAGGAAGACATCCCGAGAATACTTTCACAAAACGAACAGGTTCGAAGAACCAAAGAACAGAAACTCCAAAGAGTCGAGGCGCGCCGAGATCTCCGAAGCTAACATGTTCGTGGAAAAAACAGAACTGAGGCTACGGGCGTTGTGCGTCCTACTTATAACACCTGGTGACGTCGGCTGTCAGAGGAGGTCCTCGAGGATGGCATATCGACGTCATCGACGCAGGACGCAGACGGCAAAAGATTTTCCGAAGCAGCACAGATGTGTTGATTACTGTCATAAGATATGGAATACGTCGGAGGACGCAATCCCCTCGAAAAACAAGAGCCTTGGGGTACCCCCACAGGATGTGTGCGTTGGTGTGACAGCAGCCTCTACAGAAAATACTCAAGAGGATCTGTCGGCTAGGAAGGCGGCGACCCATTTGGCGGCTACAGCTGAGAAGTAGTCAAAGGAAATGAGAGCTTGACAGAGGATCTCATGGTCTACGAGGTCGAATGACGCTGAGAGGTCTAGCAGTAGGAGCAGAGAGAGGGTGCCCTGCTTGCTGGCGTAATCAAGCTAGTTTCTAAGTCTAAGAGGGCTGTTTTGGTCCCATGCTTTGGGGGGAAACCTGACAGACGAATCCCCAAGATGTGATGGTGTTCTAGGAAAGACGGGATTTGACCATAGGCAGCTCTGTCCATGATTTTCAAGAGGAAGGGAACTCTGTTGATGGGTCTGTAGTTGGTCGGGATGGCTGGTTCGAAGGGTGGGCTTTTTGAGGAGCGCTGAAATCCAGGACTCTTTCAGGGCCAGTGCAACAGTGAAGGCCTCAAAGGAGGAGTTAATGATGGCGGCAACAAGTGGGAGTAGGGGGTCAATCTCACCTGATTGCCCTCCATTCTGCGAAGCACGCAGGGGCGCGTTGATGACCACTTACTTCACTGGCCTGAAGATATTGGAAGAGTTGTAGACGAATCCTGACTCCAAAAGGTCCTGGCGAGAGCCGTAAGTATATAGTTCGTAAGAGTTCAAAATGTCTGGAATTCACTCCTGTCCAATTCCTCTTTTATCTTGCAGCTTTGACCCAATAAGAAGATTGACAGCTGAAAGCGCTCTGGTAAAAGTCTGTGTTACCCAACACTGTCCGGTAAATAATGAAAAGGGTTAAACTTGCTGCTTTCTCCTTATCTTACAGGTGCGGCATAAGAAGATATGGCGTGCTGATGAATTATACCTCCGGTGGTAAAATCAGGTAAGCATATGGCGGGAAAAGAGATTGTCTCTGTCTGTTCTCTCTGCTCACCTTGTTGTTTCTTGTCCCCCTTAGGTGCCGGGATTCGGCGATGTAAAGATGGAGACAGCGCCGGATCGAAGAGATGCTGCGTGGAACGGTGAGTATGGCGATGCGATACGTGGAAAACAAAAGTCTTTCCTCTAGTTTGAAGATGAGATGAATCCGGAATCAGGTAAGAAATCAGGTAATACTCTTGTTCTAACCTTTGCTTCTTTACTTCTTTCTAGGTGCTCCAGGTTCGAGGCGGGCGTGGCAGAAGGCTGGATGCTGCTGCTGGCACGGTGAGCGTTACGCTGCTGGATGCAGAATAACACGAAGCGTGTGCTTCTCTTTGGGCGTGGTTTAAATAGCATCCAAAGTAGTCCCAGGTAGGTATTCCTCCCCGACCACACACGAGTAACAAAACAGTCCCTAAGGTAAAGTAGTCCCTTCCAGGCCTCACATGGGCTTGGATCTTCTTGCAGCATCGTCTGCATCAGGTAAATGTGCACCTATGAGCCTGGCGTCTATGGCGCCAGGACTGATGTCCCATATGAGCCTGGCGCCATAGGCGCCAGGACTGAACCCAGACAGCCCCTATCAGGGGTTGCTGGGTTTTCTCAAGGCGACATGATGCCTGCTCCCGGGGCTAATGGACGTGGTCTGGATGCCCGGGGGTATGCATCATGACAGCACTCCCCCTCAAAGCCCCTCCTAAAGTCGTTCCTCCCCTTGGTCCTGGTTTGTCTGGGAAGTCCCGATGGAATCTCTTCACTAATCGTGTTGCATGAACGTGGACACTAGGCTGCCATGACCTTTCCTGTGGCCCGTAACCTTTCCAATCGATTAAGTAAAAAAGTTTTGATTTAACCACCTTGGAGTCCAGGATGTTTTTCACCTCGAATTCAGGTTCTCCATCTATCAAGATAGGATCTGGTGGTTTGGTTAATCTTGTTCCTGGTTGAACTGGTTTTAAAAGTGAAACATGAAAGACAGGATGAATTTGCATATTGGAGGGTAATTCCAGTTTGACGGCCACCGGGTTGATAATGGCCTTAATGGTGTAAGGTGCCAAATATCTAGGATTAAAAGTCTGAGTTCCTTTCAGAGGTATGTGTTTTGTAGCTAGCCAAACCTGATCTCCAACTTGGTACTGTGGAGTTTCACTTCTATGTAGATCAGCATTCTTCTTGTATTTCTCTTTTGCTTGCTTCAAATGTTCTGTCGCTTCTTTGAAGGCTTGTGTAATAGTAGAATGTAAATGACTAACTGCAGGCATTTCTAAGTGCTGAGGCGAAACGAGTTCTGAGGTTCGAGGGTGGTGTCCATATATGGTAAAAAAGGGGCTTTGTCCGGTTCCTGAATGTACAGAGTTATTGTATGCATATTCGGAAAAAACCATCAAATATCTTTCCAATTACGTTCGGTCTGGTGAAGCATGCAATGAAGGTACTGTTCAAGGGTCTGGTTGGTCCTCTCCGTCTGACCATCGGTCTGGGGATGGTGACTGGTTGATAACCTTACGTCGATTTGCGCCAATTGGCAACATTTCTTCAAAAATGTGAATTGCATTGACTACCTCGGTCAGAGACTAATACAGAAGGAAACTCGTGTATTGAAACGATGTTTTCGAGGAACTCCTTGGCCAGAACTGAAACAGAAGGTAATCCCTTCAAAGGAATAAAGTGGGCCATCTTGGAAAAAAGATCCACGATAACTAGAATGGTGTTAAATCCATTACATGGATGTAGATCAGTAATAAAGTCTAAAGATAAGGTGTGCCATGGTGTAGGTGGAATATCCAAAGGTTGTAAAAGGCCAGCTGGTTTTTTCTTCTGACTCTTGTTTTGGGCGCAAATGTCGCAAGACATCACAAATGGCTTTATATATTTTCGCCAGGTGGGCCACCAGAATTGTCTCTTAATTTTGGCTTCGGTTTTTGCGATACCTGGGTGACGTTCCATTAGGGTATCATGATAATTGGAGATGACAAGTTCCTGTAAATCCTTGTGTGGTAGAAATAGTCGTCCTTGATAATAGGGTAGGTCATTGATGACTGAGTAATCCGGGCCTTTCTTTACCCAGTCCTGCAGGGCTGCTGGATTGAAGAGTTGTTGGATTTTTAAATGAATTTCTTCTAGTGTCTGTAAAGTAGTTATGCCAAGAATTCTTTGTTCAGAAATTATAGGCACCGGCTCCGGGTTCGCATATGCTTCTTCCATTCCTATTCGGGATTAGGCATCTGCCTTGCTATTTTTACAGCCTGGTCGATAAGTGATCACAAAATCGAATTCGGCAAAGAACAATGCTCATCGAAGTTGGCGCGATGATTGGGCTTTGGCTGTTTTAAGATACTGCAAGTTCCGGTGATCAGTGATTACAGTAATGGTATGCCTGGCACCGAGAAGATAGTGTCGCCAAGCCTTAAAGGCGGATTTGATGGCTAATAACTCTTTATCGGTAACAGCATAGTTTAACTCGGGTGCTGAAAACTTTCTGGACCAAAATGCCACTGGGTGAAGTTGACCAGTTTCAGGATCCTTCTGGGACAGGACAGCTCCCATGGCTAAACTGGATGCATCAGTTTCCACTATGTATGGAAGCTGTGGGCGTGGATGCTTTAAGACAGACGCAGACGTGAATTTCGCTTTCAGCTCTTGGAAGGCCTTTTCAGCCTCTTCAGTCCACAAGAAACGTTTGTTCTTTCGCAAAAGTGCTGTGATGGGATGTACAACATGTGAGAAGTCCAGAATGAATCTGCGGTAGAAATTGGCAAATCCGAGCATGCTTTGCACCCCTTTAACTGAACTAGGTGATGGCCACTTGAGAATTGCGTCCACCTTTCGTGAGTCTATTCGGACTCCTTTTGGAGTCAAGATAAATCCAAGGAATTCAACTTCCGTAACATGAAAAACACATTTTTCCAATTTTGCATATAACTTGTGCTGGCGTAGTTTCTCAAGGACTGCACGTACGTGCTTAACATGGTCTGATTCTGAGGAGGAGTACACAAGGATATCGTCTATGTATACGACAACACAGAGGTCAATGAGTTCACAAAGACATTGTTCATAAAATACTGGAAGGCTGCTGGTGCATTGCACAACCCGAAGGTCATCACCTGATACTCGAATAAACCGTAATTGGTGCGAAAGGCCGTCTTCCATTCGTCACCTTTCTTTACACGTACCAGATGATATGCCCCTCAGAGATCTAACTTAGTGTAGATACAAGCATCCTTTACTTGGTGTGGTAATTCGGGGATTCAGAGGCAATGCGTACCGGTTTTTAACCGTATTCTGATTTAGTGCGCCGTAGACTATGCACGTTCTAAGGTCACATTCCTTTTTTGGCACGAAGAACAAAGCTGAGGATACAGGAGACTTGGAAGGGCGAATAAAGCCATTGGCAAGGTACTGGTCTAAGCATTGTCGTAGGTGAAGGTTCTCAGGTTCCGTAAGGGCATAGATCCTGCTACAAGGGGGTTGTGCACTGGGTATGAGATCGATTTGACAATCGTACGATCTGTGAGGAGGTAAGGTGTTTGCCTGTTCCTTTTGGAAGACATGCTGGAATTCTTGGTATTCTGGAGACATGCTGGAATTCTTGGTATTCTGGAGGTAGTTGCATGACTGCTGTGGTTACTGTGGCCAGGCCTGAGTTCTGATTTTTCTTTGGGTAACAGGTTTGTGCACAATCCGGGAAGGTTATTCTCTTCTCTCGCCAATCAATACAAGGATTATGTGTTTCCAACCAAGGTATCCCCAGTATTATTTGGAACTGTGGGGCTTTGATTAGATCAAACACAATAGTCTCTCGATGCCCATCCTGAACCAATAGTGTCATCTCTGCGATGGAATGAGTTACAGGCCCAGAGGCTATTTCAGTTCCATCGACTGTGGTGATGACATCTGAGGTGGTTTTTCGGCAGAGAGGTAGATTCATCCTGGAAGCCAATTTGTGGTCCATATAGGTTCCTACGGCCCCGCTATTAATGTATGCCCTTACTGCGTGCATATGTGAGGGTTGTCTAGGATCAATTAGGACCATTGGTATGATCAGATGCGAGGTCTGAGTGTCCTTCTTTAAGCTCGGCAAGCGGACCTCTAGGCATGTCTCTACGCTTGTTGGGCGTGGTCGTTTTCCGATTCAGGCTCTTTTGGACTTTTATCAGCAACTCCTACCACCTTCTTGGGTGGTTTTATAGGGCAATCCCGTAGAAAATGTCCTGAGGTTCCACAGTACAGACACAATTGCATCTGTCTTCTTCTTTCCCTTTCCTTTTGAGTTAAGGGTCCTTTGACCCCCCCCCCGATTTGCATAGGTTCTGATGCATCTGTTCCTCTGGGGGCAACGTTGGATTTAACCAATAGCCGATTTTCGAACTTAGTTCGATCAGCCTTTCCATTCTGGAGTCGATGATCCAGCTGGACCACTAAGTCTATAAACTCTGCGCACTTCTGAGGTGGGTTCACAACTTGAGTCAAGACATCTTTAAGTTCTCCCCGAAGTCCACGATGAAACAATGTAATTCGTTTTGCCCCAGGCCATCCGGTTTCCACTATCAATCTGTTGAAGGTTGCGATATAGGTTAGCAGATCCTGGTTACCCTGTCGTAGGGACAAAAGTTCGTTATCCAGGGCCTGTCCTTGGGAGTGCCGGGCAAATAGTCTTTCCATGCTCGTTTGAAAGCCCTAAAAATCCCGAAGAATTGGGTCATCCTGAGTAAATAGTGGAATTGACCAATCAGCTGCACTGCCTCTGAGATATGATAATACAAAGGCTACCTTGGCTTGATCGTTTGGGAAGGCTCCTGGTCTGCATAAAAAGTGCAAGCGGCATTGGTCCATAAACACGGCAAACCTTTTGGGATCTCCGGCAAAGCATTCGGGTGGAGCTAATGGAATATTTCCTGGTAGGTTTATTTGCACAGAGTTACTCGATAACACAGGAGCTGGGTTTCCCCCGGAACCAGGTAGGAGTGCTTGTCCAGCTTGAGTTTGCAGCAGTTGTCTACTGAGATCATCTGTGTGCTCCTTCGATACAATTAGTTCTCTTCTGAGGGCATTAGTCTCCTGGCAAGCGGAGTGCACTTCCGCCCTAAGTTCCCCCAATAGTTAGGCCAGTTGGTCGGTTTCTGAGGTTTCCATAACGCCCGGGTGGGGATTTGTAGATAGGCTTTGCGTTCTGTTACGCTCACCTGGCTCCCACAGGGGCGTCGGTCGGACCCGGACTGCTGCGGCCTCCACCCACGTGATGCGTAGTGCAGCGATGACTGACTGGATCTGCCCTGCTAATCTTGTCTGCTTGGCCCGTAGAAATATTCTCCTACAAGTGGAGAGATGGATTTAGCCACTTGTGGATTCAAGTGATAGCAGCCCCACTGTCCTCCCAACTAATCACCTCTGAAGCGCCCTCTCAGCAATCTACACCTTATACTCTTGAAGGATGAGCCCTCCATCCTGCAAAGCACGCGGGGGCGCGTTGATGACCAGTTACTTCACTGGCCTGAAGATATTGGAAGAGTTGTAGACGAATCCTGACTCCAAAAGGTCCTGGCGAGAGCCGTAAGTATATAGTTCGTAAGAGTTCAAAATGTCTGGAATTCACTCCTGTCCAATTCCTCTTTTATCTTGCAGCTTTGACCCAATAAGAAGATTGACAGCTGAAAGCGCTCCGGTAAAAGTCTGTGTTACCCAACACTGTCTGGTAAATAATGCCAAGGGTTAAACTTGCTGCTTTCTCCTTATCTTACAGGTGCGGCATAAGAAGATGTGGCGTGCTAATGAATTATACCTCCGGCGGTAAAATCAGGTAAGCATATGGCGGCTAAAGAGATTGTCTCTGTCTGGTCTCTCTGCTCACCTTGTTGTTTCTTGTCCCCCTTAGGTGCCGGGATTCGGCGATGTAAAGATGGAGACAGCGCCGGATCGAAGAGATGCTGCGTGGAATGGTGAGTATGGCGCTGCTGCTGGCGATGAGACGCGTTTAAAACAAAGTCTTTCCTCTGGTTTGAAGATGCGATGAATCCGGAATCAGGTAAGAAATCAGGTAATACTCTTGTTCTAACCTTTGCTTCTTTCCTTCTTTCTAGGTGCTCCAGGTTCGAGGCGGGCGTGGCAGAAGGCTGGATGCTGCTGCTGGCACGGTGAGCGTTACGCTGCTGGATGCAGAATAACGCGAAGCATGTGCTGCTTTTCGGGCGTGGTTTAAATAGCCGCCAAAGTAGTCCCAGGTAGGTATTCCTCCCCGACCACACCCGAGTAACAAAATAGTCCCTAAGGTAAAGTAGTCCCTTCCCAGGCCTCACATGGGCTTGGATCTTCTTGCAGCATGGTCTGCATCAGGTAAATGTGCACCTATGAGCCTGGCGCCTATGGCGCCATGACTGATGTCCCATATGAGCCTGGCGCCATAGGCGCCAGGAATAAACCCAGACAGCCCCTAGCCAACCTAGCAGGGGTTGCTGGGTTTTCTCAAGGCGACATGATGCCTGCTCCCGGGGCTGATGGACGTGGTCTGCATGCCCGGGGGTATGCATCATGACAGCCACATATTGGAGAACAAGTTCCAGCATGGAGTCCTGCCTTGCCTCCACCCTTCATAGCCGTGCCTCAAAGTCAGTGGTAGCAGCAGAGGTTGAGGGTGCTGCGGCCGGGCGTGCAATTGCAGGGCTGGCCTCGGGGGTGGTGCTGAGGTCGGAACTGTGCAGTGCAGGATCCGCAATGGGGCTGGAGAGTGTGGCCTGAGTGTGGGGTTCGGGGGTGGACAGGGGGCTTGGGGTGTGTGGACATGCCACATGGATTAGGCCTTCCTGGTCCATGTACACCTCCACTCCTATGTCAATGTCGCTCAGTGGAGCTGTGGCTGCTGCCTCACCCACGGAACTTGTTGCAGCAGAATGTGTGCCACTGGCATCCCCTTCTGCTGGTGTTGCCAGCTCTGTGGTTCCTGTCTCATCGTAGCTGTGGGGCCCTCATGTGCCGGCATGGCCTGTGCACTCGCCCTGGCTTGTAGTGTGGGCCGCGAGGTGGTTTTGCCAGTGGCAGGTGGTTTGGCCCGGGACGTGGATGCCCTTGTCGCTGGATCTTCACTGCCATCTTCTTCATCGGTGCATGGGGGGGTAGAAGAGATGCAGGGCATCAGTGATGGTGTTACATGCAAGATGCATTGTATTGTGCTGTGGAGATTTTCATTTATCATGCATTCATATCTCACAGGTGTGTCACACAGGGTAGTTTGAAGGGGGCATTTTGACATTAGCCGTGACGTCTCAATTCAGAAATGCTGCATGCCAGGTGGCAATACTGTTGTATTGGGGTTTGTGTGATGTATGACATGGGAATGGTCCCTGTGTGTTGGCTGTCTGTTGGTAATGGGATTGGCAAACAGTATGCATTTCAGTGTGGCAGGGTTTGGGCCTCCATCTGGACATGAATATGTTGATGTGTGTCTGTTGGGACATGCATTGCCTTGCCTAGGCTCTATTCCAGTTCACTTGTGCTATGTCATGGTTTGCCCTACTGGGGTCTGCAGGGTCACTCACCTCCATCTCCAGATGTTGCGGCACCTGTCTCCATCTCCCGGAAGCCGCCGATAGACTCCATCTGGATGAAAGTACTGCATGTCTCCTCCCAGCGCATTAGTTTGGTCGGGGAGTGGACACCCCCGCCTGTGGCCATGGCCTCCCTCCGATTGCTGGCCAGGACGTTGCGGACCCTATGGCGGAGGTCATCCCACATTTTCTTGCAGTCTTTGACTGTCCGTGGGGTGGTGCCGACTGCAGATACCTTGCGTGCTACCTCCTCCCATATCTCCTCCTTCCTCTGCTGCGCCTCCCTTTTGAGGTTATGGGTGTTAATGTCATCAGCATGGGCAGCAAGGGTGTTTGCCAACATGTTAAGTTCCTCATCAGAGAAACGCTTCTTGCGCAGGCGGGGGTTGGATTTTCGGGTTGCCTTAGACATGTTGTTTTGAAAGGCCCTGGTCTCTCCTGTGCAACACTGGTGGTTTTGGAGGATTGCAATGGATTGTGTTTTTAAAGATGGCCGCCGGCACATTTCCCGTTCCGACGCGATGACATTACTTCCGGGTCCGATATTACGAGCGTGGTATTAGCATGATGTTATTACTGGGTCGGTATCAAGGGGTGCCTCCTAGGCGGAGGCGGTTTCGGCGGGTCCCGTGATGCCGCTATCGGGGGGTTGGAGGGCCTTTAGCGGCATGGCCATTACCGGCATGGGGGTTTCCGCGTGCTCGCGCACTCGTAATTAGCCGCTATTAGTGGCGTCAAACGAGCACGGACCCGCTACTTACTCCATGCCGGTAATGGGCCTGTTTTTAGCGGGATTCTCGTAATGGGGCCTTATGTTTTCCTGTTTTACAGATGTGAGAAACCTGAGGGTATTCGCACTCCTATTCACCCTGAATCCTCTTCTCAAGTGGCCTGGGGATGGCCGCCGCTGTTGTATCCAGAACCTGGGGGTGGACATGCGGGGAGGATCACCTGGGTGGAGGGTCCTTGGGAATTGGGAGTGAGATATCCAAGGTTGAGGCGCAGTATCCCCCCCCCTTTCCTACTGATGGCCAATCTATCCTTACCCCTCCCATGACCTCTTTAGGTTGCGGTAAAACATCTTCCTTCATTTTATCACATGTAACATCTACTGGTACAGAGACACAGGACTCCCCCTTTCCAGTTATACATCATCACACTATTCCACAGCCTTTATGGGATATTACCAGTACTAACCCGTACCCCCTCCCCATTTCTAACATACACTGGGACGCGGAAGAGGTGACCGATAGCAATGAAGATTACCCATAAGAAGAACATGCAGATGCAAAAAGAGGCCTACTACATACCACCATTAGGCTGTCCCATTAATAGAGTCAGGCAAGGTCAGGTACTCGACTACAACTGTGCACACCTGACTATTTGACTCTCCCCTACAGATTATTAGAATGAAAAAGCAGGGAACAAAAAAGGTACACAGAACCTTTACGACTCACTTACTCAGGACTGAAGGACAGGCATGTCCTGTTAATTTTATTATTGTAGGTCAGGCAAATCCAGCGCTGACCACACACCTGCAGCCCATTAATATAGCAGAGGTGTATAAAAGGAGACTGATAATGGAGCAGCAGTTGGGAGAGCAGAAGGGAGGCTGTGTCCAGCAGGGGATCCCTTCTCAGTCCCAGACCAATTTTTGTCAGAAAAGCAGAGCGAGCTGGGGATGCCGTTTGGACCAGATAAGCCAAGGAGCCGAGAGGGGCAGGAACTGAAGGATAGAGGAGAACGGTGTGCGGATATGCTGGCACAGTGTCTATGAGGGGCTGAAGCATGGCGAGGGTGTTTTCATGATGCCTACCCCCAGGCATCCGGTCCAAGCCCATCAGCCCCGGGAGCAGGCATCTAGACATTTAGTAAAACCCCAGCAGCCCCGGTTAGGGGCTATCTGGGTTCAGTCCTGGTGCCTGAGGCACCAGGCTCATAGTAGAAATCAGTCCTGGCGCCTAAGGCGCCAGGCTCATAGTCATTACTTACCTCAGGCAGACCATGCTGCAAATGACTCCAATCCAACATGAAGCCTGAAAGGGACTATTTTTCTGCAGGGACTATTTTTTACTTGGGTGTGATTCTAGGGACTTCTTACCTGGGTCTACTTTTGAGGCTATTTAAACCATGCCCGACCAGCAATACACGCTTCGCGTTATTCTGCATCCAGCAGCGTAACGCTCACCGTGCCTGCAGCCTGCATCCAGTCTTCTGTCACGCCCGCCTCGAATCTGGAGCTCCTAAAATAAAGAGGAAAGAAAGGGACAAGGTTAGAAAACAAACTTATTTCTATTCCACACCTGATTCTGGATCCATCTCGTCTCCGGACCCGTAAAGAACATAATTTCTGCACGCGCCGCACCTCCAGCTGCAGCGCCGCACCATCCTCACCAGTCTTCACAGCATCCTTCGGGGTCGGCGCTGCCTCCATCATTTCTTCGCCGAACTTCGTCACCTAGGAGACAAAAGAAAACCACAAGGTGAGCCGAGTGAACCAACAAATATAATTCTTACCACCATAGACTTACCTGATTTACCACCGGAGGCATCCTTTTGTGACTCTCCATATTTTCACGTGCCGCATCTGTAAAGAGAGACAAAACAACACGTTTTCCACGTGCAACATTTACCGGACAGCGCCGGGTAATACAGACTCTTACCTGAGCGCCACCAGCTGCCACAAGAGCATCTTTTCACGAGCCAGCTGCAAGACAAGAAAGGAAGGGGGGAACAAGAGTGAACATCGGACATATTGAACTCTATGAACTTAATACTTACTGGTCCTCACCAGGAACCTCCGAGTCAATACTCTCCGGAACTCTCCCGAGACTTCAAACCAGTGAAGTAACTGGAATCGACGCACCCCTGTAAATCCATGCAAGATGGAGAGCTCATCTTTCAAGAATATAAGGTGAGATTGCTGTGAGGGCATTTCAGAGGTGATTAGTTGGGGAGGACTGTGGAAGTGCCATCACTTGAATCCACAAGTGGCTAAATCCATCTCTCCACTTGCAGGAGAATATTTCTACGGGTTAAGCAGACAAGATTAGGAGGGCAGATCCAGTCACTCATCGCTGCACTACGCATCACTTGGGTGGAGACCGCAGCTGTCCGGGTCCGACCGATGCCCCTGTGGGAGCCAGGTGAGCGTAACAGGTGTTTCCAAGGAGCCAGAGTGAGGCTTTCTGCATCCTGCTGGAGGCGTACAGTGCAGTGCTCGTTCCCTTTGGATCTGTGCTGGCCCCAAGGATGTCTTATGAGCAGGTGGTGAGACCCTAACCTCAACCCTGCGTATCCTGAAGGGACCTCCTGTCAACCCAACGCTGCCCGGTGAGTTTCGTGAAAGTTAATGAGAGAGAAACTCAGGAGCTTGCGTGTGACTGCAGCGGAGTGGGAGGAAGGCACAGAAGTAAAGTTGCTTGGAGAGAAAGGCAAGTGACAGATTGTGAAAAGGCATAAAGTATGAAAGCAAACAGAAAGAGTGTAAAGTGGCACAAAAGAAAGAAAGCCGGTAGCAAGAGAGAGAAAACAAGCGGGAAGTCCAAAAGAAAGCTTGAAGGAAAATGCGCTAGGGGCACTGAAATAAGAGGAAAGTGTACTGTAAGAAATGTAAGAGAAAGAAGGCTACAAGTGACCCGAAGCAGGAAAACGGGTGCGAGTGACCCGACAGATTTGAAAAGGGAAAGTAAAAGCAAGAGAAGTGAAAAGAGGGTATGAGCGACCCAAAGGTGAAAACAAGAAAATGCGAGCAGCACGAGAAAGTGACAAAAAAGTGCAAGAGTGCACAACCAAAGGGACAGAGGGTGACAGGGGCATGATAAAGGCAAGAAAAGTGTGCACGAAGAGGGTGCAAGTGTGCAGAATAGAAAAGAGACGTGCAGGAGGCACAATGAGGTGGAAAAAACAGAGTGAAAGAGGCACAGAAAACGTTTAAGAAGAAAAGTACAAAGAGCAAAGAGAGGGGTTACAGGTCAGAGTGGTCCCGCCTGGGAGGAGTAAAGAGCCCAGCGTTCTCAAAAGTCTCTGATACTACCCCATGCAAGAACTATACAGTGAAAGGTACATCCTGAATAGTAGAACTTAGTTTGTTTAAAGACAAAAGGGGGCAAGCTCTGGGAAGAGAACCCTGAGAGGTATAGGAAGAATTGTGTAATAAACAAAAGGTACATCCTGACCGGAAGAACTTTGTTTGTTAAAAGACAGCTTAAGCTTGGGGAAGGGAACCCTGACAGGCCTGACCAGAATTGTGTATTCTTTTTGTTTCGAACTGGAAGAGTCCGAGTTTGGGGAAGGGACCCAAAGATATGGTGTACTTTGTTGATTTGTTGAATGAGGGGCGTGGGTGAAAAGGTGTAGGCCTTCATGCCGGTCCATTGGAGGTGAAATGCATCGTCCAGAGAGCCGGGGCCCTGACCTTTTGCCAGGATGCGAACTGGGGACACTTCTTGTTGTGCCAGGTGGCAAAGAGATCCACCTAGGGGTGACCCCACCTGTTGAAGATCTCCTGAATACCGAGGTCGTTTAGCTGCCACTCGTAATTGTCAGCTCCCAGCCTGCTGAGCCTATCTGCTTCCAGGTTGGATTCCCCCGGGAGGTGGACTGCCGTGAGGAAAATGTTGTTTTCCAGGGCCCACTCCCACATGTTGATCGCCAGTCTGCACAGAGGAGGAGATCTGGTACCTCCCTACTTGCTGACGTAATACATGCAGGTCGAGTTGTCCGTCTGGATGAGGACAACCTTGCCCCAGAGAAGTGGTAGGACTGCCTTGAGCGCCAGCCAGATGGCGTTCAGCTCTAACCAATTGATGTGGTATTCCTGTTCCAGACGAGTCCAGGTGCCGACACAGAGATCATCAAGTGTGGCACCCAGCCTTCGAGAGAGGAATCTGTGGTGAAGGTGGCCTGCGGAGTGGGCGTTCTAAAGGGTTTGCCCATCCGTAGGTTGCAGTCTCTGGACCACCAAGTTAGGTCCAGGTGGAGAGATGGAGGAACGTTAATCATCTCGGATTGAGAGCCCTGCTCCTGGTTCCATGAGGCCGCAAAGTGCAGCTGAATCCTCCTCATCCTTGGTCTCGTGTGCGGGACGGCTAATAGGCCCACTGCCATTAGACCCAGGAGATGTTGGTACCACCATGCCAAGGTCACCTCTCTGTTGAGGAAGTGGGTGGTGGCCCTCTTGATAGCCAAGATTTTGTCCTCCGAAGGAAACACCCCAGATGAGGCCCAAAAATGTCTGGGTTGCAGCTGCGACTTCTTGAGATTGAGCGAAAAGCCCCGATCGTGCAGAGTGTTCATAAGGGCATGGGAAGAGTGGTGAACCGCTTCCGGAGATGAAGCCCTGACGAGCCAGTTGTCCAGGTATAGGTAGATATGGAGGCCATGCGCTCTGAGGAGGGCCGCCACCGCAGCCATGAGCCTGGTGAAGACCCTGGGGGCTAAGTTGAGGCCAAACGGAAGTACCTTGTACTGAAAACGGTAACCCATGATCCTGAACTAAAGGAAATAATGATGGGGCTGCCAAATCGGGGTGTGTAGGTATGCGTCCTTCAGGTCCAGGGAGCATATCCAGTCTCCCCTGTCCAATGTCTCCTCTATAAAAGCTGGAGTAACCATCTTGAATTTTTGCAGGGGTAAGAGAGGTTGAGGGTGGAAAGGTTCAGCACAACTCTCAGGCCCGCTTGTTGATTCTTCTGAATGGCGAAAATCCTGGAGTAAACGCTGGGAGGCTGGGTCTTCCTCCACTGCCTAGCTTTCTACGAGCGTCCCAAAAGAGTTGCTGTCCAAACCTGTGGGAGTGTAGGGGAGGAGGGAGGAGAGGCTGGGATAGGGAAGCGGTACCCCGTGGATACTAAGGAGAGGTTCCAGGGGTCCGCAAAATTCTGGTGCCCCAAATGTACATGGAGAGCAAGCCTGCCTCCTACCGGAGACACGTGGACCCGAAGGGGCGTGTCATGCCTTCTTTCCCTCGGAGGCTGTCGCGGAGGAGGGGGGACTAGAAAAAGCCCTTACTCCCCCCCTTTTGTTTCTTACACCGGCTCTGAGATGGCGAGCAGTCCGGCTGCCTGGATCTACGCTCCTGGAAGCCTCGGAACCCTCTGTAAGTACGACCCCTCTCAGAGCACAGCTGAGATTGGGAGTAAGATTTGAGCGTGGTCTTTGTCAGGATGGATAAAGACTTGGCCGTTTGTGAGCTGTTTTTTTTGTCCAGCTCTTCATCCGTGGAGGAGTGGAAAAGGTCCCCCACCTCGACCGGTAGATCTAATATGCATTCCTGGACATCCGGGTTGAACTTTGTTGCCCAGAGCCAGACTGTCCTTATCATGTCCGTGGCGATGCAGATGGCACGGCCATAGGTGTCAATATGGGCCATGGTGGATTCCATGAGATCATGCGCCACAAGCTTGGCCTCTGCTAGCCCCGCCTTAAAGCGTGATTGGCTCTGGGTGGGGAGTTCCAGATGGAAATCCGCAATTTCCCGCCATAATCTTTGGTTGGCGGCAGCCAGCATGGCATCTGCTGGTGTTGGAATAGAGTTTCTTGCCGTACGCCCCCAAGATCTTCTCCTCCTTGCCTAGCCGCGCCGCAGAGGAGGAGGCGGCTGAGGACAACTGAGGCTCAGAGTATAGTGATGCCGCAGCGATCACAGAGGAGTAGGGACGTCATTTAGGGGTCACCAGAGGTCGCTCGAGCGACCTCTGCTGATTGGCCAGCGACCTCCGTCGCTCTCTTGCGACCTCTGATTTCCTCCAATCGGAGGGGGGACGTGGCCACAACTGCGATCAGAGCAGCAGCAGGAAGCAGCACGTGCGTTTTGTTTCTCCGATGCTCCTGCCTCCTGTCTTCAGCTTGGTGAAACTGGAAAACATGGTAAGTGGAGTGGGGGGGGTGCTCTGTGCTGCTGGATTGGGTGCTGTGTTGGGGTCGGGATGGTAATGCTTGCCGCGGTGGGTCAGGGCGGGTCCATGCGGTGTGCTATATGGCCTGGCGGCCATTTTCTGAGAGAAGAAACTGGGCCTGAAGGCCTCCCTCTAATAGAGACACAGTAGCGTATACCTGGCCTGCGGCCGCATCGCTGCTGCACGCCCAGGCTGAGGTGTGTGTGCTGTGCTGCTGCTCACCAGCTCGTGCTCGCCTGCGGCGGTGGGTATCCATGGCAGGAGTGACTCCTGGTTGTTATGCTCTGATGGTCGCTAAAAGAAATGACGCAGCTGGCTTAGGCCTAAACTCGCCCAGTGAGAAGCAAATCCTCTATTTTATAAAACACAGATGCTATTGCTAATAGAGCGCATTAAAACGAAGAACAAAGAACGTTAGTCTGTTGTTTTTTTTTAGATGGGCAGCGTGTCCTAAGAAAGCACGGCAGGTGTAAACAAAATAACCTCATGGTATATTACTGTCTGCACTCTGCAGGAGGATCACTGCCACCATAAATCCATAAGCAGCCAGACGTGTTGAGAAGTTAATGTTTTTCATTGAAATACCAGGGCTTAATATAAATGAAACTGGAAGAGACATTTTATGTGGAACCAAAAATACTACTACGAATAATAAACTTCATACTGTCTTTGTAAAGGAGTATGTTTAAAGGGCTGTGGCAGTTTATTGAAAAGCAGTTCCAGTTGGAACAACACAGTATATTTTCTCGGGTTCAGTGGCTCTGCGCCATGTCTGTATTCCTGGCCTGTGCCCATTCACGCCTGCAATGTACTGTGCACAGGACTGGGGCACAGACACGACTATTCGGGACTGTCAGCATGGGCTGCGAGGCGAGACAGCCATTCCCCGACTGTGCACAACACATGGTGCACATAACCTGGCCAGAGCACAAGAAAGTGCCTCTGTGGTGCACAACTTCGCAATTGTAATGCGACTCACAGAAAAACAGTATTTTCCACTCTACTGCATAAACAACTTTATGGAAAACGACTTCACAGTTTTTTAAATCTCAGACATTAAACATGGAAGTTTATTTTCCAGTTTAACGAACCGAGAAGTGGCCGAAAAACCGCGTTCTCTGCGCTAGTTTTCAAATTAGCAAACTGTCAGGGTTTCACTTTGATACAGATGAACAAGTTACTTCTTACCTTGTAACGTTCTTTCGACGGGATGTTCCTCTGACGTATTCCTCATCTTAGATATCTCCTTCCAGCTCTGCTGGCCTCGGAAAATTTTTCTCTAGAGGGCGCTGCGCGTCGACGTCCTCCGAGTCGATGTCCCTCGACAGCCGTCGTATCGACGTCGACGTCATCCTGCCTATAAAGGCCGCGCGCTGCGTCTGTTGCTCAGTTCCGTTTTGTAGCCCACAACAATACTTTCTGGACTAGACTAATCACCCTGAAGGAGCGTAAGCTGCAACCACAAGGGAAGTAGAACTGCGGGGATGGATGGGAGGGTCGATGAGGAATACGTCGGAGGAACATCCTGTCGAAAGAACATTACAAGGAAAGAAGTAACTTGTTCTTCGAAGGGATTGTGTCCTCCGACGTATTCCTCATCTTAGATAGGCTCCCATAGCAGTATTCTATTATTGGAGGAGGGAGTACTGACTTCACGCTGTCTTCTATTGATGAATAGAATGCAGTACAGCCCTTCCAAACCTAGTCTCTTGACTGGAGGAGGAATCCAAATTGTAAAATCGTGTAAAGGTATGGACAGACGACCATGTAGTGGCCCCACAGATGTCTTTAACCGGCACGCCTCTTTTGAGGGCCGAAGACGCTGCAATGCCTCTGGTCGAATGGGCCCTAAGGTTTTGAGGGGGCTCTTTCCCTGCCAGTTTATAACATTCCAGAATGGCTAGAATGATCCATCTGGAAATGGTCTGCTTAGTTATTGGTAACCCCAGCTTGTGACCTGTGTAACCTACAAACAGCTGGTCTGCCTGTCTTATCCTGGCTAGTCTAATGATGTAAAAACTTAAAGCCCTTCTAGGGTCTAGCCTGTGTAACCTCTCTTCCTCTTTCCCCGGATGAGGAGGAGGATAGAAAGATGGTAGGGTAATCTTCTGAGTGATATGGAATTCAGAAACCACCTTTGGGAGGAAATTAGGCTTCACTTGCAGGACAACTTTGTCTTTGTGAAATATTGTGTGAGGGGGTTTACAAGAAAGAGCTTGTAATTCGCTCACCCTTCTAGCAGATGTAAGTGCTATTAATAAAACAGTTTTAAGGGTAAGGAACCTTAGTGAACAAGAATGGAGTGGTTCGAAAGGTGTGCCCATCAGGAAAGTTAGTACTAAGTTTAAATCCCATAGTGGAACTTGGAATGGTCTTGGGGGATAAACATTGGTTAACCCCTTTAGAAACTGTATTACCAAGGGTTCTTCCGCAGTGCGCTTAAAGATGGATAGCGCTGCGAGATAGCCCTTGATGGTGCCAACTTGAAGGCCTGAATTCGCCAAATATAGAAGGAAGGACAAAACCATTGGTGTACCACATGAAAAAGGGTCGATATTCTGTGCTCTACACCAGCTGCAAAATCTGTTCCAACGGCAGCGGTATGAAGACTTTGTTGCTGGCCTCCTTGCCGAAAGCAACACCTCCATAACATCATCAGGGAGGTCCCAATCCTTGTACCTCAACCTTTCAGAAGCCAAGCGTGAAGGTTGAGGGTTTTGATGTCTGGATGGAGAACCTGACCTCCCTTCTGTGAGAGTAGGTTCTCTCTGAGTGGAAGTCGAATTGGATGGCAGATGGATAAGTCTAGAAGGTCCGGGTACCACGTTCTCCTGGCCCAATCCGGGGCAATTAGGATCATGGTTCTCCGGAATCTTCTCAACCTCCTGATCATTTGAGGAATGACAGGGACCGGTGGGAACGCGTACAGGAGCGGAGACTCCCAGTCCACTATAAACGCGTCTCCCAGAGCTCCTCTCGGGGGAAATTCCCTTGAGCAGAACAGATCGCATTTCCTGTTGACGCTGGTGGCGAACAGATCCACCTGAGGGGTTCCCCAAAGGGCGAAGATCTCTTGAAGGACTTCCTGAGCTAGTTCCCACTCGTGGGAGACTGTGCTCTGCCTGCTCAGAGCGTCCGCTGTCAAGTTCTTCTTCCCGGCTAGGTGAACTGCCGATAGAGAGATTCCTTCTTGGATTGCCCAAAACCAGAGCTGCATCGCCTCTCTGCACAGGGGTAGTGATCCTACGCCTCCTCTTTTGTTGAGGTAATGCATGGCCACCGTGTTGTCGGTCATTATCAGGACGTTTTTCCCTTGTACAGCTGGCAGGAACGCCTTCAGCGCAAGTCTGATGGCTCTCAGCTCTAACAGGTTGATATGTAGTCTGGACTCCGATGGAGACCAACGACCGCTGATGGTCAAGTCGTTGGCGTGGGCTCCCCACCCCGTGAGTGAGGCATCCGTGACTACTGTTATCTCCGGCCAGGGTTGCCAAAACTGTTCTCCTTTCAGAATGTTCTCCTGACAGGCCCACCACTGAAGGTCTCGAGCCACCCTGTCGGGAACCTGAAGAAGATCTGTCATTCTCCCTGAGAATTGTGATCACTGAGTCCTCAGTGCCCACTGGAGGGATCTCATTCTCAGGCGAGCCTCTGGCACTAGGAAAATGCAGGATGCCATGAGGCCTAGCAACCTCAAAAAGTCGAAGGCTGGGAGACGTTGGGCATCTTGGAACTTGGTAACCATCTGTAGAATATCTTGAGCCCTCACCTCTGGTGGCGAGGCTTTTCCCAGGGAAGTGTCCAGGATCGCTCCTATGAATTGGAGTCTCTGTGATGGTATCATTGGTGACTTCTTTAAATTGAGGGAGAAGCCCAGTCTGTGAAGGGAGTGGCACACGTGATTTAGCTGGATCTGAGCTTGTTCCGAAGAGACAGCCCTGATCAACCAATCGTCCAGGTAGGGGTAGACGTGAATCCCTTCCCTCCTTAGACTTGCCGCCACTACCGACATTAACTTGGTGAAGACCTCGGGGCAGAGGTCAGCCCAAATGGCAGCACTCGAAATTGATAGTGAGAGTTGCCAATTGCGAACCTCAGGTATTTCCTGTGTTTGAGATGGATAGGCACATGGAAATAAGCATCCTGAAGGTCCAGAGATACCAACCAGTCCTGGAACTGAAGGGCCTGGAGGATCTGAGAAAGAGTGACCATCTTGAATTTGTCTTTCCTGAGGAATTTGTTCAATTCTCGCAAGTCCAAGATGGGTCTCAGTCCTCCGTCTTTCTTTGGAATGAGAAAATAAGGGGAGTACCAGCCCTTGTTCCTCTCCGCTACAGGTACCGGTTCTATGGCACCTTTCTCTAGCAGGTCGAAAATTTCCTGCAAGAGGAGCGGATCTAGAGCTTTCTGAGAGCTGATCCCCGGTGGATGACTCTGAGGTATGTGTAGGAGAGGCAGGCAGTAACCTTGGGCAACTGTTTCCAATGCTCAAGCATCTGACGTGATAGCCTGCCATTCCGCCAGATGTTGAGTCAACCTGCCTCCTATAGGTGTCCTGTGAGGGAAGTCCTCAGAGTGGTTTTGGAGCGGCTGATGCGGATGCCGATGGTAAAGAAGCACCTGCTGTTGCTGCGGCTTTTGAATATCTACCCTGTCCACCTCGGGTAGTTCTTCTTTGTCCCCTTTGAGCTGGACGTCCTCTACCTCTTCCGAATGCGGAGTAGAAGCGAAAGGACTTGCCCCTCGCAGAGGTTCCTGTGGGAAGAAAAGGTGTCTGACGGATTGCAGCGGACTGCTGCTTTTGAAGTTTGCAGTTTCTCTAAACTGTCATCCGCCTTTTTCCCGAACAAAGAAGAGCCATCGAATGGCATGTTCAAGAGCCTGGCTTGCACATCAGGGGCAAAACCAGACTTTCTCAACCAAGCAAATCTCCTGGTTGTTGTACTTGCCGCCATTGCTCTGCTGATACTGTCAGCCGAATCAATGCCCGTCTGGAGGGATTCGCACATAGCGTCTTTACCGTCCTGTATGATATTCAGGAACGCCTCCCTTTCTTCTCCCTCCGGGATGCAGTCAGCCACTGTAGAAGCACACTCCCAAAGTGTATGGCTGAATCTAGCAAGGGTGCAAGTAGCATTAACAGATTTTAAAATGCCATGCTACATGCCGAAACAACTTTCTTTGCCATAGCATCATATTTTTTATCGTCCCTGTCCTGTGGGACGGTAGAATAAGCCGTCTTGACATCGGTAGAAGATGCTGCCTCTACCACCAGACTTTCTGGGGATGGGTGTTTTGACAAAAATTCCGGGTCTGTAGAGGATACCCTATATTTTGTAGACAGATTTTTATTTACTGCCGGGACGACATCTGGGGTTTCCCAGTTCGTCATAATCTTCCTCTGAAGAGCTTTATGAAAAGGCACCACAGGGTCCTCCTTTGGGCCCTTGTCAAGAATATCCGTAAGGTCATCCTGTTGGAAAGATTGTGAGGGTGCAGACCACCCCATAAACTCTGTGATCCTGGCCATTAAGGCTCTATAGGGGGTTTCAGCATGCTCCCCCGGGTCTGGCCTAGCAAACTCCACCTCAGGGGAAGTGTCTAACCCACTTGCCTCATGTAAGGGATCATGAAGATCCTTTAACCTGAGAGGAAATTTACTCTCTAATTGGGGTTACAGGTCCCTGCAACTCAAATGTGTCATCCTGTTCAGACAATTCACCCTCTTCCATAATTGAGGACATAGTTCTCAATTGTTCTGAACTCATAAAGGGTGTAAATCCCATTTCCAAGGCAGAGGGTGCCGAACTTGTCATAATCCGCCTCGAAAACGTCGATGTCGTCGACGCCGACGTCGAAGGCTTCGAGCGTGGCGTCGAAAACAAAGGCGGAGGCCTCGATGACCTCGACAGAATTGGGATTCTACTCAACAATCTCGAAGCCATCGACATCGAGGACCTGGGGATAGTCACTGGGTGTGTCGTGACCGTGACTTTTCTTGGCGTCGACGCCGGCGTCGAGTCGACAGACCCGTGTGTCGAAGGTCCCTTCGACAACGGCGTCGAAGACACCGACCTCGGCGTCGACGGCGTCGACAGAACCTTCGAGGAAGGTTTGGAGGTCATAGTCCTACTCCAGGGTTCGAGACGCGCTCGAGAGGTTTCCTTCGCCGGGTACTGCGACCCGCAGCGTTTTTGACCTTCGGGTCTTTCGACCAGAGCATCGCTCTCTGCAGTCTTCGAGGGGGTCAAGGCCGCTTTCTCGAAGACGCTCATCATATTTTTACAGAATTCCTCCCATTCAGCCCAGGAACTATGTTTCGTGGGGCAAGGGATTCTTTTAGGCGAAACAGAGGAAGAGGAAGATGGAGAAGGGGATCTTCGACGTCTCCTCTTCGAGTGCTTCGATCTCGAGGAGTGATGGGACCCACTCCGAGACCTGGAGCGCGAATGGTGACGAGGAGACGAATGTCTTGACTTCGTCGACGAAGAAGAAGCTTTAAAAGTCTTACCTTTCTCCAGCTTCCCCCTACGCTCCTTCAGGGCCTTAGCTGTCATGGACATACAGTCCTCGCACTCCGAACAATGGTGTTCAGCTCCCAAACACCACAGACAAACTCTGTGAGGGTCAGTCAGTGACATCTTTTTCCCACAATCTCGGCATTTTTTGAAGCCGGATCGAGGAGTTGTCGGTTCCGACGAAGAAGCCATCGAGTACGGATCGAATAACTCGAGGTAAATAGATTAAATCCTGACAAAAAACTGAGCAACGGTATTCCGAGGCACTGAGTAAGCGCGGAAAAACGGAACTGAGCAACGGACGCTGCGCGCGGCCTTCATAGGCAGGATGACGTCGACGTCGATACGGCGGCTGTCGAGGGACATCGACTCGGAGGACGTCGACGCGCAGCGCCCTCTAGAGAAAAATTTTCCGAGGCCAGCAGAGCTGGAAGGAGATATCTAAGATGAGGAATACGTCGGAGGACACAATCCCTTCGAAATGAGGCTTTATCCCCCAAACTCTGCAAAGCGCCCGGATGCAGGCACCTGGCACCGCGTAATTATCTCCGCTTTACATGCAAGTCTAGCAGGATAAACGACCTATGGCAGAGAAGGCATTCACCAGCTGGGGGTTCTAATGCTGCTGGTGTGTAGACACTGGGGAGTGGCAAGGCAGCAATAGAAATATTTCCCTTAATCCCAAATTGAGTTTGATCCATTTGCCCAAAAGTGATCATGCTTCTACATAGCTATGTCCTTTTCCAAGCGTGATTGTCTCAGAGCAAGGGAGGGTCTGGACTCTGGAAGCTCTGCACCATCATTTAGAGAAGCCCTAAATGTGTGCAAAGGGTAACCGTTAGGAAGGAGGTAGTCTCTTAACTTCTGCAAAGACACTTCGGACTAAGTTGATGACTTCAACAACTTTTTGGAAGAGGCTTAAAGCACCAATTCATAGAAAACCTATTTCCTGCGGCCCCTGTAAAGAAAGATGATTTACATAAACTGGTGAGACTAGAAAGCGGCTTGGGTTCACTGGTAAAAAGCACATAATAAATGGATACAGGCATCATTTAATTGTGAAGCGGCTAAAATCAAGGGCGGCATTCGCATGCAGTAGTCTATGAAGGATGGAGCTCTGATCTTTTGCCTTAAACAGCCATTCTGGGAAAAGGGGGTTGAGGAATGGCAAACCCCTTGCTTCCTGCTGACAATAGATTGAGAGTGTAGAGATTTCCAAAAATGACATCTGACTAGCCAGATGATGTTAGGCACTGATTAATTACGATGACGTATGGGCGGTAATTACCTCCTCTACACAATAGCAGGTGGGTTTTCAGAGTTAATAAGACCTACATATTTTATTAGGATGTTTGTGTTTCTGGTGGTCATGGAATGTCAGGGTGCCCTGGTCTCTGTCAGCACGTTTAGTCTCTTGTTGAACTTCTTGTGGGAACTTGGTATCAGTCCCCAAAGATTTGTCAATGCACTAATCAAACCCATTTAAAACTTAGCTCTAGGTTCTGAAGGAGATGAACATCGGAGATGCCTGGCTGTTTTGTGCAGGAGTAATGAAGTCCATGAAACAGCTGCAAACAGTACAACACGGCACTGACGGTAACTTGTCGAATCAGAAGAAAATGGGGTAAGTGCTAAAATCATTAAAGACTGTGGATGCCATCGACTAGAAGAATACATGTTCTCTGGTGAATATTCTCCCTCTCCCCTTTTATCCTGGCTTTCCCCTACCCCCATACCCGCCTCTCAGCTCCTGTCCCCAAAAAATGATTTCGCTCTGTAGTCCTGTTGAAATAACAGGGCGGATCCACATAAAGAGGGGATTTCGGTTCATACACTTCCCATGGCAACATGGGCCTTGACACACGGCTACATATGATGATCCATTCTTGTATGAAATGTCACAATACAGTGATATTGTAACCATATTTTTCTTAGTGTACTGAGGGATAATGCTTTATGATGCCACTTCCTGTGATGTCACTTGGGGGCGTGGTCAAATGGTATCACTTCCGTTGATGTCACGTGGGGGCGTGGTCCCATGACATCACTTCCAGTGATGTCACTCTTTGGGGTGGGGGGGGTGGTATGGTGATGTCACTTCCGCTACCCCTGGCATTTTGGTGAAATGACGTCCCTGCCGAGGAGTGTGGCTGAGGAAGGCCGAGAGCAAGAGTGTATCCCCTTCCATCTGCCTGTACTTGGCGACTGGCTAGGCACAGTGGGGTTTGAGTCAGCCCTTCTTGGCCAAGGAGACTACATTGGTCTGCAGAGGAATCCCCGATTTGGCAGAGGGGCGTTGTGTAAGGACTTCTGCCAGAACCCTCTCTGCCGGCTGCTCGACTCCGGGTGGCCGAGGAACCTCTCGAAGAAGACCTCTTCACTGACCGAGGAGGTTGCAGGGGGTCCTGACGGGGTAGCGGGGAGCTTCTGGAGCCACTGCGTACCCTGTTCACTAAGTTCTTGAGGTCCCCTGGAGGCGACTTCTGGAAAAGCTCACTCCACCTGGCTAGTCTGTTCTTCAGCGCTTTCAAGGTCAGCGAGCCACATGCTGAACAAGCTTGCCAACTGTTGTCAGGGCCAAGGCAATGTAGGCAGAGGGCGTGGGGGTCTGAAGTTGGGAAGAGCCTGTTGCAGGCTGGACACCTGCTGAACTCTGTAGAAGTCGGCATGCGCTGGGGAGGAGTGTGACGCCTGAGGACTGAGTACCTGAATGACAAAAAGACAAAAAAAGAAGACAAAGAGAAGAAGTATCCACACGTGGAATTACATGGCCGAAGCCAAATCCAGGAGCACTGGTGAATTTGGCCGTTCCCGTCGACGCGGAAAAGGGGACTGAGGTGTGGTGCCGGCGGGCAGAGTCAGGGCAGCGCATGCTTCCTGGGGCGCATCCCAGCGTCTCTAAATTGAAAGGGGAAGAAGGTTCCGTCTATCGTCTCTTGGAAGGGACGCCCATACAGTATGGAGGAAAGGGGACGGGACGTAAGAGTACAAAGATAAATAAAACCCAACTATGTTACTCAGATTCCATGCGTATTACTGCAAAAAATAAAATGGAAGTTCGCACTGGTACTTTCAGGAGATAAGGGGTATATGTTTAGAGGTGTTTTGGTGGCAGCATATTGCATTCTAGAAACGTATAGGAATGTATGACTGTCTTTAACCTTTCATTGTGCCTGTGAAAGCATTCTAACATTTAATAAGCTGCAAAGGCTGCATATGGAACACCAGTTTACCTGAAGTGACATCACAGTTTTGACAGTTGTAGAGACAAGATTCCACCCTGAAACCAACTTCCCTCTGTTTTGTACTAAGATACAACGTGGTGTACATGCCAAAAGATGCTGCATGTTCCAACAGCAACAATATGGGAATAATCGCATCTTTTTTATGACAATTGTGAATTTCGGGCTCACCTGAGGGTAAAGACAGAACTGGGTGGAAGGAGGTATCTACTTCTGGCAACCAAGACTTTCCCCTAAAATCAGAACTTCTCCATGGTGGGGCTGGTAATGTGTTGGATCTCAGATCCTCTGTTTGGAGTGTTGAATCCTTAGGTGACAGGGCCTGCAAGCATATGAGACACACACACTAAGCAAAAACGCATAATTATATTGCCATTGTTAAGTATATTTTCTAGCCTGAAGCCGAAATCCTTTTTTTTTATTTTTGGAAATTCCCAAAGACGGAAAATCAGTAACTATGAAGCTACTTAACATTTTTAAGTATCTTTATGATTGGAGTTTTAAACAAAGTACAGTGAAAAGAACCTACAGATATCTTAATATCTCTGTGTTATTTAACCTATTTCCAGCTCCTAGTTTTGTGGTGTTAAATGAATTTCAGAAGAACTCATCAACCAAACACAGTTATAAAATATCCCTCCAATCTACCCTCTCCACCCCTCAATGTCATGATAAAAGGAGTTCAGTGCAGTATGTTGTAGCTTATGAACACCCTCATACACTATATTGACATGCTTAGATGCATCATTTTCTAACAAACTTCCAGTATTGTGTAACAGCTGGTTAACCAAATAGGTTAGAAATGTTCAAGCTCTTTAGGCAAGTTCTAAACTTGTAGCTCAAAGAGAGGTACTCCAAAATGGGTTTCCAAACATAGAAGAAAGCACTTTGTGAAGAGATAAAGGAGAATGCCAATTGCCTGTTAGCTATCATAGCCATTTTGAAATCCATACCAAAAATGAACACAAAGCTGCTATTACCAAGTCTGTTGCAATCGTCAGCGTGGCCACACGTTTCCAAGCACCATTGCCATGTATTTTATATTGTCTTTCCTGCCTGGCCGCCAGTTTTACTATAGCTGGGTAGTTTGGAATGGGGAATTAAACAGTTGATTTAATAGTGCTAGGTTTTGTGTTTCAGTAGCCTATTATAAGCAGGCAGGAACAAGGTATCATCTCTTTGTCCACAGTTCAAGAAATATAGGTCTGAAGTATTCGTTTACGTTTTAAGTAGTTTCATTGGGGTATGATGCCAGCCATAAACAATCTGGATCAAAACGTTTATGGATGTTTTAAATGTACACACATCTCTCCACAATTGTGACCATTCCTCTTCCTGCATTTATTTGCCTATTTTTTTCCCATTTTTGAGTGAATACCAATCTTGCATGTCCTTTCGCATTTGTAAATATTTTGCACAGTAAGGTAATGTTTATTAAGCATTTGTTCCCTCTCTGGACTGTAGGATTTTTCCAAAGTTGGCAAGCTCTCTACATGCCACAAATGTAATTAAAGGTAGTATTTATTACCCAGTGTCTAAGTTGGATGCATGTAATTTTATCTTGTTTGGCAAAGACAAAGTTAGCCTTGCTTGGTGGAAGGTTAATACTCTCTCCCAAATCTGGAGTCTGCAAAAGCAGCATACAAGAAACAGGCACGTAAAAAGAGACATATTGCTCCTGTGTATTAAGTGGGAGGCAAAGTGTGGTCGTTCACTAGAAACCTAAAAATGGCAGGACCAGGCAAGTTTAAACCAAAATACATAGGGCCTTACATTAAGAAATGTGTTTCCTCCGTTGCAATGAGATTAACTATACCTAACCACATACGCATACACACTGTGTTTCACGTTTCACTTCTTAAAACAAGCAGCTCAGGATGCTCAGACCAAGAAATCGCCAACCGAATTCAGAGATAGACTGGAGGAGTACGAGGTCCTTAGGATCGTGAACTCAAGATACAAGCAACAATGACTTTGGTACTACGTGGAAAGGAAAGGATATGGACATGAGGATCACTATTGTGAGCTCGCAGATGCTGTGCGTGCACCATGTCTAGTGAGGGTGTTCCATTAACGATATTCACAGACACCCGGTCCTGGGAGGGCCCTTAACAGGAAGTTACTGTCACGAATATAGGTGGTATGGGGTTTGGGTACAGTGTGTTGTGGCATGTTTCACAACAAGACAGCTAAGAAACCATTAAGATGTGGGACATTAGGTCCCACAACTGCATTACCCAGGAGCCTTGGCGGCTAGAGACAGCCAACCGGGACCTCCATTAAATAGCCCTGTCTTGACTGTGTTGCTCACAGCGCCGACCCTGTGAAACCATTTCTACTGTGACAAGAACACAGATCAAGTAGCATTTTAAAACGCCACTACACTCTCAACTAGAGAAATTGGAGCAATGAGGCACAGCCTCTGTATCCAAAATCCCCCACTGACAGATCAAAACTGTCAGCCAGACAAAGTTCTCTCATCGTGTCGGTTGCTGCTGGTAATTGACGCATGCGGCATGGGCAAGGCAGGGCTCTGTCTTACTCACCCTTGTTTGCACAACTCTTGACGGTGTGCATGTTTCTCATCTGCATGTTGGGAGGCCATTGACCTTGAGCTCACTTTCTCCGTGCTTCAACGGCATCTGACATCTTCACGCTTGGACACAGACGGCAGCAGGATTATGTTCTGCTCTCTGCCGGCTGGTTCATTACTTGATTACCCTGCTGTGGCGGTGTCTCTAGTTGCACACCACTGCGGGCTTGTTTTCTGCACGCATTGAACGCCACTTACAAGCCTAGATAACAACGCAGCTGTGGTGTTCCTGTACTGCACTTCGCCATGAAGTACATGAACACCCTCTGCTAAAAGCTGAAGCCTACAAAGCCCTATGAACTCTGGCCATGGGTTCCAGGGCCTAAGATAAGTAGGGAAGGAATAGCTAATAGGGTATTGGTGAAGGATGATATAAGCAGTAGAAAGACACTTCAAGTTGCATCTTATCTTTCTCAGGCAGGAACAAGGGTACAACTCCAGAACAGCCTGTGAGGCAAACGGCTACTATGAACATGAACTCAGAATACGGTTTGCTTTGTTGTTCCCTGTGTTTGTGTTGTGTTGCTACTGCTCTTGCTACATGCTTTTTGCAAGTTGTTACTACATGTCTGTTCTTGCTCTGATCATGGTCTGCAATGCTATATGTGCTGCTATTACCAGTATGTATATTACATGTGTCACGCAGATGTTAGCACGCATATGTATGTAAGGGGTGGCCTTAGAAGTTAGAGTCTTAGGTTTAGGCAGGAGGTTAATGAGTACTGGTCACAATCAAGAGTGACCGAGATTCAAGTGTGTTGTTTTGACGGTAGGTTTTAAGATATGTTAAGTATTTACCCTATTTTCCCCGATACCCATCCATTACGTTTTCCTAATCCGCTTTCTGGGTTTTTCTACAATGCACTACCCTATCCATAACCTCTCCTTAACCCTCTTCCCCTACATTGGTTGCCTCGTGGGAACTTGTTATTGTACAAATCGGGAACCCATGCCAACCGAGTAGGGAAAGTCGTTCAAAATTCGGCTTCCGTGATTGAGGAGGGGGTGTGAATTATGCCACATCGCCTTGTATGCTGACAGTTCTGCCCTTGTGGAAACGTGGGGCCGTAGCGTGTTTCCCATCTCCCGTTTCTTCACCATCGGTGCTCGTTGGTCATCTTTCGTCTTCTGTCTATGTATCAGAGCATACGTTATTTCAGCCACCTGCATCACACCCGACTGCATGGCTGCAAACGACAGGTAAAGAATCACTCGCTTCGGGGGTCTTTACTGCCGCAATTAATCTGCGCCATCTTGCCACCATTTCACAATGTGGTCTATCTCAACGTAGTCTACCAAGCAGTTTATGGATTATACCCTCACGGTCAGGGATCTTGGCGGCTCGAATATTGCGCTCAATACCGATTTACAATATAGTATACATACAGCACATCAGAACCCACATTTCAGTGCTAGAAGGGAGCTCTGACTCTGGTGTTTCCCCTAGGCTTCTTCCAACACAAAACCACCATCATTGTGGCTAGTTAATATAAATGCTTTTCAGCGTTCTTAGTTTAAAGCAAAAATATTTGTTTCACCATTCTTAGTTGCCTTAGCAGAAGTTTGTCTCTGCACTATTGACTGTGGTATTTTAGCAGGTATTGTTTTTTCAGTCTGATAATCAGCTTCTTCCAGCTTGCATAACTGTTATTTCACTCTTCAGTCCTGCCTTACAAGAATCCCAATTGTTGGCATAGTCCACTGGAGAATTGTTAGATGTCATCGATTTTGGAGGATAGTTCCTCTCAGAGGAGGGGGGGCTTTTAACAACTGCTCTGGAAACATCAAATACATCTATATCCCTTCTTTCAAAAGAGGTCAATGGTAAGGGTGACTAGGGATTAAAGGTAAGGTGAGGTAAAGTGGAATTGTACAGCGCCCATCTGCCTTGCTGTGCGTGGCTCTAAAAATAAAATGGGCGTGGGAGTAGTCATAGCGGGATAAAGTGCAGAAAGGCTGCAGTGTTGATGAGTGTAAGTTGGAAGCACCTGTTACTTGTCTTGAATATGGGTTCTAGTGTGTTAGAGCGGGGAAACGTAACCTGGGGCATATTAGCTGAATGGGCGTTCTGAGGGTTAAGGAGATAGCTGTGGATGCACTGGAGTCGATTGGGATGTGGGGTAAGAATCTGCATATAGTACGCTAGACCTTGTGGGTGGTATGAAGGAGTGCAGATGTGGTGTAAAAAATGGAAGATTTAGCAGCAAGTCATTAGTGAGGAAGGAGTAGCTGGGAAGGAGTGGGATTGTTTGTGGCATATTGCTGTGTATCTGCAGACTTGGCTCTTTTCTTGGAGAGTGTATTTGAATAGGTCGTTTAAGCATCTATAAGCTTTATGACTTGTGATATATGGAAGCCAGGTATTCCCTTTGGGGTAATCTGGGTTCATTGTTGAATATCATCTCACTTAGCTGAAAATCCATGTTTTCAGTTGTTTTGTGAATGTCTGGCGGCTCCCTTCCATAGGGTGTTCAAAAGTTTGGAAGCCAATATGGAAAACGAGGACAATCCTGATCTTATTTTTTTATGGCAGTCGGAAAAAGGACCCTGCAAAATTTGTGGCGTCAATGTATGTATTATTCTGCTGTGAAAGGGAGAGTTAATGAATGCATGATCATTGAAACACTTGTGTATGGGCGCGTTGTAAATGCCATATCATATCAATTCTGAAATAAGTGCAATGTATCATAGAGAAAATGTATATTCTGATTTCCCTCTGTGAACTTCCCTCCATAAATCAAGGACCACAGCTACTTATTTTTTAAACTCAGCTTTTTGGAGGTTATATTATCTTGTGTGGTGTTGTGATGTATCTACGGTGGGGTTTCAGACTCATTTAGTCAGTCCAGAATATTATGCCCCCTTCAGCAAAAAATGAGATGACACACAGTAATTGGTGAGTGTGTGGTGCCCCCTAATAATAGAACACTCATTATAAAAAAAGCTGATTTAAAATTAAAATGTTATTGGCACTTGTCACATAACACAAATATGCACAACAAGATCACATATTTTCACACTCCAACAACTGCCCTTTTCACTTTTCTTTCCCCCAACGAAAGCCAGTACACTCCCTTCCACCCGACCCCCGACCCCCAGGGAGGCCTAAAAAGCGTGTTAAAAGAAAAATATCCTATGTTCAGTACACCACGATATACTATCTCCTTTGCAATGGGGTCCGCACACTTTCACCAGGTTAGGAGTCCAGCCACAGGGCCCTTTCTACCTATAGCCTCTGCCCTTCCATTGAGACTGAGGCAGTACTTTTCCCATATCCCTTACATTCCTCACTTTTGCCCTGGAGGTCCTTGGTCGGGACCATACTTATTAAGGAAGGGCTCCCACTGCAATGCACTCATCAACCTCCGATCATCTAGCTGTCCAGTCAACAGCTCCATCTCATAAATGTTTCGGCTTTCAAGGCCCATTGTCACTCAGTGGGGAGCAAAGCCCTCTTCCAAACCCTGTGCCAGGCATGTCCATGCAGCTAACAAAAGACATATGCAGAAGCCCCCTCCACTCCCCCTCCTGCTACTCAACACCAAACAACAACCTGGGGACGAGAGGTCTCTCCATGCAGTCCAGAGATTGTATCCACCCCAGGACCTCCTTCCAGTAATTGCTTTATCTCCTCAGACCTCCAGATATACCAATAATCTGCCCTCTGGCCACAACCCCTCCAGCACTTGGGCTCTATTCCTGCATACATCTTTGACAGCCTTACTGGGTCCCACTGCCATCAATATAGCAACTTAATGCCATGTAATTTGTATTGACAGGCAATCGATGTCCTGTGCGCATTCTTGCATAGCGTTTCCCACTGTCCAGTATCCAGTTCTACCCCCATACCCTTCGCCCATCTTCTTTTGTACATGCCTATGTCTCCCCCCTGGGCTGTCAGCAATGCCTGATATAATTTGGAGATCGGACCCTTCATAGAGACCTCTGTTCCCAGTATCTATTCAGTGATCGTCAAGCCCCTCTGTAGGGCCCCCTTCCAGTCTGGTTTCATTAATGCCCCTTTTAGTTGAAGCTATTTAAATACTGACAGTAACCCTATGCCCAAACCCTCCTCCAATACAGCAGGCCTACAAACTATTCTCCCTTCAACCCTGCTCCACCCTTTCCAATCCTGCTTCATACCAGTCCTGAAACCGAGCATGGTCCGGAATTTCATCCCGTATCGGGGGCACCCATATAGGAATTACCGGTGGCGGCCATGTCGTAACTCCTGTCATGTCCCTCTTCGTTCTGCATATCACCCACAGTGGTCCCAGAATGCGATGCTCATGTACTTTGCGTGGGAGCGCCATTAAGGGCGCACGCAGCCACTCTCCTACCGTAAATGGCCTCAGCAGCTGGTTCTCAGTGTGAACCCATTGCCTTTGCTTGTCAGTTTGCACGTTGGGGATCAGCGGCCAAAACTATTCTGCTCTACAATATAAACATATGTCTCTTCTCCTTTGGCTGTATTAGCACCCTGTGAGTTAAACTGAGTGTTACCAGTGTTCCTTGGACTGTGGATTGTGCATGCTATCTACCTCTTTGTGCCCGGAAGGTCCACTTTCCTGCTAAATACTCAGCCTCGGTCGCGGAGCGACGCGGAGTGAAGCTGAGTGTTACCAGTGTTTCCAGTGTAGCCAGTGTGGCTGTGGGTGCACACGACTCCTTCTGACCAAGAACTACGTCCTTAATGGATAGGTTGGAGCCTGGACCCTCAGGGCTCCATATGACTGAAGCCGTTGTGCACCCCCAGACCAGCGGTGAAGACGGAGGAGTGCATCCGCTCACTCGACGGCAGCAACGTTTTCTGGCCGCCGGAGGGATCGAGCCCGTCGAACTTTTGACAACATCTCTGGTAAATGGCTGCAGGCCTCGTAAAAGAACCTGTACTTCAATTTCATCCTCTAGCTCTGATAACATTTTTGACTGCCAGGCCATAAATTCACCTACATTTAATGTCACTTTGACACCGGCAAAAGGACCTGTATCCTGCCTTCCTTATGGTACGATTCGAGAAGAAGTGAATGTAAAGAACAGAAGTCATGCTGAGGTGCTTCTGGAGGCTCAACCGTCGGCATCCTCGGAAAATGACTAACCTGTCATTGAGTGTGACACAAACTCAAACCCAAACAGCCATCAAACGACCGACTCCCATCAATATGGAGCTGCAGAGCTGCTGTTGACTGAATCTTTACTAGCCTCAGCGGGCTGCATGTTGGAGCAGGACAATGTCCACATGAAATCAAAAGAGAGTAATCAACCTAACATCGTGGGCACCCCGATTTGGCTATCCAGCAGCTCCGATTCATACCTGTGTAATAACAGCCTCTTGGCTCAAGTCGAGAAAAACGATCTGGCAGAAGTCAAGGGAAATACGTTAGCTGACGTTGTGATCGACTGCGGAAACAACGACGGGAATAACGTATATGAAACTCTAAGACAGGAATCGCAAGCCGCTACTGCAAAGGATCTGAGAAGTCCTAACCGGCAGAGCTCGCTTGCCATAGCGGACCAAGTACTTAAAGACTTAACTAAAATAAATACGATACTAGCAAGCCAGCAAACCTCTTATAACGAGGCGGATGTACTGTCCATGGAATTGCCACCGGCACAGGTGCCGGTTGCAGATGCAAACATGTCTTTACCGTGGAATACCCCAAAGCAGTTACCAGAAACATGGGAGTTTGCCGAAAAACGAAAACCATGGCTAAACCCTATGGTGAAAAGGAAAAGAACCAACTCCATAAATGACGACTCTATTGATCTAATGTTTGTATCTCAAAAAAGACATACTAAAGAAGGATATGTAATCGGTCGTGATGAAAATAGGGATGAAAGTTGGTTCAAATAGAGATAAAATACGTACCAAAGAAAACAACCCCTGGAAACCTAAGTTAACAACATATAGTATGAGATCAAAGATCGCCAAGAAAAGAAAACCTCAAACTCAAACTCAAAGTATGGCAGAATGCTTATCAAAGGAAATCACCAGTGAACTAAACACACTAATAATGGCTGCTCATACGATTTGGATGTCACCATACATGAAATTATATGAACAGCTGAACAACAACATAAAGGATCAAACAACAATTTTGGCGATGTTGAATACCAAAATGAGAACTGTAGAGCAAGAGCTGACGAGAACTCAACAAATTCTGTCAAATGAAAACCTAAAATCTGAGTCAAATGTCAAGACCATTCTAGAGCACACTATGAACAGCGCGACTGATAAACGTCTGTTTGCAGAAGTAGCTCGAGAAGCGATTGGTCTGCTAAAACACCAAAAGTCGAACTTCAACTCCATGGAACAGCCAGTAAAACTGAATGGCGAGTGCCTTGACAGACGTGATGAGATAATACCTGTAACTAACATACCACAGCATACTGAACAAACTGTGGAAATTTTGACCGACAAAGAACTAAATTCAAACACTCAAAAAACACGTCATGGCAGCGGATGTACGAATGATCTTCCGTCCAAATGCAAACAAAAACTGAAAAGAACAAAAGAAGCTCAGGAATGTAGTATTACTAGCGGTAACAGCGAATTACATCCAGTTCACATTCCTGTAGCCACTCTGGAAAATGCGCTGAATGCCACGTTGGATCAACCAGCGTGTGTTAGCTCCACTATGAAAATGGACCAGACTCAGTCTAATAAAGGCCCATCATCTGCAAAATTGCCGAACCCTAAAGATGCCTTGACGGACCATGATCACCGAAAACCAGTTACTGGCGGTGATCTAAACGACACTGCAGTAGCCTTGAAAAAGCAGTCCACATCTACTTCAAAGGACGTGTTTTCAATTGTTGAACCAAAAAAATCGGAGATACAAAAAAAAAATAATAACCAAGAGGTGTTGATAGCCTTGAAAAAAACCAAGAACATGAGAAAGAGTAAAAACCAAAAAAGATCTAGTGTGCGCTCTTTTCTAAGAAATATAAAAGGCTTCAGCATTACAACAACTACTAAGCAACTCTCTGGAGTCATCACTAATGACCACCCCAGCACACAAATGCCAAACCAACCAGCTGGGCAACAGACTAGTCATGAAGTTGAAAAAGGCACAATTATCGGAAAGGAGAGCTCTCTAGAAGATCTATTAGATCTCTCGACATACGAGCAGAGCGAAAGCGACAAAAGTGGCTGGACCGAGACTCCAGATTCAACAACGAATGAGGAGAGTCTATCGGCAGAAGCTGTAATCAGTATTGACCTCAGATCCCCCTTGCATGAAGCGAAATTACCTGAGGTCAAGAAACCTCACAAGAAGCAGCCTATCCTTCAAGATATTCCATCTGGTAAAATCAGCGAGTTGGTAACTAAAGAATCCGAGCATCAGCAACGATGCATCACCATGGAGCAATCAAGGCAAGACAGTCCCTTCCCAAAACCGGTAATCAAAACTCCAACGACCTGTATAATGCTAGAGGAGAAAAGAGCGTTAACCATAGCTAGTAAGAATCGCGAACACTCCAATGCTAAATTTACATCTCGAAACCTGGATCTGTGGAAGTACGAACAAGAATTTGAGGCTCTGGAAGCCAAAATGGCCCTGATGGATGTCGGACTAATCCCAGCTAAGATCCTTGAGGAAACAAAGTCCAGAAATGAAGATGATAATTTAACTGAATGAACTCCTTTGCAACAAACCCATGGACAGATGACGCAATCAAAGATACCGCCTGTCTTACATCAAGTAATGTCTGAAAAATTCAAATCTAATGTAAAAACGACTACAACCGACAGTAAAAAGCCTGGTCTCCAAATCCGGAATTCCACGAAACCAGGGAAATATCTCCTGCGTGTGGAGCGAATAGTGAGAGAAAAAGATGGCCTCTTATTAAACAAGAAAAACGTGATGAGACTAATACATCACATCCTGCAACTTAGAACAGTGGTTTCCGAAGACATTCAAGTAGTCGAATTTGAGGATGAAAAAAACAACGACTGTGTGATACTTCACATAGCCTCGAAACTCATTTGAGACTCCCTCTTACAGACTGGCTCAACTTTTAACTCCCCAGGGTTCGACATAAATGAGATCCGATATACAAAGGAGAAACAACCATCAAAGGAAACAAGATCATTCTACGATTCAAAATCAACATATAACAAAAGACCCGCAAAGGAGATAGAAGCAAATACCCTGAAGAACAATCACTCCTCGCCTGAGAGAGAAATCTCTGGGAATAAAGAAACGAAGATAGCTTCAACTGGAACTAGGACAGGAAAACCTGACACCAAAGGCCAGAGGAACTCCTCCTCGAGTAATGAAGATCTTGACTGGACATTGGTTGCGAAAACCATCAACAACACTAACAATAGCTAATGCCAAAAGGCCGATGAGTCCGGCAAGATATGCATAGCCTCATGGAATACAAGAGGCTATATGCATCTGCTTGGAGAGATCCCAAATGAACTAAAAGATATTGACTTATTATGCCTACAAGAGACATGGTAAATAGATACTCCAATTGCAGATGGGTTTGAGATTGCATTCAACCAGGCACTAAAAGGGAAAAAGGGACGTCCCATGTCAGGAATGTTGACCCTTGCAAACATTAAAAGTGGCATACGCATCTTATCTTCAATTAATGTTTCATCGTACATACAAGTTTCCAAGATCAAACTATCGATGAGTGCAAGGAAAAACAAGAACCTATTAATGTTGATAAATATCTATTGGCAACATGCTGCAACTAAAGCAGAGATGTTTATTGAAACTTCTCACAAATTATCTGCAACATTAAGAGGACGGAAAAAAATGTAAACATCTTAATATGTGGCGACCTTAATATAAACTGTCTACCAAGTGGACAGGACGAGAAGGAAAAAGAGGGAGAACATTCGGTCAAGCTACGGTTGAATGAAATGAAATCCTGGAATCTACAGATGATGAATGGGGAAGTCATGGGAGACATCCCCCCTCAACCAACATGGCGGAGAAATGCGTTAAGATCAACCCTAGATTATATGTTTGCAAATGAAAGATTGAAAAGTGAAGCTACACAGTTAAAAATTATCAAAATGAAACATAGTGACCACAGTCTAGTAAAATTGTACTGGAAGTTAGAACATATGAAAAGCCGAGCTGAAATAGCCAAAAATGATTTAGCGATAGAACCTGGTCGCAATCGATTACGTCTAAATGTGACCAAAGTGAACTCACTGCTAAAATCCTTGGAAGAAACATCAGAGGTAGACAAAATTGAATATATAACCCTTCTAGAGATATATCGAGAGAAGAAATCCTGTAAAGCCAGACTGGACGTCAGAAACCAACATGTATGGGATGAAGAACTTAATGAAAAGAAAAAAAAACTGAACAAGGAACTAAGAATGCTCAAAAAGAAACCGGATCTGAGCAACAAAAGTACAGTAAAACATCTTAAACAAACCTATAAGAACTGGCTCCTCAGCCACAAACATATAATGCTGCAACGGGATGCGGAAAGCATGATGAAAACATTAGCTAAAAAAATACAAGTGGAGAGCCAAAACTTATCTTAAGTAACCAATTTGAAAGAAAATGGCTTCTTAGATTTAGTCTAGCCTATATAGGATATACTAGTTATTGTAAGCTGATTATGACTTGATATCTGCTTGATGTTGACTGGCTGTGACAGATCTCTTTGTAAGATGAAATGTTTTACTGATGATGAAAGGTTTGTAATAAACCAAATACACTTAATAAAAAAAAAAGAAAAAAAAAAAATACATACAAGTGAGTTTTGGTCCTACCTGAATAACATCTCAACTCCCCAAGGTGCCATAATAAAAAATACAATACCAGAAGAACTATGGGTGAAACATTATGCGGGAACATTCTATAATAACGATATCAAAACAGAAGAGTCCACTACATTAGAGAGTGAGTGGTCAATCGTTATAAAAAAAAGAAGATATCTCTCAAAATATCATGAGACTAAGTACATTAAGAGCCCCAGGACCTGATGGGTTAACTAATCACCTGTTAAAACAACAGCCTGAATTATGGACAGAATTCTATTATCTGCTGTTCTCAACTATCCTAGAGAACCGAAAAAAATCCCTACATCTTGGAAGAGCGCTATTGTTATACCGATTTTCAAAAAGGGGAAGCATGCCGACCCAAGCATTATCAGCCTATAGCGCTCCTCGACGTGGTGGGAAAAATCTTCGCTTCCCAGCTTCAAAGCCAATTAACAAACTGGATTAATGACTCCAAACGATATAATCCTCGGCAATCAGGATTTGTAAAAGGAGTCGGATGTGGCCTGAACTTAACGATCCTGAACTTCTTAAAAATGGAAGCCATCTGCCAAAACAGGAAAATCTATGTAGCGCTTGTGGATCTATCCAGTGCTTTTGACACAATTGATCGAGAGCTACTCTGGAGTAAGATGAAGAAATGGAAATGTCCCGAAAATCTACTTCAACCAATAAAAGAACTGCACACAGATACAGAAATTAAGGTCAGACTGAACTCCAACGGAACTTTAAGTAAGGCAATACGAACAAACCAAGGCGTGAAACAAGGCTGTCCCTTAGCAGCCACGTTATTCGCCCTGTTCCTGTCTGATATTGGAGAAAGTCTAGAATCCATAATCTCCTTTCCACCCAAAATTAATGGATCACGGGTATCTGGATGCTCTATGCTGATGACATCGCTCTACTAGACTTAACTCCAATCGGCCTGACAAGAAAATTAAGAGCTCTCGAAAGCTACGTGGAGAAAAATAAACTAAAAATGAACTCCGCAAAATCGTAAATAATAATCTTTCAAGACCTTACAAGAAATAACAAGCAAAACAAAAATCGTGCACCTAAATGGAGCTTACACAAAGACAACTTGAGATGTGTGAAAAAAGCAAAATATTTAGGAATGTGGATCAACAGTAACATAAATGACGCACCATGGGCAGAGAACGCAAAACAGAAATGTAGACATTTAGCATGTCAAGGAGTGATTATAAACAAAAAGTTTGAGAAATGTTCTCTCCTACCTGTTCTAGCCCATTATAACCAGAAAGTTATACCAACACTGATATATAGTGCGGAAAGTGCACTCGGAGTATCTGCAACCCAATGGCCAGAACTGGAAAACCAATACTGGAGGCGAGTTCTACACCTACAAAAGGGAATCAGGAGTGCCTGCATTCGATATGAACTTAATCTAATATCTATGCAAGCCCGAGTCTTATGGAACATGCTATCCATATACAGGAAGATAACTATATCTGACTGCACCCCCAGTATAAAATACTACAGGATGCCCTGAAGGGAAACTCGGAAACAGTCCTATCTAAATGGGCAATCGGATGCAAAAACAAGCTAGCGGAGCTGGGCACTGATCAAAAACCAATCCGATCTCTGTCAAGCAAAAATTATGGGAGTTGGATTGGTGTCTGACAGTTGATGATCGAAATCGACATAAATTAATGAAAGATGCCGCAATAGAGGCCAAAGATCGGAACGTAATGTTACAATACCTGACGAAATCACCGAGTACCAGACACCGAGTGACGTATATGAAATTCCGAATGAATTTATTTAATACAAGAGTAAGTTATGCCATAAGAACTCGGAATGCGTCGGCACAACTAAGTTGTCGATTCTGTACTAAACAGTAGGAGACGCTCAAACATCTTGTATTGTATTGCGAAAACCTGAAAGACATGAGATCTGTGCATTTAGGAAACTTAGTAAAACAATACTCTACCTTGTGCGGAGATGAGTTGCGGCGTAAATTTTTCAATCCGCGAGAAAAGGACATTTTTGGGTTGACTAATTTCCTACAAAACCCGGAGAGCGTGCTAAAAATTTAAATCAATTTGGTTAACACAGCAGAGAAAGAAGCCCTATACGTGTCATGGAAGCAGAGTCCAAATAGGTGGGAATAAGGAAAACCGGATGACCTACTCATGGAAAGAAACAGAATCCGCAAGCCAAATATGGACAGTAAATGAGGAGCTGGAAGGCTAGCAACAAAGGACATTAAAACTGTTGCATAAACCAACGTGATTGAGATGTATTCTGTTTCTACTCTGCTTTTCGGACACAGTGTAAAATGGAAATTCTTCTCATTTTTCAAAAAGTTTGTATAAACTAAATGAAATAATGAAAAAAAAAAAAACAATTAGCACCCTGTAGGGCACCCTCTGCTTCTGCCCCTGCCCCTGCCATATACATTTCTCCAGTCAACGCTTCATCTCTGTAAAGCAGGCCTCTGGCATTGCAATGAGCAGCACCTGATAAATATATAAGGCCTTGGGAAGGAACGTAATTTTGATGGCATTCAACCTACCCAACCACGACAGGGTGAGTCTAGACCATCTCTCAATATCTTCAAAGATCCCACACAACAGCGGTGGGGTAGGGGAGTTAAGCATATAAAGATCACTGAGATCCTTGGGGATCCCTATCCCCGGAAACTGTATACTATCCTTAGCAATCGGAATGCCCAAGTCAGTCAAGTCGTCACCACCCTCCTGCACCGCTCGACCTAGGGAAAAAAGAACCGATTTATCGGTATTAACTTTGAACCCAGATACATGGCCATACTCAGCCAACAGCCGGAGTACACCCCGGACAGAGGTGGCGACCTCAGAAATATGGAGAAGAATATCATCTGTATAAAGATTTATCTTATATTCAGTACCTCCCACTCTGATACCAGCCACCTGCTCATCGCGCATTATCTTGAGGTGAGCCGCTCAATGGATAATGCAAAGAGCAGAGGGGACAAAGGGCATCCCTATCCAGTGTCTCTGCCAAGACAGAAAGCCTGAGACGTCCACACATTTGCCACCACCTTCACATTTGGCACTGCAATTATGGCCACGATTGCACGCTGCATTCTTTCCCCAACCCCTATCTTGCGAAGTATTGCAAACAAGATTCCCTACTCTACCCGGTCAAATGCCTTTTCGGCATCCAGGCTCAGTAGTGCAAACCCCTCCAACTCTTCAAAGACTTGCTCCATGAGGTCCAGGGTGTTCCTAATAGCATCAGTTCCCTGCCGTCCTGCTATAAAACCCACCTGGTCCGAGTGTATTTATTTTTATTTCTTTATTGCACATTTGTATGGCGCCTATACAGCAGAAAGTGTTTCCAGGACCCACAAGACAAAAAAGGGAGGGGGAACAGAGAAGAAAACAACAATAACGGTCCTACTAGGCATTGTGACATTCGGATCGTGCAAGTGCAGTAACAATAAGTGCGTATGGGAGGGGGAAGATAAGGCGAGGGATGGGATAGGGAGATGAGGAGGAAGTGCAGGAGGAGGGGGCCCAATTGACTGGGCAAGTACTAAGGGGAAGCCCAAGGACAAGTGCCAGGGGAAGCCGGGGAAAGGGACGCTTAGTGCAAGGAAGCGGGTTGACCAGATTTAGAGGCTAGTAGGGAAGGGTGCCCAAGGGCAAGTGCTGGTAGGGGTGATGGAGAAGACTGCTAGAGCGACGGCCTGGCCACAGTAAGGTTCATATGGGATGCAGACAACCAGTCGCAAAAGACAGGTGGAGAATTAGCATGGGAGGGGAAGAGGGAAGGAGGAAGAGAAAAGGAAGGTCTTGAGAAACTTCCGGAACTTAAGGAGGACTGGCTCAAGATGGAGAGGGGCAGGCAGGCCGTTCCAGAGGGAGGCTCCTGCCGACGAAAGAAATGGACCCCCCACCTCAGTGTTTAGAAAAAAACGTCTGATCTGGAGAGAGTTTGTGCTAGAGGACCAAAGTACTCTAGCAGGGAGGTATTTATGGAGAGAAAGTTGGATGTAGCAAGGTCCCAGGCCCCAGAAGGTCTTGTGGGTGATGCAGAGGGTCTTGCATTTGATCCAGTAGAGAACTTTTAGGGCTGGAGAGATGTGGTCCCTGGCTTGCAGTCCTATTCTAGATTAGTTCAAGAGGACGGAGAGAGGAGAAAGGAAGATTAAGGAAGAGGCTGTTGCTACTGCAACTACTGTTCAGCCTGGAGGGAACCAGAGCTCTAGAGACATTGAGTTTCTGGGGGAAGGTGAGGAAAGGGAAAATGCCTCTGAGGAGGTGAACCTGAAAGAGTGCCTTTTTGGCAAGGTCAGCGATATGAGAAAAGGAGAGCGATGAGTCAAAAATGACACCCATGTTTTTTGCTTCACATGAAGGTGAAGGGAGGGGGCCCAAGGAGGGCAGCCAAAGAGAAGTAGGGAAGGAGTGAGTTGGGGTCCTAATGAGAAGGATCTCAGTTTTACTGGCATTAAGGCAAAGATAGTTAGAAGCACACCATGCCTGAATAGCAGTCAGACCATCGGAATGACGAAGGAAGGGGAGGAGGTAGAGGAGGGAAGCTTAAAGGAGAGCTGTGTGTCATCAGTGTAACACTGGGAATGAGAGAAGGTGGCAATGAGGTGGACCAGAGGGGCAAGGTAAATGTTGAAAAGCCACAGCCAGAAGATAGAGCCCTGAGGGACAATGCAAGTAGAGAGTGAGGAGGAGGAGAGAAAAGGGCCCAGTTGTACTTGGGAGAGCTGATTTGAAATAAAAGAGGTCAGCCAATCCAGAGCCTGGTCCGTAATGCCCAGGGTCGAAGGCAAAAGACAGAACGACGAGGATGATAACGGAAGGGGAGTTAGTGTCAGGATTTGAGAGTAAGTCTTCACGGTGTTCAGGAGAGCAGTTTCCATGCCACTGGCTGCTCGGAAGCCAGACTGGTGATCGTGGAGACAACCAACAGATTCAGTGTGAAGGATCAGTTGGGAGACAACCAACTTCTCCAGGGGTTTGCCCAAGAAGGGGGTATTAGAGATAGGGCGGTAGTTGGCCAGGCAGGAAGGGTCCGCAGATGGCTTTTTTAGGAGTGGGTGCACAAGGGAGTGCTTGAGGGGTGAAGGGAAGGAGCCAGTGGCGAAAGAGTGGTTACAGAACTCAGCCAAGGATGGAGCAAACGAGGCAACGTTGTCCTGGATAGTTCTAGAGGAGCAGGGAAGCATGTGTTTGGAAGAGACTTTTATAAAGAAAACTATTTTGGTAACCTCCTCCAGTGCTATGGGTGAGAAGGAGGAAAGTAGTAGGGGTAAGTAGAGTGGGGGGCCAAGGGAGGCCTGTGTGCAGGCAGAAGGAGAAGGGGAGTAGAGGAACGAAAAGACAGGATTTCCTGGGTTTTAGTTGTGAAATAGGAGGCCAGAGCTGTGCAGAGGGCCTGTGAACTGCAGTAGGATTGGAAAGTTCCTTACAGATTTTGAAAAGTTCAGCTGTGTTCTTTGTGGCCACAGAAAAACAGGCTTGGATATGGGCCCGTTTCTTGGAGCGGATAGTTTGTATTGCCTCTGGAGCAGGCGACAGGCCAGTTTGTCAGAGGATGTGCTAGAAGCCAACCACTTCCGTTCTGCAACGTTAAATCGAGGCTAGGTCGGAATCATACCAATTATTGCACTTGTAAGTAGGCTTCATGCGGATCCTCATGGCAGGGGCAAGGATGTCAAGGGTGCTAGAGACGGAGAGGTGAAGGTTAGCAAGGGCTGAATCAGTGTTAATCAATAGCAGGCGAGGGGGGGGATGAAGGAGGCGGCGAATGCAGCTACTGACACTTGCTTCATCGGTCGAATTACAGAGAAGGAGTTTGGCAGTGTGGGCAGAGGCTTAGCCAGGGAGCCAATGAGCCCCAGATGGGAGGAGAGAAGAGCATGGTCAGACCAGGAGAAAGGAGTAGTGAGAGGGTTAGAGAGTGAAATGTCAGCAGAGATGAACGCAACCAGGGTGTGTCCGGCTGCATGAGTTGGACCAAAAGGAAGAATAGTGAGGGAGAGAGAGTTACAGAGGTTACTGAAGCGTAAAGTGGCTGCATCAGTGGCTGCATCAGGAGAGTCAAGATAAATATTGTAGTCTCCAAGGAGGAGAAGCTTAGAGGTAGAGGTAAGAAGAGAAGAGGCGAGGTCGGTCCACTTAGAGAGGAAGAGGGAGATCGGCTCAGGGGTCCTGTAGATGGTGGCAAGAATGAGTGAGAGGGTGTCATGGATACCTCTGCATGGCAATTATGGGACCGATGGAAGGGCCGCCATAGATTGTTCCATCACGTTCATTCTGAAACGTGATGGCCGGTTTGTTTGTTTGTTTGTTTGTTTTATTAATTTATAATGCGCACCAGACCCGAGGGTAAGAGCGCGCAGCAGTACAGGATATGCGAGGCTTAGGTTACCAAGTTACATAGTTACACATAATGCTAATAATATATACAGGCCGTGGCAGAAATACAGTAAATGATAAACAGGATATTGTACAGGTTACATATACAGCACATATACAATTAATATATCAGCAAGGCGGTGGGGGAAGGAGGTACTGACTAGATGATCGATTGCTTCAAATGGTTGATGTATTTGGATCTGAATTTAAGGTAGGATTTCTCCTCACGTATAGTGTGTGGCAGAGAGTTCCATACTTGGGCCGCCCGGACGGGGAAGCTGGCGCCTCCGGCCTTGATCAATTTAAATCTTGGAATGATAAGTGTGTTGGCATTGGACATTCTTGAGGGTCTGGAGGATCTTCTTTCTACAAGTCTATCAGTTAGATATGGAGGAGCCGCATTGTTCAGGGCTTTGTGTGTGAGTGAGGCAACTTTCAGTAGGATTTTGTCTTGGGTTGACAGCCACTTGTTATTACGCCTTATCTTAGAGATATGTGATCGCCTAGGGATACCAAGAGATGCTCTCAAGACATTATTTTGTAAAAATTGTAATCTATGTGGGATGTATTTGTTGGCCCCAATATATAACGTGTTGCAGTAATCGGGTCTAGATAGAATGAGAGCTCTAGCTAAAATTATGCAAATGTCGTCTGAGATAAAGTGTTTGCCTGCTCTGATAAGCTTACATGTGTAAGCTGTGGCTGAGGCCAGTGACTTTACCTGTTTGTTGAAGGAGAGGGTGGCATCTAGATGGAAACCTATAGTCTTCACTTCATTGGCTACCTTAATAGTTTTCCCGTCAATCTCAAAGGCAGAGTAATCTTGGCTTAGTTTTTTGAGATTAGTGTGTGCCCAGAATGATTAACTCTATTTTGTCATCATTCAGGCATAGACCATGAGTTGCCATCCATGCCTGGATGATGAGACACACCCTATTTACCAAGGCCAAATCCTTATTGTAATCCCCTGAAAGTGGGTGGAGAATCTGGGTATCATCTGCATAGTTAGTGTAGGTGATACCAAGAAGGTCCAGATCATCAAAAATGGGCTTAGTAAATATGTTGTATAGTGTCGGAGATACACAGGAGCCCTGAGGGACGCCGCACAGAATGGGGATCGGGTCTGACGCATCTCAGGGGGAGAACACCCTCATGGTCCTTTTGCTAAGGAAGGATTCAACCCATTTTATGCCTTCTTTAGAGAAATGTGCAGCAGAGTTTAGGTGGTTACAGAGGACTTTGTGATCTACAAGGTCAAATGCGGCCGAGAGATCCAAGAGTAAGAGCAGGGCTGTTTGACCTTTGTCTCTTAGCTCATCAATTTGAGCTTTCAAGTCGATGAGAGCGATCTCGGTCCCATGTTGAGGACGGAAGCCAGACTGCCTTACTCCTAGGAGTTTGTGGTCTTCTAGAAATGTTTGTATTTGGGAATATGCAAACGTGTCCAGGATTTTTAACAGCAAGGGGACTGTCGTAATGGGGCGGTCGTTAGTAGGTATGGGTTCCATGTCATTTCATCGCCTGCCTTTTCATCACCAGGCTTTTAAACGTGCACATTCCATCGGATGTGCTCATCGTTTATTTTTTGGATTTTTGGGAGGGGCTACCCCCTAAACCCTCCTCCCACACTTATTGTTTGCCATTGACCACCCGCCAAACCCTTATCTGACTTTTCCCACCCTTCCCCACTACAAAATTCGATGAGCACATTCGATGGAATGTGCACTTTGAAAAGACTGGAGATGAAAAGGCACACGATGAAAGGACGTCGTACCGTAGGGATGAGGGGGTCTAGGGATTGTTTTATTAGCAACGGCAGTACCCATGATTGTTTCAGGTTGGATGGCACTGTGCCTGAGGTGAATGAAGCATTTACGAGTTTAGCTATGAAGGGGGAGAGTTCTCTAGCGGTATATTTTATAAGTTGTGCAGGGCATAAGTCGCCTTGGCAATTGGACGACTTAAGAGAGAGGATGACTTTCTCCAGCTCTCGGATAGATGTTTTTGCAAATCTGAATTGGGTAGTGGTTTTTTGCTCCATGGAAGGTAGGTTGGCGTTGGATATTGGCGCTTGATTAAGTGTTGCTTTCTTAGCTGCTGTTTTCTTTTGGAGCATGGTAACTTTATTGGTCAGTGCTTGTTGTATCTCTGTGCATCAGACTTTGGGCCTCATCACGAGGTGGGTGGTAAGGGATTACCGGCACCGGTAAGGGCACCGGTGCCGGTAATCCCTTACCGCCCTACTACGAGTTCCCTTTGCGGGTCCTCCCTTAGCGCCTGGTTTTTCTAGGTGTTAAGGACGGGACCCGCAAAGGGACTCTGGAGCTAATAACGGTACCGCAATTTGCGGTACCGTTATTAGCGCCTTCCCCATTCCCATTGAGCCCTATGGGGGCTCAAATGGGAATAGGGAAGGGCCCTGGTGAATGGGGAATTACCGGCCCTGCCAACATTGGAATGGACCGGTAATTGCTCCATTCACCAGGGCGGAGTCGGAAGGGTTTTGGAGGCAGCCATGGCGCTAATAGAGCCGTGGCTGCCTCCAACCTTGTAATGAGACCCTTTGTGTTTTGTACATATATCTGGAGTGGGAGTAGGCGACTCTAATTCCTTTAGGATGGAAAACAGCTCCCTCATACTTGAGTTGGCTGTGGCCAGGATAATTTCCTTCTTGTATTGTGAGGAGATTTCTATGAGTTTGTTTTCATGGTCTTCTGATGGGGTAAGTCTCCAAGTGGATTCGCAACTTCTTTTAAGTTGGCGGAGATCTTTCAGTTCAGGGGTGAACCATTTATTAAGGTGGGCTTTAGGATTGCTAGATCTGAGTTTTAGAGGGGCTATGTTGTCAAGAGTGGTTCGTATTATTTTGTTGTACTCTTCAACGAGCAACTCTGGATCTAGATGTTCATCAAGTTGGTTTAGGATGGGTAGAATAGCAGGAATTACTTTCTCCTTAGTGATACTTTTTTTGTTCCTGGTCGGGCAAGAAGGGGCCATATTGGCTACGGGAGGGAGTGGCCTCGTGGTGGATAAATCAAAGGTTACCAAGTGGTGGTCCGTCCATAATTGTGGGGAGTTGGCAGTAATGGAGGCGGAGCAGTTGCAGTCTGCTAACCAATCGAGAGTTCTCCCTCTATTATGGGTGGGTTCGATAATTTTTTTGATTAATCCTAATTCGGTGAGGGTATTAGCCACGTTGAAAGCATGTTTGTCTGATGGGTCATTATAGCCTAGATTAAAGTCTCCAAGAAGGAGGGGGGCCTATAAGTAAGGTAGATAGTTAGGGTCTTGGAGTTGTGAAGTGGGAGTTTGAAGGCGCACACTTCGCAAGAGTTTGAGTTTGGAGTAGAGGTAGTTCTCATGTTTAGGCTGATTTTGGCAATGATGGCAATGCCACCACCTCGCATGTTATTTCTATCTTGTCTCAGAATGGTGTAGCCATCTGGGATTGCTATGGATAATTGAGGTCCTGCTGCCTCATGCAGCCATGTCTCTGTGACGGCGAGGAAGTCCAGCTTATTAGACAGTATGAGTTCACAAATGTCAGTGGCATGCACCGTTAGAGATCTGGCATTTATTAGGCCGTCTTTGACCGGAGGGGCTGCAGTGGTGATTTTAGTTTGTTTGGTTTTGATAGAGGATGTTAGAGATGTCTTAGTTAAGATATTAGCAGTGCTAGCTTGTGCAGTAATGGTTCTTTTTTTGGTGACAGGGATGGATCTAGTCAAAGGCTCATGTAGTCTCGTGAGTCTTGCTCTGAGTCTGGAGTTTCTGGTGGGTGGGCTACATGGTCTGCTTGGGGGTTCGCTAGTAGATCCAGTTCTAGATCCGCTGGTGAGGTTGGCTTGCTCCACCGGTCTAGTCTTTTTCCTCCTTCAGCGCCATCCATTATTTATTCTCGAGTCTTCGCCCACTCACTGGGCCTCACTATAAGTTTGGCGGAATGGGTTTACCGGAACCGGTAAAGGTGCCGGTGCCGGTAAACCTGTTCCGCCCTATTACAAGGTCTCCTCGCGGGACCCGCAATGGGCGCCTGGAAAAACCAGGCGTCCTTACCGGGTCCCGCGAGGGGGACCAGGGAGCTAACAACGGGCCTGTCATTAAAGGGCCCGTTGTTAGCTCCATCCCCATTCCCAATGAGCCCTATGGGGGCTCGAATGGGAATGGGGATGGACCGGGTTTCTCGGACGGGGAATTACCGTGTCCGCCAAGGTTGCGATGGCCCGGTAATTCCTCATTCGAGGAATCCGGGCCCGGATTGCGGTATGGAGGCAATCATGCCGCTAAAAGCGGCATGGTTACAGCCAACCTTCTAATGAGGCCCACTGTGTTGAAACTTTCCGCATTGATTTCAACACTCGTGAGTTTTTCCTCTGAGCTTTCTGTGCCTTCTTTGCTTCCTTGCCGTAGATCCGCAACGCTGTGCTTTTCCTCCCTGCTTGCTGCCTCATGATTCATCCTGCCCTTCCTGCTACTCTCTTACTCCTCTGCTGCTTCCATTGCTTAATACCTGCCTACCTCTGCAGTTTCCTTCGAGCCTGCATCCCTCCTCCTTATCCTCTGCATGATTTCCTTGTTCACTTATCAACGCTGCAATTGTTTACTGTTGCACTTTACCTTGGATTGGAACTTACTCCCAGTCTGGACTAATACTATCTTGCAACAACAACTACAGGGTTTTTTTGTGCCTTTTTGGCTTTTTCCACGATTTGATCTGTGTCCTGAGGCAACGCCATTCTTCCCTTTTGTAGTTTACATAGGAATGTCTGGCATCCTCTAGGAACAGACCCTACCTCTTTGAAAAGAAGGGAAACCCAGGACCATGGAGGTCTCCAATCCATCTAATTCCGCCTCCTCATCAGGTGAGAACGAAGGGGAATTAGTAAAACAAGGTGATATACTTGACAGTCCTGACAGAGGGTGGGAGAGATGAAGATCTTACAGACAAGACATTCAAAGGAAGAGTAATTTTTAGTGGGTATAATAGAAGCAGGGACCCATTCAGGGAAAATAAGGGCTACTCCGCCTCCAGACCGGTTAGATCTGGGCTTGGAGAGGATATTATACCGCTCAGGAAGGAGAGTGTCAAAAGCAGTGACAGCGCTGGCATTGAACCACATGTAGGTGAGGACGTCGAGGACAAAGTCTTCGAAGAGCTGATAGATGTCAGAGGAGTGTTTGACTGCAGAGCGAGAATTGAGGGTAGATAAATGAAGGTGGTTGCCACCTTTAAAGGTCTTCCGATGTAGGGTACAGGAATGAGGTACTACCGTCGGTGTCATGAACCGTCGTCTGCGCCCCTTCTGGACTTCCTGGTCCCTGACCCGTAGGGGATTGAATGCAGTGATCCTTCCAACATGGCCGCTCGAAACGGAACGCTCCTGGTCAGTCTCTATGTTCCACGCAGCACGCTCTACAAGAGAGACACGCCCCCGCGGCTCTGTGTGTCTCAACGCTACCGCTTGCTGTAATCAGACGTGTGTTGCCGGAGTTTGCTCGGGGCTCCCTTTTGATTCCTTGTTCCTGGTTCCTGGAAACCCCATCCTTCCTCCCATTCCTCTACCTTATCTTCCTGGATTTCTTCCACGCTCGGGTCACAGCATTCCGTGCCTCCGAGTGCAACTTCATTCCTTCCTGGTATCCATCCTGGACTTCTGAATGCTCCCGGAAGCTGGATAGCGAACCTCACGCTGGAATCCGAGGACCAGCGTTCAGGTTTATACAAATCCCGGACCGTGAGAAAGAAGACATCCCTGAAGTTTGCAAGCAAACAACAAAAGCAGGTGAGAAGGGGAGAGACTTGTGACAGTCGGAGGAGGCAGGGGGGGCAGAGGGGTTGCAGAAGAAAGGGCGAAAGGAGAAGGGAGAAAGTAAATGAGAAGTTGGAGGCGCGGGTCAAGGAGGAGGTTGGGTTTAGAGCCCTGTGTCATGATAGTGCCATTCTGGTAGACATTAATGAAGCACGTGGAGGATGAGAAGTGTGCCAGTAGAACTTCCCATATAGTACCACCATTAATGGGGCAGGAAGAAAAAGGGGAGAGGATAGAGATCATATGGGGAGTCCAGAGGTCAGAAGAGGGGACAGCAAAGAGGATGTCAGTGAAAGTCTGTCTGGAGGAAGCATTGACATAGGTGTCAGCAATGGGTACTCCTGGGTTGGAGACCAGGAGGGCTTTCTTAAATGTTTTCCTTCCAAACATTGAGAGAGAGCGATAGGAAAGGTGATAGAGAAGCAGAGTAGATAGAGGATGTGGAGAGCACCACAGTTACAGGGGTGGGGGTAGAGCAGATAGAGGGGCGAGGGGCTGCATAAGCACAATGAACTCACCAGGCGGCCTAGCAGCCAGTCAAATAACAAATCAAATGCAACAGATGAAACAGCAAGAAAGGGATAGGGTCTAGATTACAGATGCAGTGGAGGCATGAACAATTCAACATTCAGATATGAAAGCACCACCCATATAGTGAGACAACCAAAGATGATATCAAGATAAGGTAAGGGCATAGCAGTTGAAACAGAAGAAAATACAATGGTATTCAGATATGAAATTCACAATTGGGTGAAAGAGCAACGCATATGGCGTAGTGTTAGGGTCTAGAGCAGCAGGATTTTAGTTTCAGGGATACAGTCAAATGCCAACAGATGAATAAGCATGCATATTTAAAAATACTCAGATTCGGTATTCAGAAATCAAGACAAAAAGCCCACATTTTAAATCAGCAAGCAAAATTAAAAATTATCAGATTCAGTTTTCAGAGATCAAGACAAAGTAAAGCAGGTGGAATTCAGAGCAAGCCGGGCTGACTGACTAATGTAGGGTTCATGTGCTACACAAGTTACATTAAGGAAGCAGTTGGCAAGCACACATTGGAGTAGGAGTGTCGGGGTTCAAGAGGAGGGCTTAAGGTGGAGTGTTAGGAGTGGAGTGGAAGTTTGGCAAATATTTAGTGAGTTTGACACATGGGGAGGCAGAATCCAGAAGAGCGCAACAAGCGTTGCACGGGAGAGGTTTGAAGCAGGCTGCCAGCAAGCAGGGCATGACCGTAAACTGTGGGTCAGCCACAAAACCAGGAAACGGGGGGGCGACTAGGGCAGCGCTTACCTTCTGACGCAAGGGCCGGAGTGCCGGGATGCCAAGGGGGCGGAGCTTCAAAACATGGAGGCAGCCATAAAGAGCTAGAATGAGATGAATGCTGGAAGAAGGGTGACGCGGCACATTTTCCACGACCGAGCAGGACAGACAGGGCTTGAAGATGGCCTTAAAGCATGGGTTGTGGAGCAGGGGACCGGTTTTGCCTGTTGGCTCCCGTGATTGGCCTTTCAAAGTAAGAGGCAGCCAATCAGAATAGTGCAAGGGGGGCTCCAGTGCAGAGAAACAACGCAGGATGGTGCAACAAATGGCAGCTGCCATATTTTGGCAGTAAAGTGCACCAAGAGTTTGCCCATAGACCCAGAGGGATTACCTGGTGCACATCAGATGATGCATCCGACGATTTCTCATGTCAGGCAGTGAATATCGAATGTGGAAGACCAAATTAGCCCTGGCCAGGCCAGAAGGAAGAAAGGCCAGACAGGATGCATCAACCGGGGCACCATTCCCTTCAAACGGGTAGCCAAAAACGTGTAAATAATTTTTAATCGACATTAACTAGCGATATTGGACAGTATGAGGAGCATCTATTCGAATCCCTCCGCTCCTTATGTATCACCGTAAAAAGCGCATTACTAAAGGATGCTGGGGAAGCCCCGGTTTCAAGTATATTATTATACACATTTGTCATTTGCCCCACACGAATCCCTGTAAACCATTTATAAAATCCCATCGTGTAGCCATTCTCACCCGGGGCGTAACCATTTGGGAGCCGGTCAATGGCCTCCATTACCTCCTCTGCTGCTTTGGGCTCTCCAGGAAATCAACCTCTGGACTAGTGAGCGCCACCATGTCTATGCCTTGGAGATATTCCGCAAATCCCATCCCCGTCTCCGCACATTTTGTATCATACAGGCCCTCATAATAGCATGCAAAGCTCTTGGCTATCCCATCTGGCGTGCCCTCCGCTAGACACTCCTCATCCCGCAGCTCCCCTACCCACCTCTTAGCCCTTTGCGTTCTGAGCCTTGCGGCCAACAGTGCATTTGCCTTATCTCCTTTCTCATAGAATATTTGCTTAAGATACTTGAGTTTGCATAAGGTATCCCACAATTGAAGCCACTTCAACTCCGCCCGCTTCTTCTGTATTGCGCCCATCACCTCCCCCATCGTACTCCCCCTCCACATGCATCCGCGACTCCCCTTCCGGAATGCCCACTCTAAGCGACTCCACCCGCAGTGCTCGCTCTCTCCTTCTACGCGCTCCCTCTCTCATCAGGAGTCCCCTCCAGGTGGCCTTCCCCGCATCCCTAACCACATTGACATCGAACTCATCTGTGTAATTAATCTCAAAGTATGCCACAATTTCCTCCTCAAACCTTTCCGCAAAGAGCGGATCACACCATAGGGCCTCATTGCACCTTCATCTGCTTTCGGCTCTACTAAGCCCCCTACTTCCACCTTCATAACAACCATACAACTATATCATAGTCAGACCACCCCACTGGTCGAATGGCACTGCTGAGCACCCTCCCCCGTGGTCCCTGTTCAGAAGCACGTGGTCAATTCTGGTATAGGTGGTGTTGGGGGGGGCAGAGAAAAAGGTATGCCCCTCAGTCCCTGGGTGCATCATTCTCCTCACATCTACCAACCCTTCCGCCACAATGGCATGACCCAGATGCCCCTCCCTCTGCTCCCCAGCGAAGAGAGGGAAGTCAATTGCCAACCTTCTGTCCCACGACTCATCTGCCCATGATTTAAAGTCCCCACCCACAATGTATAGGTCTCCATAGTGGCCGTTATTGCATCTAGGGCTTCCTGGATGAATGATGCTTGGTTAGGGGCATAAAGCGCTGCCAGCACCAACCTCACCCTATCCATATCACCATATCACCCTGTATTATGAGCAAGTGCCCCTACATCAATTTCACTGTTACACAGTTCTCTATCCGTCGCTGCTTATGCAATGTGACTCTCACCCCTCCCCGCTTTGCTGGCCCTGTTGCCCAGTATACCTGCCTAATTCCAGCACTATGCAGCCTCCTCTCCTCCCCCTCCACCAATCGGGTCTCTTGTAAAAACAGCACATCTAGGGCTTCATTCCGGAACTCACGTGCTACTAGGTACCTCTTTGTGGGAGAGTTCAGTCCTTTGACATTCATGGTCACCAGAGCCAAACTCCTCACTCCAACGCTAGTCCCCATCTGCCTAACTGCGTTTTCCAACCCATGTACACAACTAGTGCTCCCCCATTGCTTCGCCCCAAAGGCATGGTGCCTCCTTCAAAAGAGTTTACTGCTTGCCCCGCTGCCCCAAAAACAACCACACTCACCCAAAACCTTAACTGTGTGTGCTGCATAAACTGCAAACTGCAAACAGTAGCAAATACTTCTGAGATGCCCTCCTTCCAACTGAGGGCCACCTAAAGAGAGGATCAATCACCCCCTCTCCAGCACCCTAACAAAATCAAAGAACACACAAAATCTGCCCTCTGCCTAGCCTCGTGTTGATGGCGGCACATGCTTCTTGCCACCTCCCCCTCACAATAATACTCAAGAAGTCTTTTGAGAGGAAGGGTCATTTAAACGCATATATTTGCACCCACTCTGTCCCTTCCAGCGTCTAGAGAGGTTCTGCCTCCACCCACTCCTCAACTGGCGCTGCATACCTGCTATCTGGAGACGGTGAGCGCTGTGGCAGTCAGTCTCTGTCCAGCACGGAATTGCATTTCCGACTCTGCTTTGCTCTGCATTCTCGGACTGTGGGCATCTGATCTTCCCGCCCTGGACTGACATGCTCTTGATGTCTGTTCTGGTGGATGCCAACACGCTGCTTCTGGCAAGGGTTCTGTTCTCTGTGGCAGATCTGAGCTCCTCGGGCACTCACCTTTCCTGTATTCAGCAGTGTTTTGCAGCCTTCATGGTCCTGCCTCCAGTTTCCTCCAGAGAAGGAGATAGTCCCTCCTCTGTGCAGTCTTACAGGTCAGCTTAATTCACCTTTTGGCTGATTCTCTCTCTCTACCTCTGGGTCAGGGTTCCAGGACCTTTATTTTACTCCCTGTGACGAGATGGAAGATTCCATTGGTTCTGTCCCTGCATGCAAGGATGTCAACAACCGCAGGTCAGAAACCGAACCGTCCACCATTAATGGGTCCTACACATTAATGCCCTGCTCAATTCCCAAATAACCAATGAATACTTGGTATTTGGTACATGAGGAAGGAGGGTGAATACCCTGCTTGGGATTCCTTGTCCACAAGAAGGGGGTCACCACTAGTGGGATCCTGCTTGCCCTGACCGCTAGGGGGTGTTAAGCAGAGCGGGATCATCTCCCTAGTCCCAAAGGGATGGCTCGTACTTGGGAAGAAGGGACAAATTCCTGCATCGCACCACACACAAGGGACATTGGACGTAGACCCTAGGTAAGTGGAACATGGAGAGAGACAGAGGGGTTGAAGGAGGAGTGCCTGCCGGAGGGTGCGGGGGAGTGGGGGTGAAGGAAGTACCTGGGGGCAGATGGGGATGAAGAGAGAGAGTGCCTGTTGGGAGGAGGGTGAAGAGGGAGTCCCGGCTAGGCGGTGGGGTTAAGAGGGAATGCCTGCTGGGACAGGGGAGGTGAAGAGAGAGGATCTGCTGGGAGAAGGGGGCTTTAGGGAATCTGCCTGGGCAAGGCAGAGGTGGAGGAGCAACACAACCTAACATGATCTAATATGGCCCCTACAACATCCCAAACGCAGAGATTCAATGCAACCCAGGCCCTAGTATTTTGGACCTACACCAAAGTAGCACGCAGCACTGACGTGCCTCCTACCCCCACCCTAACAGGTGATGCCGGATATCCTATCCTGTCATGAACCTCATTCCAAATACTGCAGTGTGTTAAAAATGGCGGTAAAGTGGCAGTCATTTAATTACCACCACATTACCATTCCGCCATACTTAGGTGTGGAGGTGAAGTGAATGATGTACCTCCAGCATGGTGCTTGAGTTAACTCCTCCAGTACACCTCCAAAATTCGGTGGATTTACCATGCAGTAATACCCCTCGTGGTAAATCTGTTGAAAATCCCCATGGAGTCCTATTTACATCCCCTTACACCCAATCGTAATACTGTGGTAATGCCACGGGACCGAGTGGAGGTAACTGTAAATTAATGTGGTCGTAATTGTACCGATTTACTGCACAACTCATGATGAGGCCCAAGGAGCTCATGTCCCACAATGAAACAATATAAAAAGCAAACACCCGAGGTCATCCACCCAAACAAATGTTATGGTATAGGAATCTGGGGAAATCCACAATATATGCAAAAATAACCTCCTATACCAAAATATTTCACATTGCTACAAGGGAAACGTACCAACATATTCATTTGAATTTGTAATTGCAATTGTTTTTATTTTTGTGAAAAAGTTAAGTGCAACAGCAACAACATATATGTAGGATGCATATACGTGATGTGAGAAACCTAAGGGTATTCTCCCAAGTAGGCCCAGAGAATACTTTATTCAGGTGGCCAGGGGAGGGGCATCGCTTTTTGATCCGAACCCTGGGGGTGGACAAGCGAGGGACGATCATCTGGATAGGGGAGACTGGTGCTGTAGTCAGGAGACTACCCTAAGGGAGACACAGTACTCCATTGGGACAATAGGTAGAGAAATCCCAGAGGCCTTTGTGGGGTAGGCAGGCCCCATTATCCCTAACCCAAGAAAGAGACAACCCTAGGGAAAGGAGGAAGCAAGGTGAGACAAAAACAGAGTCTCAATCCAAGGTTTCTTTTTCTTTTCTCAATCAGATCATAGGAGGGGTCATACATCCAAGGGGGATACACGTTAATAGAAAGAGATTCATCTCTTGCTAGGGCCAAGTGGTGTTTATCAATCACCTTGTAATAACCCAGCCCACCAATGTCGAGTCCCATCTCACCCCACCTCCCCCTTCCCATTTCAACTAAATACTGAGACGAGGAAGAAGCAACTAAGATCAGTAAAGATTACCCATAGGAATAACATGGGGTAAGTAAGGGAAACCTACCAGAAAGAAATCAACTTGTCCCATTAATAGTCAGGCAGGGTCAGGCATTTAATAGTAACTATTCACACGAGTAGCGAATAGGAGAGCCAGCAGGAGAATGAGTTGGGAGGAGAGCCGAGCCGCCAGAGTTGCCCAGGACAAGAGGCCAGACACCGGGATGCCGAGGCACTGAGGAACTGCCGTGCAAAAGGGCAGAAGCATGGCGAGGGAGCCGTGTCTCCAAGGAGCAAAAAAGGGTCCGTACACGGTAGCCGAGATGCGTGCTGTTGCCCCACAGAACCTGCTTATGTGGAAGCTTGTTCCCGTGGGCAGTGGAACAGCCGAGGAGTGTCCGAGGGGCAGGTGGTGAGACCCTGACCTCTGAACGAAGAGCCGGAGTTAAGTGGCAGCGCAGAGGTCCGCCCGGTGAGTTAGGAAGCTTTCACTGAGCCGGGTTGGGAAGAGCGCGATACAAGGTAAAGCCGTAATCGTGTAGAAAGAGGACCGCGTTTGAAAGGGCGTTTGTTGAAGCTGACGGAAAGTCTTTAAACAAAGATCTAAGTAACATTATAGGCGTAAGAAGACGCAAGTGTGTGTTGGGATATGAAACTAAATTAGAATTGGAAGATGCACAAAGGAAAGGACAGTACAAAGAAGGGTGTGAGCGACTCCAAGGGGTCCAGAAAGGCTGTGGAAAAAAGGGTGCAAGAGGCACGAAAAGAAAGTACAATATAACAAGGGTGTGAGGGACCTGAAAAGCAAGAAGCAAGTGAAAGAATGCACGAAAGCATGAAAGAAGCGTGCAAGAGGCACAAAAAAGATAAGGACTAAAGGTCAGCGCAAGTGTGCATGGAAAAGGTGCAGGAACATAGAAAAATGGTCAAAGAGTCAGAGTGGTCATGCTGAGGAAAAGTAAAGAGCCTAGCGTTTTTCGAAAGCCTCTGATTCTCCCCCATAAGTGGATGACCTGCAGGAAAAATTGTACATGAGAAAAGGCACATCCTGATTTTGTGTTTTGAAAGCTGGAAGAGGCCTGAGCTTGGGCAAGGGAACCCTGAAAGGCCTACTGAAGAAACTGACTTTGTGTTTTGTGTTTCGAAAGCTGGAAAAGGCCTGAGCTTGGGGAAGAGAACCCTGAGAGGCCTTTTGAGACAAGTAGACTTTGTGTTTTGCGTTGAAAGATGAATGTGAAAAAGTTGAATCTTGGGAAGGGAACCACAAGGAACTCAAGGACGTTGGAGGTGTTTTGATTCACTGTAAGGGTCCTGTGGAGAAGGTCGTACAAACAGCCCTGGTGAGTGAACCGCTCTTATTGACATTGACCAAATTGCAACTGGTGAGAAGGCCGTCTGAAACCTACTTTGGTTTCAGCAGAATTACTCTGCATTGCATGTAGGCACCAGATACAAAGTGGCTTTTCTTTATTCTGCTGCATATGTGCACTCAATCTCCCTTTTGACCGGCACAGCCTAGTGGGGCCATAAAAATCGTTGAGGCCCCAAGCCTGTTCCACCATGGCGGTCAACATTTTTACCGATAGCTTGCCTCCCCAGCCCACCTTGCCTTGGCACTGATTGCCCAGCACAATATACCTTAAACCAATTCGGTAGGCGGCAGGCTTAGCCGGCCCCCAACAAAGGCCCACTACTAAGGCCCTGTCTGTTCCTGTCCGGGCCTAGCTGGGCTTTGTGGGTCCTGGTAACATTCCACAGACAAGGTTTGCGCCAAGATGCTGAGAACTTCTTCCATGAGTCCTTGGACTATGGCAACCACCCTTCTGCTATTACGTGAGTGCTGATTGTTTGCTCCATTTGCCTGCATCATCCCTCCTTAGCTCTGTGCCTGTACCACTCCTGACATTATCACTGATCTATCTCAGCTGGCACTTCTTTGTACTTCATGGCCAAAAAGTCTAACATTTCCTTCCCAAGCTCTCACTTCCACTTCTGTACTGCTGTGCTGCAATACTTGTGACAAAAAAAAACAAATTTAGGTGTGCTATGTAAGGAAGGCATGGTATCAAAGTAAGACAGGCACAAGTGACCACAGTTCAAGGGTGTTTATTGAACTGTATCAAGGATGCGATGAACACCAATCTAAACCTAAATCTGAAGATGGGAGTAAGCTAAGACCATCAAATAATAGGAGTCTCACCAAAATAAAAGGGCCTATACTACAAAACCTATTGGCAATCCTTACTGCTATTTTACAAATAGTGTGGGGAAATGTACATGAAAAAGAAAGAAGTGTTCACAAAATAATAAGTCAGGATGTTCAGGCCGTTGGCCTCCCTTTCCCTCGTTCTCAGCACGGGACAAGGCGGTTTACTAGAGCATAGCACTCTCTTAGGCTTCTTTGGCATGAGGACACAGTTCCATTAATAACATCAGAGCCTTCTGTGCCCAAGTCTCTTAACTTATTAATGTCTCTTGATTCAGAGGGTCTGATGAACCAAAACAACGAAAAAGTTCTACAAATATTCAAGTCGTGCGATTCACTCTTCACCCTGGATGCCCCTCTTCTGGGCTTAGATCCTCTTCTCCAATGCTTATAGAATATCTTTTCCCGGGTGACTCACGGTTCACCCTGGATTCCCCTCAGCCGGGATCAGATCCCTTTTACACAATTAGTCTGCCTCAGCCGTTCTCGGACAAATTACAGTTCGTATTAGCTATCGAAGACTTTCGAATGTGCACAGGGTTTGGCTTTACCCGTTGCAGGACCACTTCGATTTCACAGTGTACAATTTTATACTCTCAGTTGGATACCTAACAGAGACCTTAGAATGAGCACCGAGGTGGCGCTGGACCACTCTGCATATGGCATCTACCTTGGTTTCAAATTTCAGTCACCCCTTGGATATTCAATTATATTCGCAATACTCATCACATACACCTTAAACTCTGTTCTTTGCAGATTTCTATATACAATTTTGCAACTTGTAATCATAGTTCTAACAAAGACTGGTCTGCTATCAGTCTCTCTGACTCACCGGCTCTGCTGACTTTACTGGAGCAGCTTTATTGTCGGAGTCAAGGACAGTACCACAGCAGCAATCGCTCCTCCCTGCCTCAGCTATTGATGTGGGAGAGTCCGGGTAACTTCGACACACAATGCATCTTTCTTCAGCTTTAATTCCTGGTTGTGTTTCTTATTCTCGAGGGCTTGTGAAAGTAGCGCTTTTCTTCCTCTGAAAAGGCCAAAGGCAATTCCCTCTTTGCAACCCTTTCTGGTCTTTCCATCTTCTATCTCCTCGTATTAAACTGCCATCTTGGAACTGCTGCTTCCTCATGTGTTTTGACTTGCTCAGAGTGTGCTTTCATGCTATGCCTTTCATCCGTGTGGGGAAGTGTGAAGGATGTCAGGTGTGTGTGTAATAATCAGTAATTGCCTGACTGCCTGACCCTTATGTTGGGACATGTCAGGTATACGGCTGGGGTATTAGTCTGTTTACTCTCACATTGAGCTGTCTGTGAAAACGTGTTTGTGTAGAGAAAGGGGATGGGGTGAGTTCCTAAATATCCTACCTGGTAGGATGGGGAAAAGGTGTTATTGGGAAGAGGATACCGCATCTCACCCTCCGGTGTCCCACTTCTACTCCCCAAGGACCCCTCATCCAGGTGATCCTCCTGCACTGGTCCACCGCCAGGACCTGGATCTAAAAGCTATGGCCATGTCCTGGCCAACTGGATGACAGATCCCTGGGGACTAGCGGGTGAGACACTTTTAGGTTTCTCACAAGCCCTTCCCCAATGTGATGTAGCCGCATCTTTTTCACAGGGGAACCTAGAGAGGAAATCCATGTTCCCTTGGTCTTTACCTTTTCGATGCTCCACAGTGAAACAGTAGGGTTGCAGGTCTAAAAACCACTGCATGACTCGAAGTTTAGAGTCTTTTCATTGGATAATCCAAGCTAGTGGAGAATGGTCAGCGATGAGTGTGAACTTTCTTCCTAGGAGGTTATATCTAAGATGGATAGTGGCCCACTTGATGGCAAGGGCCTCTAATTCCAGCACAGAGTAATATATTTCATGTGGGAAAAGTTTGTGATTCGTAAACAAGATGGGATGTTTCAATCCGTCGCAAATTTGAGATAAGACTGCTCCTAACCCTGTAAGGGAGGCATCTGTCTGCAGTACACATTCTTTTGAGAAATATACTATCTTTAGGATCGGGTTCTGCCACATGGTTTGTTTTAGGTTGTTGTAACATATCATCCTCGTCGGTCCAATAAGTTTTCTGGGGCTCAGCATTCTTTAGTTTATCTGTCAGCCTAGCTGTCCTGTCCGAGAAGTTTGGGATAAACCTACAGTAATAATCGATTAACCCTACAAATGCTCTGAGATCTCTTTTAGTTTTAGGTGTAGAGGTATCTAGAACAGCTTTCACTTTCTCGTGTTGAGGTTGCACACCATCATTCCCTACAAAGAAGCTGAGGTATTTCACGGCTGATTGGGCCAGTCTGCATTTGGATGGATTAGCAGTTAGACCAGCTTCTCTGAGAGCTCTCACAATGGTAAAAAGATGGAAAAGGTGGTCTACCCCAAGGTTTACTATAAATGACAATAGCGTCAATATAAGCTCCACAGAACTAAGAGTAGGACTGTAATATTTTGTCCATAAGCCGTTGGAAAGTGGCTGGAGCCCTGTGTAAGCCAAACGGGAGGACTCTGAACTGAAAAAGTCCTAGGGATGTTGAGAAAGCTGTCTTTTCCTTATCAGATCCATACGCTGGGACCTGCCAGTACCCTTTTGTTAAGTCTAGGGTTGATAGAAAGATGGCGTTTCCGAGTTTATCAATGAGATCATTGATGCATGGCATGGGATAAGCATGTCGGAAATGGCATTAACTTGGCGGAAATCTATGCAAAACCTCCAGGAATGGTCAGGTTTGGTGATCAATACGATAGGGGAGGACCATGGGCTTGAAGAGGGTTTGATTATTTTCGCTCTTAACATTTTATTCACTTCCTCAACCACTATCTGCTTGCAGGCTTCCAGGTGTAAATATGGTTTCAGATGAACCACTTTTCCTTTAGATGTTCTAACGTAGTGATAGGTGCCTTTCATTCTTCCTGGTTTCTCAGAGAATGCATTGGGGAATGAGATAATTCAGTCATTTAAATCTTCTTGTTGTTGATTAGATAGCTCTTGAGGAATGAATTCAAAGTTGTCCACTTCTTCTGGCACCAAACAGGATAGTTTTGTGGCAATGGTGGCATGCAGGTATTCCTTCCACTTTTGAAAAAGAGATTTACATGATATATATGGACCTTCTGTTTCCGGTCAGGTTGTGCTACCTTATAAGTTCGGGTTCCTGTTTGTTCCAGCATTTGATATGGCCCATGCCACCTAGAGACAAGCTTGTTTTCCGAGGTAAGCAAGCGGACCAATACTTTTTGTCTTACGGAAAACGATCTTAAACTCACATTTTGTCATCGGGAGATTTTTGCTGGATTTGGGCCTTTTCCATATGAGTATAAACTAGATTGTGAATAAGTCTCATATGTTCTCGCAGTCTGCGAAAGGAGGCCCCTTCACGTTCTTCTCAGGTGTCCCAGAGCATATCTAGGACATGTCATCACTATGTTCTCTACCATAGAGTAGCTCAAAAGGAGAGAATCCAGTAGATGCCTGAGGGGCTTTTCTCACTGCATGCAGTGCCCAGGGGATCATACGGTCCCAGTCCTTCCCATCCCTATCTACCAACTTTTTTAGGATAATTTTAAGCATTTTATTGAATCTCTCTACCAAACCATCTGTATGGGGATGGTACACTGAAGTTCGTAAGGTGGTAATATGGAGTAGTTCCTTGACTTGCCCCATGAGCTTGCTCCTAAAATGTTAGCCTTGATCCGTTAAGATTTCCTTAGGAAAGCCAACCCTGGAAAAATACGGTAGGAAGTGCTTTAGAATTTGCTAAGTGGCGTTGTTACGCATAAGGAATACCTCAGGGTATCTGGTCGCATAGTCGACAATTACAAGGACATATTTGTTGCCCAGTCTAGATGGTTCTAAAAGTCCAATGATGTCCATCTGAATTCTTGAAGAAGGGACTTCTATGATTGGCAAAGGATTCAAAGAGGCAGGCAATGGGATGTGAGTACTGGTTTTGGGACATATTTCACACGTCTGAATAAAGGTTTTTATATCAGCATGGATACCTGGCCAGTAAAACTTCCTGCTGATGTGTGCCTGGGTTTTGGATGGTCCTAAGTGTTCCCCGGTCAGATGGGCATGCCTAATCTCGAGCACGATCTTTCAGTGGGTTTTGGGGATTACCAATTGGATTGTACTCAAGTCTTCTGTGGCTGTTTCTTTTCTAAATAGCAATCCTTGCTTTAAAAAGAAGAAAAGGCTTCCCTTCTCTACATCCTCCCCTTTGGAAATTGCTTGCAAAAAAGCCTCAGCAAGGGCTGAATCATTTTGCTGGGCGAAGGCTAGGGAGGGATAGATGGTAGACTCTTCACCCTTTTTCCCTTCAGTGCTCGATGGTTCATCAGCTTCCCCATAAGCCTAAGGTACCTTTCTCCATTTTTTCTGGTTCACTTTCTCGAAAATGGGGAAATAAAGCTTTTTCAAGAATACCTTGGGCAATATTTTCTCCAACATGTACTTCAAATGGGATCTTGCCATGGTTTTGTAAGAGAACCTTTATGTCTTCCTGGAAGTCTGGATCGGTGAAGCCTGCTAGAACGTCTATACCGAACTTCCAGGCCAGATTTTGGGGCCAATCTTATATAACACAGAGGAGGGGGTATCAAAACTAAGTCTGTGAGAGCGATTCCTCTTTTCCCTGGACGGATAGTAGCTGTTAGGAAAGATTTCCATTACATGTGTAAATAGTGGGAACTTATTCTTCATCATCTCACACACCTTCCTGAGCTGCTACAGACCCTTGAAGAGACTCCGTTTGGCCCATGTGCATTACCGCGTGCGCCAGCATTGCAAGCATATTTGCGCAATAGGCTCCACTCTTCTTAGGGATTGGACTGCCTCTCAGTTAGGATTGTGTTTGATGCAGAAGGGACTAAAGACTATTTGCAATGTCTGCTTCCTTCCCCTTTTAGGTTGTGGACCCATTTCGTGCATTAACCCTTTAGACCCTGTTGGTCTTGTATATATGTATTTAGATAGGATTGTATTGATCTAAAAGTATTACTATGATTGTTATTGTGTGGTGAACTTTCTTAAAGGCCTTGAAATAAATGTATTTGTATTTTTAATACATATAAACCTGACTGGGAGTGATTTGTAAGTGTCCTTTACTCTGTGTGCTCATTGAGGTCTTCCAGTCACCCTCACCCCTTCTGCCCAATACTTGAAGAGGTTTAGAGAGTACAAGAAGAAAGAAGGAATAAGTACTTGGGTTTCGTATGTGACTGATTTTTTAAATAACTTGACTGGCTGGGTAAAGGCTATAAGGTCTCCACCTTTGAGGGTATGATTTGTCTTGTCATGCTTGAACATATTTATTTTTGCATCTTGTTCCCCTGAGCTTAAGCAGCATTTGGCACATTCAAAGGAGTTAGATCCTAAGAAGCTGGCCATTGCAGCAGTTTTGTGGGTGTAACATAGAGTGCCCCATAAGGACAAGACTTATCCTATTAGGCAGGAAGAGGGGAAAAAGTCCAAAGATAAGGAGGGTGGGAGATCTGATAAAACTTCCTCCCAAAAGAGACACAAAAAGAAATTTAAGGGTAAGTCACAAGAGAACACACAGGTTAGTGGAGATTATCCTCCAAAACAGAACTCTGGTTACAGTAAGCATCCCCATGTCCCAAGACCCAGTGGATCTTGCGTGGCTTGTGGAGCAAGTGACCACGTGAAGGGGGACCCAAGATGTAAGGTCAATACATTTGGGGTCCACTCTGCTAATTTGGCCTTCTCCTCCTATGAGGAAGAAGAGATTACAGGGGCATCCTTCTCCTTCCCCAGTGGGATAGATTCTGAGGTAGTTTTAGTTTCCCTGGGTTCCTGGGAGCCTGAAGTCTCAGAGGCTTATGCTAGGATTCCTGATAATACCAAGCACTACTTTAAGGACAGTGTGCTAATGGAGTAGATACTCCTGCCCTTAGAGATAGTGGGTGCAGCAGAACTACTGTAGTGGATTCTACATTGGTAGACCCAGAGGAAGTTGCCAGAACTCCTATGTTCCCCACTAAGTTGGCTGATGGGCCACCTCTCAAGTTCCCAGTTATACCTGTAAATCCTATTATAAATGGTACAGCGGTCAGGATTCCAGTGAGCATTCAGAGAGATGTCCCAGCAAAGATCTTGCTGGGGAATGATCTCAGAGCTTTAGGGCTTGTGGGAGACACAGCAGAAAGACCCTGCACAAGGTCACAAACAAGGGCTGCCCTGGCCAAGTCCAATGGTCAGCCCAAGCCAAAGGGGAAACCCAAGGCTAAAGGAGTCAGAAAAAGTAACAGAGGGAAAGGAAATATTCCCCCAAACTTACCCACCACTGAGGTGGAGGTAGTTGGTTCGATACCTGAACCTGACAAGGAAGAGGTGTTACCTGACGTTTTTGATCCCAATGACCATCCTGAACTACAAGGATTGTTAGTAGAAGGTGGTCCTGACAGGACTGAATTTAGTAGGGGCCAACATGAGTGCCCATCTCAGGAAGCCCTAGGGAGACAGGCTTGCTCCCAGCTTGAGGGTGAACCTCCTGAGAAGGATAGGATTTATTGGGAAGGTGGGCTCCTCTACAGTGAGCCTACAGAGTCTACAGAAGGAGACCATAGGAGGTTGGTGGTTCCCCTTGCTGTAAGCCCTTCCTTGTGCAGCTGACGCATGAAGTGCCCCTTGCTTGTCCCCTTGGCATAAAGAGAACCAAGCAAAGGTTATCCATGCATTTCTACTGGCCCAAGATGGGGGTGCAAGTAGAAAGTCACTGCAGGAGTTGTGCCACATGCCAGTTATCTGGAAAAAGTGGCACAACAATCAAAGCTCCATTGGTACCACTCCCAGTTATGGGGGTACCATTTGAGAGGGTAGGGGCTGACTATTTTGGTCCCATTGACCCCCAAACATCCTCAGGCAATATGTTTATCCTGGTGCTGGTCGACCATGCCACCAGGTATCCTGAGGCCATCCCATTGAAGACTGTGACTGCCAAGTTAGTTGCAAAAGCTTTACTTGGCATATTTGCTAGTGTTGGCTTCGCTAAAGAAGTGGTGTCTGATAGTGGCAGCAACTTTATGTCAAAGTACATGCAGTCCATGTGGAAGGAATGTGGTGTCACCTATAGGTTTTCATCCGCACTCCAACCACAAACCAATGGTCTCGTTTAAAGGTTTAACAGGACCTTTAAAAGCATGATTGGGGCTCTGGAAGAACCCCAAAGAAGAAAATTGGATCTTCTCTTACCATGCTTAATGTTTACCTACAGAGAGGTACCTCAGGGGGGTGTTGGCTTCAGCCCCTTCAAACTTCTGTTTGGTCACCCTGTGAGGGGACCCTTAGCCATAGTCAAGGAGGGATGGAAGATGCCCACTCCCCCCATAACTAACAACGTAGTAGACTATGTGCTAAGGCTTAGAAAGAGGATGGTACTCCTGATGGGTCTGGCTAGTGAGAAGCTGAAGGCAGGGTAAGCACTGGTGAAACATTGGTATGACCAGAAGGCTATCCTCATCAATTTTACAATTTTGCAAGTCCTGATCATGAATCCTATAAGGCCTAGAGCGTTACAGGACAAGTGGTCAGGCCCTTACACAGTGGTTCAGTCACTGGGTGAAGTCAACTATTTAGTGGACCTTGGAAGGGTTGGTCAAGCTCCAAAAGTGTTCCATATGAATAGGCTGAAGGCTTTCATCCCCAGAGTTGAAATCGCTGCACTGCTGCTGGATTCAGATGTTGAGGAGAAGGAGTCAGAACCTCTTCCTGACCTGTTCCAGGGCAGTCCTTCAGATAGCTCCATTGAAAGTGTCAAAGTGGCCCCTCACCTGACTTCTGATCAGGAAGCCGAGGTGAAAAGTTTGCTGAGGCAATTTTCCCCCTTGTTCTCACAGTCTCCTGGTTTGACACAGGAGATAGTGTCCCTACCAAAAGTAGGGGATACAGGATGTCAAACAAAGTAAGGTCTTACATTAAGACAGAGGTCAACAAAATGTTGGATCTTGGGGTGATTGAACCCTCTAGTAGTCCTTGGTATAGCCCTGTGGTTTTGGTTCCAAAGGCAGGTACCTCAGAGTTGAGGTTATGTGTGGATCTCAGGGCTCTGAATGCTGTCACCAAGACAGATGCACAACCCTTGCCTAGAACAGATGAGCTGGTGGATACATTAGGTGCTTCCAAATACCTCAGCACATTTGATCTCACTGCAGGCTATTGACAAACAGCCCTTGCAGAACATGCCAAGGAGAAGACAGCTTTCTCAACACCAGAAGGTTTTTACCAGTTCAGGGTAATGCCTTTTGGGTTAAGAATCCCCCTGCCACTTTCCAGAGGCTTGTGAATCATGTCCTTAATGGGTTGGATTAATTCTGCCTTGTATATCTGGATGATATAGCAGTTTTCAGTGCCACCTGGGAGGATCATGTGAAACACCTTAGGATTGTGTTGCAGGTTCTTCACAAGGCCCACTTGACCATAAAGGCCAGTAAGTATCAGATTGGACAAGGTTCAGTGGTCTACCTTGGACATGAAGTAGGTGGAGGGAGGATACAGCCTCTTCCCAGTGAAGTACAGGCAGTAACAGACTGCCCTACCCCCACCACTCAGACCCAATTGAGAGCCTTTTTAGGACTCAATGGGTACTACAGGAAATTCATTGCAGACTATGGCACCATTGCTGTCCCTCTGACTGCTCTCACAACTCCTAAGACACCCAAGAGAGTAACTTGGTCTGAAGAGTGTGCAAAGGCCTTCAATGGGTTAAAAGACTCCTTGTGCCAGGCCCCTGTTCTCAGGGCCCCTGAGTACCAAACACCTTTAATTGTGCAGACAGATGCCTCTGACACTGGGATAGGAGTTTTACTATCACAAGTAGATGAGAAGGGTACGGAACACCCTAATGGCTTCATTAGTCGCCAGCTTAAGCACACAGAACTCATGGGCCACAGTAGAGTAAGGAACAAGTTACTTACCTATAACTGTTGTTCTCCAGCATGGGTCTGGCATGAATTCGCATGCTCATGAATATTCCCCGTCATCAGGCCGGGAATCCTCGGTAAAGAAAAAATCAGTATCAGTTTTGTTTCTGATCTGTCTTTCTCAGTAGTAACCAATCACTGGTCTCTGGGTCACACTGCCCCCAGCCAATGACTGCCCTCTCCCTAAGCCCCACCTCTGGCAGCCATCTTTAGATTTGGTAGCAGGTAAAGAGACAGCATGACAAAGTGAAGAGCCGCAGAGGGGTAGGAGGGAGGGTTCGCATGTGAATCCATGCCAGACCCATGCTGGAGAACAACAGTTAAAGGTAAGTAACTTGTTCCTTCTCCAGCATGGGGTCTGGCATGGATTCACATGCTCATGAATATAAGAATACATAGCAGTACACACATGCACAACCACGGGAGGGTGCAAAGGCTCAATATTAAGCATTACATCAAAACTCAACACTAAGCTTTTCTTACCTCCTCACCAGACTCACCTTAAGCGAACAGGTTGCGCAGCACTGCTTGGCCGACCCTGGACTCCTCCCTGGAATCCCGGTCGACGCAGTAGAATCTCGTGAAGGTGTGCGTCGACCTCCACGTAGCAGCTCTGCAGATGTCCAGCAGGGGCACCACAGACAAGAACGCAGTGGTAGCAACGATAGCTCTGGTCGAATGGGCTCTCGGACGGCCAGGCAACGGTCGGTTTGCCGACCGATGACAGTGCATGATGCAGCCGGAGAGCCATCTGGAAATGGAAGCCTTCGAGAGAGCCTTCCCTTGGTTCACAGGTCCAAAGTTTACAAATAGCTGTGATGTCTTTCGAAAACTCTTCGTGCGGTCCACGTAGAACTTCAGCGCTCTAGCCACATCCAGCGAGTGCAAAGTCCTCTCGGCCGGTGATGAAGGCGACGGGAAGAAAACAGGTAACACCAAGGGCTCGTTGAGGTGGAAGTCCGACGGCACCTTGGGCATAAAGGAGGGGTGCGTCCTCAGCACCACCCTCGTGTCGTGAAAAGTCAAGTATGGAGGCTTGCGGGATAGGGCCTGGATCTCTCCCACTCGTCGTGCGGAGGTGATGGCCACAAGAAACGCAGTCTTCCACGACAGGAACTTCATTGGTGCCAAATGCAGGGGCGCGAATGGCGCCCCCATGAGCCTGGCACCACGTTGAGCTCTCACGCCGGGGCAGGGGCCTTCACCGGCGGGAACGATCGGAATAGTCCCTTCATAAATTCCTTCACCAGGCGATGGGACCGCAAGGACGCCCGTCCTGTGGTTCTGGTGTATCGGGAGATCACAGCCAGATGTATCGTGATGGAGGCGTGAGCCAGTCCAGCCTAAGCCAGCGACAGTAGGTACGGCAGCACTTGAGGGGCCGTAATCCGTAGAGGGTTAATCTTCTGTGCACGGCACCAGACAGAGAACCTCTTCCACTTATGTCTGTAGCACTTGAGAGTTGAGGACGTCCTGGCCTTTGCAAGGACCTCTCTGCAGTCAGCCGGGATATCGTACCCTCCAAACTCTAGTGCTGCAGGAGCCAGGCCTGCAAGTTCAGCGACTCCGGGTCGTGATGAAGTATGGCGCCTCCTTCTCTGGAGAGAAGATCCGCGTCCGTCGGCAGCTTGACTGGTGGGGACGCTGACAAGTCCAGAAGGTCCGGGAACCAGATCTGCCTCGGCCACGCCGGTGCGACGAGGGTCATCCTGCACCGGGACCTCTTGAGCTGGTTGACGAGTCGGAGCAACAACGGCAACGGAGGGAACGCATATAGGAACAAGCCATCCCAGGGGAACGAGAAGGCATCCCCCATGCTCCTCGGCTGGGGGAACCTGCTGGCAAACCTCTGGCACTTGGAGTTGGTCGCCATCACGAACAGGTCGATCTGCGGTTTTGCCCATCGTCGGAAGAGACGATCCACTTGATCCTGACGTAGTTCCCACTCGTGGCACGAGCGCAGCTCCCTGTTGAGTGAGTCGGCGATGGTGTTCTTTTTCCCTGCCAGATGAAAGGGCACTAGAAACATCCCTTGGGCAATGGCGCAATGCCACAGATCCTGGGTTTCCTTGAAGAGGGCTCGGGATCTGGTTCCTCCCTGCTTTCGGATGTATAACATTGTGGTGGTGTTGTCGGTGAAGATTCTCACCACCTTGCCCTTGAGGGACGGGAGAAAGGACCTGAGGGCCCAGAACACTGCACGGTGCTCCAGGATGTTGATGTGAAGCGGTTTCTCCTCTGGGAGCCAAAGGCCTCTGGTGTGAAGTTCTCCGGTGTGCGCTCCCCACCCTTCCAGGGAGGCATCTGTCATCACCGTTATATGGTGGGATGGGGTCTGAAAGTCTGTGCCCGCCGTCAGATGAGCGCGGGTGCCCCACCACCGGATCGCTCGTTGGAAGGTCTCGTTGAGTGGGATCCTGACCTCGAAGCTGCCCATCGCTTGGATCCAGCTGGCATCGAGGAACTCTTGCAGAGGGCTTATCCAAAGTCCTGCACAGGCGCACGAGATATATGCAGGAGGACATCATCCCAAGGAGGGACTTGATGGACCTCACCCTGGCCACGTCCGTGGCCAGCAGACGCTGCACCTTGCCCAGGATGGCCTTCGTCCTTTCTTCCGACGGCGGGGCCAGACGCGCCACTGTGTCAAGCTTGGCTCCCAGAAACAGTGCGAGTTGCGACGGGACCAGGTGGGATTTGGGAAAGTTGATGGAGAATCCCAGGTCCGTGAGCAGCTGGACGGTCTTTGCTGTGTGATCTACGGCGAGCTCCCTTGTCCTTGCTCGGATGAGCCAGTCGTCCAGGTAGGGGTAGACGTGGATCCCCTGCATGCGCAGCCGCGCCGCCAACGGTGCGAGGCACTTGGTGAACACCCTGGGTGCTGACTTCAATCTGAACGGGAGGGCCTTGAACTGGTAGTGCCGTCGTTGGACGACGAACCTGAGGAACTTTCGGTGTCCTTTTAGAATGGGGATGTGGAAGTACGCATCCTCCAAATCCAACGACGACAGGAAATCGCCCTCCTCCAGCTGTCCCAGCACGTGCTGGAGGGTGACCATCCAAAACTTCTGTGCCTTGATGTACTTGTTCAGTCGTCGCAGGTCCAGGATGGGGTGCCATCCTCCTGTCTTCTTTTTCACGAGGAAGTACCTTGAGTATACTCCAGAGCCCTGGAGCCTCTTCGGACGAGCTCGATGGCACCTTTTTTGAGCATCGCCCTTACCTCCAAAAGCAGTTGAGGGATGTGATTTTCTTTCCTGGCCACGGGTGGAATGCGGGGGCACTTTTTTAGAAATTTGAGGGCGTGCCCCTGGCCCAGGATTTCCAGCGCCCAACGGTCGGTGGAGATGGACTCCCACACGCTGACGAACTTTGCCAGCCGGCCTCCCACCAGGGTGCTTCGGTGGGGGCCCGACACCGCTGTCGGTTCAATCTTGCTTGGAGGACGCCTTGCCGCCTTGGCCTCCCTGGCGACGGCGGGGTCCACCCGACCTGCCTCGTCCTCTATAGTCTTCCTGAGACGAGGAGCGGGCCGCTTGGCGGTAAGTAGAGGAGCCACCGCCGAATCCCTTGGAGGCACCATGCTTGCCTCCGGTGCTCCGAAAGGACGGCCTTCGTTGCTGGAAAACACCTAGGGCCTTAGCTATCTCCGTGTCCGCCTTGATGGCTTGGAGGGACTCATCCACTGTTTTCCCAAACAGATTGTTCCCGTCGAACGGCATGTCCAAAACATTGGCTTGTACGTCCTGGCAGAAATCTGTTGCCTTGAGCCACCCTTGTCGTCTGAGGCAAACGCCGTTGCCTAGCTGGCGGAAACGGATGTCGGCAATGTCCGTTGCCACCGTAATGGCGAGATCCGACGCCACTTTGCCTTCTTGCAAGATCTCCAGGGCCTCGGCCCTTTTGTCCTCCGGTAGGAAGTCCAACAGGGGGGCAATCTTATACCATAACTCTCTGTCGTAGCGGGCCACGATCGCGAGGGCGTTGGCCACCTTAATCGTTGTTGCCGCTGACGAGATAACTCGTCATCCCATTGCGTCCAGCTTCTTTCCTTCGCCGTCCGGCGGGGAAGGTGACGCTGAGACGACCGAGTCAGGGGTCGGTTGTGCCTTAAGGCACAAAGGGGCCGCGTCGGGGACCCGGTACTTCTTCTCATACCGATCCCTCTTGGCAGGCATCGTAGACGGGTTCTTGAGAAGGGTCAGACCCTCGTCCCAGATGTCATCCAGCAGAGGCACGGTGAGGACTGTCTTCCTCTTGGCCTTGCGCCGTTGGTAAAGGAAACCGTCCTTCTTCTCTTCGGGGCAGAGCTGAAAAAGCTTGGATGCCCTGGCGATCATTGCATGGAAAGATCCGATCTCATCGGGCGGGGATGCCCGGGCTGGAGGCGATGGGAGCTCCGTCCCGTCGTCACCGCCGTCGTCGGTACCCATTGTGGCCGTGTCCGTTCCCGTGTCATCCCCAGGGACGGAGGACGTGGGTAAAGGCTGAGCAGGCCGCGAGGGCTGAAAAGGCGGGGCTGAATGGATCCGTCTTCTCTTGTTCGGTGGGCTTCCCGCTGGGCCTGGTTCTGGCTCCTCCGTCGAGCCTGGTTCCGGATCCTCCCGTCGGTGGTAAGGGTAGTCTCGTCCTTATCTCCGAACATAAGGATTGTATCGCCAGCAAAATGGCCGCCGAGTTATCCTGCGGCTCCGGAAGCGACGGGTGACTTGGACCCTCGCCGGTGCCGCTGTCACTCTCGTCGTCACCTTTGTCGGGATCCCTCCCGTGGGGAGGGGCCTCTTCGCCGCCCTCGCCGAGGCCCTCTAAGACTTCTACCAGCTTGTGTCCGTGTCCACAATGGCCACCGCCCCCCCTCTTTTTCAGCCGGGGTCTTCACGGGGGTCTTTTCGATGGGTCTGAAAGAGTATTCCCTCCGCGAGGCAGGGAGACTCTGGGCCCCGAGGTCGCCTCCACTGGTGTAGCCTCCACAGGCTGTGCCAGGGACTTCCTCGATAGAGGCCTTGGCCGGGTGAATCAAGGCCTTTACCACCTTGTGTGGGCCTGTGGCCTTCACCCTGGGGGGAGGGTCACCGCCTCGCTCCCCCTCGGCCGGATCCTTCGAGCTCGACCGGGGCCTCTCCAGAACCTTTGCCGGGTTCTTGGCCTTCCTCTTCCCTGAGCCAGAGCATTGGCTCGTGGTTGATGGCGCTGGAGAGGGTGCGCCCTGCCTGGCAGCTGAGGAGCCCGACCGTTCGGCGCTCCCGGTGCCCGTGGACTCGCGGTGCTTTGCCTTCTGTTGGGCCCCCGTCGCTGGGGCACCCTCACAGGACTTAGAAGACCGCTCTGACTTCTTCTTCTTCTTCTCACCTGACGGGCTCTTTCCTTCCAGCCAGTTGGAGAGACGAAGGTGTCGGTCTCTGATGGTCCGTTCTGACATGTTCCCGCAAAAAGCACAGTCCTTCAGTGCGTTTTTCTCCTCATGAAGGCAGTAGAGACATTTTGAGTGCTCGTCCTCCTTGAACACATTCTGCAGCTGGGACCCAAGGCAAACCCTGAACAGCTTTCCGGGCGTCAAGCTTTCTTTCTCCTTGGCCATGTTCGGGTAGGCCGCAGAAACTTCTGGAATCCTCCAAGAAGCGTAACTCGACGAAATCTTCACCCTTGAGGGGCGTAGAAATATCCGACACAGATCCCCGTTAATCGGATGTAGAGACGGTGGAGCTTGAGGCTCTATTTGACCGAAAAATTAGAAATTCTCTTTGAAAAAGTGCGAAAACGCGGCAAAAGCTCGAGAGTTAAACACGAGGACTCCCAACACTTGAGCGTGCGGTAAAAATCTGAAGATGGTTGCCAGAGGTGGGGCTTAGGGAGAGGGCAGTCATTGGCTGGGGGCAGTGTGACCCAGAGACCAGTGATTGGTTACTACTGAGAAAGACAGATCAGAAACGAAACAGATTTTTTCTTTACCGAGGATTCCCGGCCTGACGATGGGGAATATTCATGAGCATGTGAATCCATGCCAGACCCCATGCTGGAGAAGAATGTTTCTCTGTTGTGTGGGCCCTAAGGCAGCTGAGGCCCTACCTCTATGGGACCCACTTCAGTGTGCAAACTGACCATAAGCCCTTAAACTGGCTAATGAACATGAAGGGAGAGAATACAAAGTTGCTCAGGTGGTCCATAAGTCTGCAAGGCTTAGACTTCACTATTGAGCATAGGCCAGGTGTCCAACATAGCAATGCTAATGGGTTGTCCAGAATGTTTAACCGACCCTAACATGAGAGTCATCCAGGGGTGGATTAATTCCCCCTGTCTTTGGTCAGGGAGGGGCGAGTGTTAGGAAACATTTCCATTACATGTGTAATTTTCCCTCCAGTTGTGTACCCCCCAACGTTTTGCTTTGTTTGAACACCATAGTCCGACTTTACCAGAGGAGCCCAGCCTTCTGCTGCACTCCTCTATTTGTTTTCCGCTCACTTCTTATGGGGAAACTGACATGCCCTTAAAGACAGTGAGTACTGGGAGACTTTGTTTCCCTTAGTCCTTGTCCATGTTGCAACTTTTCTGCAACATGTAACAAGTTTACAATGTACCTTACAGTACAGTACACTTGGGTATAATAGTAATTTCCAAAAGCCCTAGATACTCTCGAAGGATTTTTTAGGAGAAGTGCAGATGTGCCTTGGACAGGGCTGGTGGCAGCTTAACCTTTAGTGTATTTTCAACCCTTCCCTGCCAGGTAAACCGCAGTTACCGCGTTTGGCACGAATAGGTGGCCTGTCTCCAAAATGGCCATGCCACGAGGTTCTTTGTCCTGTCCTTTGGCCATCTTGCCCCTTCACCTTCCCCAGATCGAGCCGACCCGGGTCAGTCCTTATTTGTGCATGCATTCTCCCGCGAAAAGCCAAGCTTTCGCAGGCTTCTGCATCCCTTGTGGGTGTGCCTCCAGGACGTGGGCTGGAAAGTGCTAATACTGGGAAAGGAGACTAAATCAAAAAATAATAAATAATAAATGAAAGATGAAAGGATGTGATTTTTCGCGCAGTACAAACCATTAGAGAAAAATAAAGTCTCAATGGATGAAATGTGTGCCTAGCGCAGATGGTAAGAAAGCCCAGATGTTCTAATTCTTGGGGAGAGAGATCCAAGGCAAATATGTGGATAACGTATAATGTGTCAGACTCTCTACAGTGAATTCTGAGTGCTTCTATAGAAACTCAAAAAGAGGCAAAAAACATGACATTACGGAACATTACTTAGGGGATTCACCAAAGCCCATTATACATGAGTACACAGCGGCTTTCTGCTGATGCACTGTTCAGTTGGACTCGCTCAGCAAAGGCATTGGGCTCAGTGCCTAGCATCCAAATTTTATTCTTCATGCCTCAAGGTGCAGACTTTGGCAGGAAAATACATACATAAAGCCTGGCAGACAGAACATTGGCAAGCCAAAAGGAAGCAACTCAAAAGGGGGGGCACCACTTGCATCCAGCTGTATGTATATAAAGTCTCACAAAGCAGATGATATCATAACATCTGAATAACCAATGTAAAACGCTCTGCTAGGATTAAACTACCGTGGGAGAACAGCTAACTCGTTCCATTGGATTTGTTCGTTCAGACCACCTTTGTGTGTGTTTAGTCTAAATATCCAGTTTTGTTCTCTCCTGAGGAGGATGTTATGGTAGTTGCCACCCCGTTTTGGGATTTGTATTTTTTCAATGACTGTCCATTTGAAATCTTCAGGGCCATGTCCTTTTCATATGAAATGGAGTTTTTTAGTCCTCAAGCTAGACCGATGTTCTATCATACGTTTTTTAATGGGTCTCATCGTCATACCCACATATTTCAGGTTACATGGGCATACTATCAAGTATATAACTCCTGAGGTATTACAGTTGGTAAGATGTCATTGTATCCAGGGGGTAACCCAAGATCAATTTCTTTTGTGCGCTCAGTTTGTGGGCACATGGAGCACGCCCGCATGGGGAATGCCCTGTTGGAACAGTGCTTTGCCAAATAGTTGCAGGGCGTTTTTCTCTGTCTTCACGTAATGTTGTTACTAATTTGTCTCTGATATTGGTTCTCCTTTTCAGGGCAAATTTTGGTTCTTCCATGGTGTGTTGTCCGGTGTTAAGAATCAGCCACAAGTTCTTTATTTCCTTTTTGAGTTTATTTACCATCGGTGAATAACTTAAAACTGCCATCATGTTATCATGTTGAGGGGGTTTAGGATGCTGTTGCAAAGTCGTACTTCTTGGAATGTTACGAGCTCTCCTAAGCCTAGATATTTTACAGCCGATTGAGCAAATCTACATTATTTTATATTAGCTGTCAGCCCGGCTTTTCGAAGGGCTCTCATAATGGTATAGAGGTGATGAAGATGGGCCATGTAAAGGAACCTGCCAGTAGACCCTTAGTTAAATCTAACGTTGACAAAAAAACTGCATTTCCCAGCTTGTTCATCATGTCATCTATACAAGGCATGGGATATTCATCAAAGGCTGAGATAGCGTGGACCTGCCTAAAATCTATGCAAAATCTCCAAGTTTCGATTGGTTTGGTCACCAATACAATGGGAGATGACCAAGGACTTGAAGAAGGCTCGCTAACATTAGCCCTGAGCATACTATGCACTTCCTCAATAATGATCTTTATCCTTGCCTCTTGCAGTCTATAAGACTTTAAATCAACTACTTTCCCTGGTGGCGTCCGTATATAATGGTTTTGTGTACTCTCCCTGGTGTGTCACAAAATACATCAGGAAATGCAGAAACAAGATCATTTAAACTTTCTTGCTTTCATGGGTGAGTTCTTAGAGTATTTATCTACATTATCAATTTCTTGGGGTGCCAAACAAGAAAATATGGGAGTGCGGGAGAACTCTGAATTCTCTTTCTACTCTTATAGAAGGTTGACGTGATAGATATGAGTCTTTTGCATCGGTCTGGTTGGGCTTTGTAATTGCATGTTCCCATTCTGTTCCAATACCTCATAAGATCCATGCCACTTCGAGATTAATTTATTCTCTGAAGTTGGCAAGAGAACCAAAACTTTTTGCCCCACTGAAAATGTCCTTAGACTTACTTTTTTTATCACATGAAAGTTTCTGTTGGCATTGAGCTTTGTTCATGTGGGTATGGACTAAAGACCTGACTAGGTTCATATGTTCTCGTAACCGATTTGTGATTGAAGACAGTGGTATTGGGGTCTCCTCCCTTTACTTTACTTTATTTGTTTCTGGCGCAGCCAAAAAGGCCCGCAGGCATACAGGTGCCAAGGAGAGGAGTCCTAACACATATGACAGTCAGTTGACGATTGTCCAAACAGTTTTCAAAACAAGACAAAGGCTACCTAACCAAATAGATACGTTTTAAGTATCTTTTTAAAAATGTCAATAGATTCCCTCTCTTCCCAGGTTTCCCTGAGTATGTTGAAGACATCTATTGGCTCTCTGCCGTAGAATAGCTAAAAGGGTGAACATCTTGTAGATGCGTGAGGGGTTTTTCTCACAGTAAACAGGGCCCATGGAATCATGGGATCCCAATCCTTCCCACCCTTCCTCAAATAACTTTCTTAGAATGGTTTTCATGGTCTTATTAAATCGCTCTACCAATCCGTCTTTTTGTGGATGGTAAACAGAGGTTCTTAATGTCATGATCTGTTGTAACTCTTCAACTTCTCCCACGAGATTACTCATAAAATGAGTTCCTTGATCTGTTACAATTTTTTGGGTAAAACCGACCTGGGAAAAAATGGTAGCATGTATTTTAATATTTGTTGGGTCATACTATTTCTCATGGGGAAGGCCTCAGGATACCTGGTAGTGTAATCAACAATCACTAAGACAAACCTATTGCCCAGTTTAGAAGTTTCAAGGGGTTGAATGATGTCCATCCCTTTTCGGGAGAATGGGACCTCTATTATAGGTAGTGGATTTAAAGTGGCCGGTGGAGGAACATTTGTGCTGGTCTTTTGACATATCTCACATGTCTGTATAAAGTTTTTAATATCGGCATATATTCCTGGCCAATACAACTTTTCACAGATATGGGCTTGAGTTTTAGCTTGTCCTATTTGTCCCCCTGTTAAATGTGAGTAGGCGATTTCCAGAACAATTTGCGAAGTGGGTTTTACATGTCCCTTCCCCTGAGGTGTCCCTTCGATATAGCAGTCCTTGCTTTACAAAAAAGACGGGACTTCCTTTATTACAGCCTTCAGACTCGGAGATTACCTGTAGGAATGCTTGTGCTAGTAATGGATAATATTTCTGAGCAAAAGCTAAATCTCTCAGGACAGTTGGTTCATCATCATAGCTAGTATTGATGTTAGGTCTCTCACCAGCCTCTCCAAAACCTAGATTTCACTTCTTCAGCACTTCCTGATCTGCCTCTTCTTTTAACTGGGGTAGTGATATTAGCAGATTGAGCCCTTTCAAGAATCCCTTGTGCTATTTTATTCCCAGGATATATGTCAAATGATGTCTTTCCCTGATTATGCAAAAGTACTTTCACAACTCCCCCGAAATCCGGATCAATGACTTGTGTGAGTATTTTCAGTCCGAATTCCCAAGCTAAACCAGATTTGCGGGATAGTCTGATGTAGCATCAAGGGGGAGGTATTAGAACTAAGTCAGTGGAAATCATACTCCATACTTCTTTTCCCTGGAGGGATGGATACTTCCCTACTACTGCAGATGTCAAATCCAATAGAACCTTTTGTGGCTACAGTGGGGTTTGAGGCTCTACCACTTAGTTTCTGAAACTTTAGGGTTCCCCAATTTGTTTCAATTGAGTCACAGAGTGGGAGAGAGTGGCAGTCAGTGCAGCTGACTATTAGAGAACTGACTGCGGTCTGTCTTCAGTGGCTTCTTCTTTGGAGGAGGTGCATCTTATCAAAAAGACAAGGAATACCACAGAGTGGCGAGATAGTGTCAGTCAGTGCAGCTGACTATTGGAGAACTGTGAACGGTCTGTCTTCAGTGGCTTCTGCTTTGGAGGAGGTGCCTCTTATCAAAAAGACTCAGAATACCACAGAGCAGCGTGGAGTTGCGAGAGAGTGGCAGTCAGTGCGGGCTGTGTGACCACGCTTCTCCACAGTGTTTTGTTTGGATTTCACTGGTGTGTCTACTTCGGGCAGTGATGGGACGCCCTGAGAATCCAGTCACAAGGAGATGCAGCTTTCCCGTATTGGCTTGAACTTTACAACTCTGCCCCTCACACCCGCCCCTCTGCCTTCCCTCAACTCCACGTCACCTACTGCATCATTGGGTTGTGCGCGCATCGCACGCTCACCATCGGAAGTGTCATCAAAAGTGGCTGTTGGGCTGGACAGACTGCGTGATTGCTCCTTACTTCTCTCGTGGCCTTGGACCATTTGAACATTGCCATCTACAGGCAGAAGCTTGACTGCTGCCGCAACACAGCTTGAACTTTACAAGTAATAACATTTACTTTGTTGGACTTCATTCATTACTACCGCAGCTTTACCGGGGCTCGCTGTGTAACCTTGACAGTGTTTCCTCCTCCCTATTCCTTACACGTGTTTGTTTCTTTCCACAGCTCCGCCCCTCACGCCCGCCCTCAACTCCACGTCACCTACTATATAATTGGGGTGCGCGCACATCGCACGTATGCGTATCAGTGTTTGGCGAAGGGTGGGCGGTGAGGGTGTCCTCTTGATTTTTTTTTGTGTATTCCAGCTAAGATTTACTTGTTGTTTATATCATTTTTCTGTGTTCTGTGAAACGCACCGTACACAGTATTTGGTTCCTTCTATATTGTAAAACAGTTTTACATACCCCAAAGGTGCACCATCTTCTATCTCTGTGTTTACGGTTGCAAAATGGAAATTACACTCAGGAACGGGAAGCGCTTTTGTGAGCCTCTGAAAAAAGTATCTGGTAGCAAACTGATTGCTCCACCTGATTGTTCCAAGAATTAGCATTTAAGCGGCAAACGATCATTACTTTCATTATCATTGCAGGACGATGTGTCTTCACCTCCCAATGATACTTTAAAGTCCTCTTATACCTCTCCTGTAAAACATTCACTGTCACCTGACTCACAGGTGGAGGCTAAACAAGCTAAATTGAACTTGCAGTTTTCACTAAAAGCAGCTAATGAATCTGACATACAGTTTGCATCAACTGCAATCGAAGTAATGAATGACACTCATAACTTGGAAAAGGTGTCACATGATGCCACATTTGCTCCTGTTTCTGATACATCCATGCTAGCGCCTGGCATAATGGCAGCGCTGGAGAGACGTATAAGCCTTTCGCTTGGTCCATCGACCCCAGTCTCCACCTCAAATGTTTTTCGGGAACAGGTGCATTTTCATCCAGTAACATTCCTCCCTCTTCCAGCCTGGCTCAATCTGCTAATATCACTACTCTCGCTTCCCCATTTCTGCCTTCTCGGAGGTCTGTAAGCTCTCCAGCAAGAGAGCAATTTGCACCACAGGACAAACACTCTTTGGCTCATATTGAGCTTGATTCTACCACCAAACACATGAATCGAGACCCCTTGCCTGATTCTAATCTGGCACACTCTTCCGTGTCCTCTAACCCTCTAGAAGGGGATTCCTCTCACATACTGGAACAGGAGATTCACAACTTTCCGATACTCACTAGAATTCTCAGTCTTTTGGACAAAGGACACGAATATATCCATAATCTCTTAAAAGACATGAGTGACACCATTACATTTAACACAGAAAAACTTTCCAAATTAAAAGGCTTTATTCTCGCACAGGAAGCATGCCATAAGTTTCATCTAGCATGTCCAGAAAGAGCGGCCACAATATTACGTAAAGATATACGCTTAACGATTCCTCATGTGGTGCTGTTTACCAAGGGTACTCAGACTTCTGATGATCTCTTATTGGCAAATGGTATTCCTACCTCCTTTGCCAACATGATACTTCATAACAACCCTCCAGTAGAAACCATGCCTTCGTCCCCTTCTGTAGATCTTTTAGCAGTAGCAAAACTGCAACATGAAAGACTATTTCAGGTGGAACAAGTTCTTTACAATGCAAAAATAGTTCCTCTGGCTTTCCTGTCCGTCTCCCCGATGGTTCCTGAAGCAGCTGAGGACGACAACTCGCCAGATAGTCCATCTGCCATTACGGACCTATTAGATCAGGAGCCAGCAGCCCCTGTAACAAATACTGACTCGCTAGGAACTGAAAATCTGGTACCAAATTTTTACTTCGCCTCTCGCAGAACTAAGAAAGCCCATCAAAAAGCTCTAAAAAGAAGACACAGAGCGAAAACCAATAAAAAAGTGTCTCACAAAGAAATAGAATACTGCTCCCTTTCTAACCATTCAGCAAATACAAAGAATACCAAATCCAGTTCTCCTTTCCGAAGAATCCTTCTCCCTTCCGAAGACCAGTAATTGAATCTTAGTCAACTTAATGAAGAAAGTAAAAAAGTACTACAAATTAAAACAAAGCAAGTTGTGCAGACTGCCTTATCTTCCAACATACGCACCACTTCACATTTGACCTCACATACTAACATCGCTGAAGTTAGATCGGCAAAGAGCCTCTCTACCCCTGTGATGCCTGTGAACCTCTCTAATGAAGTACCCACTACGTTGGTACAGGCAAATATGAGCACTTTACTTTCCCGTACTCGAGAACAAAAAAACCTCGACGACGACACAAACTACATCTTCTGAAGTGACTAACATGGTGCCGGCTCCACCTGTCCCTATCTCTGTGCAGGCAGTCGTTCATTCTTCTTCATTACCCTTCGTGACAGTACATGATGGCTTTCAACCTTCCATTGGTGCCTCTTCAATTTCGGCAGAATCCCAATGTAACCAGAACTCTAATGACAATATTCTTATTCGTGATCCTCCAAGAGGGCCTTATGTGATGGCTGCTCAAGACTCTGAAACCGCCAAAGTTGAGACTTTCTTTCCTCCCAAACCGCCTTTCTTCCCTTTGGTCATAAACAATGCTAGCCTTTTGTCCTTTCTGGACATTCCCAGTGAAATGCAAACTACCATCGGATGGATTAGCAATTCTCAACAAAACGGCGCGGCACCTATACATCGAGCCTTTTTAATGAACACTCTCTATAAAATTCCTTATTTGTGGAACTTTCCACAAATTTCCCAGCACGTAGAGTGGATACGGCTTGCTAACACCAACAACAATCACATGCTCTGCAAAGTGCAATCATCAATCATAGCAAAATTACTTTGGAAGTTTAAAACTGACCTTGCTATATTGGGGCTACTACTACAGGCCTTTTCTTCCCTTGAGGCAGCATGGTCATTTTTGGAATTTCTACCTCCAATTGCACCGAGATGTCCCACGGAAATAGAATCATCTTCCTCCATAGGGAATGATAATTCTCAGATACTAGCGCAATTGGCCTCCCTTACAACAGCACTTAATGGCTTAATAGGGTTAGCACCCCTCATGAAGACAGTGGCTGCTAATGCACAACCTATACCTGCCTCATAATCGCATGAATTGTGCATTTCAATCCTGGAATTGTTGTGGGGTTAAAACATGGCTTTCTCTCTATACTGCACAAACGGCCCCAACATTCTATTTATCCAAGAAACCATGAGTTTAAAGGACATCCAGTTTGATGGCTTTACCTCGTTTCATATTCCAGCTACTCAAAAGAATGTCGGGCGACCTTCAGGGGGCCTACCAATTCTTCTTAACAACAACTTGCATTTTACAATCAATCATACTACTGTTTCTACTTGATTTTTCCTTGTTTACCTAAGCCTACACACTCCTCCTTGTAAAAATCTCATACTTATCTCTCTCTATTGGAATCCTATTACTCTGCCCATTAAAACTGCAATCAATGCATTCAATTCTACACTCCTTGAGATACTTATAAGCATTCCACAGGTGGACATTTTAAAAGGGGGTGGTTTTAACGCTTCCCAATACTATATCTTCTGTATCCACGTATAACAAGCGCTCATTTTCAAATAGCAAAGTATAGATCGTTTTTTTTTAAAGATTGGGATCTATATGCTGTACCTCCCAAATTTCCAGTAACATTCCACACATGGCAGAGAGGCTCTGCCTCTTCTACGATTGATTTTATAGTGGCCTCAAGAAACCAATTGGGCCTACTTTCACCAATTCCTCACAGCTAAGTGACCATTTTCCTATTAGATCAGATTTGAGGCTGGTTGTTAAGAAATGTTCACCAACGCCAAACTTAGCTTTAGCCCAAATTGATTGTGCGATGCTTTCGATTCATTGGAACGCCTCCACATGTAGACGACTAACCTTTCTCGTTAACCGGGATCGCTGGACACATTCGCACGAAGACGCTTGTCCTCCTGAAAAAAATCTAGAATGGAATCTCAACATGATTCATTCACATCTTGCTTCTCTTGTTTCATTATCTAAATCTTCTTCACATGCTACTATTTTGTGTATACCTTTTTATGTTATGATAGCAAGTTTAAAAACTAGAAAAAATCTTGTAGTAAGAAGACTAAGGAAGAATATACTCTTATTAAACCGTGAGTCATATATCAGTTCTAAGAAATCTCTCTTACAAAAATATAAAAATGAAGGGAAAAGATTACGCTTCCTATTATCTTTGGAAGCAAATCAAAAAATGGTCCAAAACATATGTAACCATAACACCAGAGACACCTGGAGGCTTCTACGTACCACATGTGACTCAGAATAAGCCACTTTGGACTCTGCCATCTCCTAGATTGCACACATTCAGGCCTTCAGAATAAGCTTGAATGCGTTTTCCTCTAATGTACCAAAAACAACCTCTCTGTGAACTCCGTGAAATCTAACATCGTAATTTTATCCTCGCGCAAAAAATTTAGTACATTTTTCTGGTCCATCAATCTAAAATAAATCCACTTGGTCAAACACTTACCTTATTTGGGATACAATCTATTAAACAACACCTCCGCTTTGCATTGGCAGAATTCTCTCATTGGAAAGTCCTTCCTTTAATGGGACAAATGAAATTAATCTTCCACAAATATTGCACATTTTCGCTTATCCCTTTATTTGAATTCTATTCTGAGAAAGTAGAGTCTGTCATTCTCTATGGGTTGGACTTTTGTCTTATTGACTTGGACTCGTTTTTTAACAAACTCCAAGGGAAAATTTGGAAGGCCTTCCTAATTATCTCCTTAACGCATTGGTGAGACACGAATTAGGGCTTAACTCTTTGTCATCTCGTTTTAATTGGAGAATGTTAAATACTTTAATGAAAATGTTATTTCCACCCTCAAATTCTTTATACAAGGATTTTTCCATCATGCTCCAGAAATCACAGCCTGTCTCCATTGAACTTTTTCAGAAACAAATGCTCACACTATTGGAACAAATTAACCTTCTACCAGAAGATTTGCAATGGAAGATGGGTCTTGCAAAAAAAGATTCTTTATGAATGACTGGGCTGTAACATCTGCCCTAATTTCCACCTATTCTTCCTTTTCTGAATATGCCTTCTTTAGGCATAGTTAATGCCCCGGTCTTCCATATTTAAATTTATGCCCCTGTCCTGATGCCTGCAAATTATATATGAGATTTCGTTTTGATTTGCTTCATACACAAATGCGAACTAAGCACTGGTTCTCAAATGAAAGGCTGTCCTGTGACACGTCATGTCGTTTTTGCTCCAATGCTGAGGCTCAGGAAACTCTAAAACATCTTTTCCTATTTTGCCCGCACTTCGAACAAAGAAGATTACAAACATTGAAAGATTTCCAAAATGCAAACACAGCTTTTGGTCGGAACCTCATATGGGCCATGTACCTGTGGGGAACAAGCAGTGCCATAATTTTGGCAACTGTTAGACTTTTACGGTTCATAGAAATGGCTCTCTCTGCAACACTGGCAGAATGATTGTGATGTAAACAAAAAACAAACAATATTGTGAAATCTTTTTAAATATGAAGCTCTCTTTGTTGCCTGCTACAATGATGTAAAATATACATGGTGCAAACAAAAGCAATTTTTATTTAGGATTTAGAGAAACACCATTGCTAGACTTATTATTTCTTTTTGTTAATTGGTTTTGAATAAGGAAGTTTTGCAAAGATGTTGTGTATTGACATTGATTTTTCATTTGTATGTGTATTGATGTACTTTAAGTATTTTTAATCTTGTTGCAAAAAAGAATATGTGATTTATTTTATAGATTTTTTTTCTGCTTTTTTGTAAAGGTGCGTAAGCACAAAACAAAAAAAAAAAAAATAATAATAATAATAATAATTGGTGAGGGCTGGTTCGGGCTCTACAGTCCAAATGGTAGCTGACAGACCCACCAGTCCTATCGTTTGGTTAAGTGAAACAGGTGCAGATCCCCTTCACTATGATTCTTCTGACAGGAACCCTTTGCCAGTGTCCAATTCCGATATTATTACGGGTTCATCTTCTTGTTTGCTTTCTAAATCGATTGATGTACTTATTATAGGTCATCAGTCCAAAATTACTTCCTTTTGGGCATCAAAGTTTACGAAGTCTAGCTCCACCACTTCTTCCATGCTAGAACCATTGCAAAGGGGTACTTCAACTTTGTATTTTGTATTTATTTATATTTTATATAGCCAAGGCGCTATACAGAGAATCAGGAAAGTAGACAAAATTAATGGTAGCAACAATAAAATAAAAGCAATCTGTCTTATTAACAAGGCCTTCCACTGTAGGGGTGATAGAAGAGAAAAAGACCAAAAGCGAGATTGAGCACTGGGAGGACGGGGAACTACTAGAGGAAACTGCTATGTAGAACAAAGAGATCGGCGAGGAGTATAGAATGAAACCAGAGACGAGAGATAGTCAGGTACAAGACCATGGACAGATTTCAAAACAAGACATAAGAAATTAAATTTGAGTTGAGAATGGAAAGATAGCCAACCAAGTGTAGAAAGGGAAGAGGAAATGGAGTCACAGAAAGAAAGAAGACAAAGTAGACGGATAGAGGCATTAAAAACAGATTTAAGGGGAGCAAGACGAGTAGCAGGAAGACCAAAGAGAGCGGAGGAACAGTCGGAAAAGATTAGAGAGGATATCAGCAGTTTTGTGGCTTGAAAAGCAAGAAAGGGGTGGGTTTTGCATATGTTATGCAGATGTAAGCGACAGACGCACAAGGGCAGCAAAATATGATGAGTGAAGGACAAGGCAGAATCAAGGTGGAGCCCCAAATTGCGAGCGGTGGAAGAAATCGAGAGCTGGAATGGGGGGAATGAAACATAAGAGGGAGGTGTCGAGGGAGGAAGAGTGTTAGCAGGAAAGAAAAGAACCTCAGTTTTACCAGCATTAAGAGTAAGATACTGAGGAGACATCCAAGATGTGATAGCTAATAAACAGGGGGACAGTCTGAGGTGAATATCAGAAGAGAAAGAAGAGAAGGACAGAACAAGCTGAGTATTATCAGCATAAAAATGATGTAAAAGACCAAACGAGGAGATAACTGCAGCAAGAGGGGAAGTGTAGAAAGAAAACAGAAAAGGATCCAAAACTGAGAATTGCATAACACCATAAGCAAGAGAAAAAGTGTCAGATGATTTGCTGGCCCAAGAAACGGAAAAGGTTTTTAGGGACAGGTATGACTGCAACCAAGAAATAACAGAGCCAGAAAAACAAAAGATGAAAGCGAAGCCAAGAGAAGAGAGTGATCAACAGTGTGAAAAGCAGCAGAAGGATCCAACAAAATAAGAAGAGAAGAGTGTTTAGAATAGCGTTCATTAAGCAAAGAATTTAAAACAGAAAGAAGAGCAGTTCCAGTGGAGTAAAAGGGCGAAAGCCCGACTGAAAGCGTGGAAGAATAGAAGAATTAGAAACAAAAGTAGAAGCTTGAGAGTACACCAACCATTCAAGTAGTTTAGAAAGAGAAGGCAATAGGGAAATAGGACGGAAATTTGAAACAAGCAGGGGTCAGCTGTGGGTTTCTTTAAGATTAAAATAATAGAGTCATGTTTAAAGGATTAGGGAAAAGTTGACAGCGACAGACAGATATTAAGGAAAGAGGTAAGATAGGAAAAAAGAGATGGGCAGACCTTGGCAATAAGTGCCGGCGGGATAGGATCGTTAGGGGGCGCAGTCGGATGAGTTTTCGACAGTAGGAGAGAAGTCTCAGTATTGGTGATAAGTTTGAAGCAGGAGATAGTAGTAGGGGGAACTCGGATAGGAGAGACAGGCAGTGTAGGAGGAGCAGAGGCTTCGGTGTAAGAGCGGAGAGAAGCCACCTTTGAAGAAAAGAATTGAGCTAAGTCAGAGACTAAAAGAGTGGAGCTAGAACATTGGTCTTCACATTTATTATGCCAGGGCCCCCCTGAGCAAACAATAAATTGTTCGGGACTCCCCTGACCCACCCCTCTGTGTTGGTGTTATTGTTTTTTTTATAGAGATAGCTGTGAAATGTGTGATGTCCATACACGAGCACACTGGATTGTTTTGGATATGAGACTCTGACGAGCATGGCAATCAAAGAATTTGCCTCACATTGTAAATCCACTAGGCCAGTGGTCTTCAACATTTATTGGCCTGCGCCCCCCGTGAGCAAAATTTGTGCAGGCCGGCCCCCCAGAAAATGCCAAATGGACAGTATGTATTGCGCACCATCACTGCACACTACTCCCAGTATAGTCCCTGGGCTCCCAATCTGCTCCCATCACAGAGGCTGGGCTCCCTCATCCCACTCCTACCCAGTCCCTGATTTCTCTCCCCACCATCACACACCCTGGGCTCTCCCCACCCTGCTCCAACCACTATCCCATGGTTCTCGCCCTTCCTGCTCCTACCACAGTCCCTGTGCTCCCCATCCCATTCCAGAGAGCTAGTGGCGGCTGGTGAATTTTTTAAGTGGAGGGGCATAACTATTTCCCCCAAAAATGCTATAGCAACCGAGCGCAGTGAACCAATCAAGGGGGGTTCGGCGGGTTTCCCCCCATTAATTTTTTTATAAAATAATGGGTTAAAATGTAGCATTGTAGAGCATTCTTTTTAAAAAAAAATGGGTAAATATCCAAACAGTTTGTAACTGCTGCTGGGGGGTGGGGGGCACTAGGGGCAGGCATGACATGTTTTACTGGACATCCATGATAGATGCAAAAATATACCATCCCTGTCCCCTGGGCGCCACTAGGCCTAATACAATCAACATGGTTATGTGTGTATGCAAGGCGCTGGGGTGCCAAGGGGGAAAGCATGGTATTTTTGATTGGACATCTATGATAGAAATCCAGTAAAAAAATACCATCCCTGTCCTCTGGGTTTCACAGGACCTCAGGAGGAGAGCTGTTTTTGGCAGGTGGGTAGAGGGATTGTACAACAAAGGCATTTAGGCATTTTTAAAATGCCTTTGTTGTACAACCCTCCTTCCCCCCTCTATCCACCACTTGCCCAAATCAGCTCAACGGACCAAAACAAACAAACACACACACACCCATTCATACAGCAATCACTCTATCATTCACACGAGCATCCATCAGCATACACTCACACATAACACAAGCAATTCATGCATCCATACAGATTTCAACAAAATAAATGAACATGAACATACATTCTGCATTGGCCTGCATGCGGGTGCTGAAACGCCCTGTTCCAGGCTGCTCTGTCCGTATGTGCGAGGAGGCGCAAGAGCTCCCCCTCGCACATACAGACATGCAGTGCCCCAGCCAGCATTTCCAATGAGCTATGCAATGCTGGCGAAGCAAAACGCCCCAGCCTTGCATGGCTCAGTGAGCATGTGCTGTGGTGAATTAACTGAACTGTCAAAGGGAAATAGGGTTTCGCTTTGACAGTTCAGCCAGCCCAGGAGCACTCCCTCAGCTGGAAAAAGCAGCTGAGGGAGTGCTTATTGTTTCACTGGGCTGGCTCCTTAGCTCCTCTATAATGGGTCAGGGTGCCACTGGTTGGGCGCCCCCTCACCATTATGGATGAGCCACCAGGCTCGGACTGGCCTATAGGGCAATGCCTGTACCAAAAATACAAAATGCTAGTGTGGGCCAGTCAAAATGGCCCACCCTTTTGGCCAATGTGGGCCAGTTTGATGAGTTACTTCACTATGCAGTTATTAATATTGACCATTGTTGCTGAATAAATATTCTATAAATATCACAATGTACTAACATTTTTACACAAAGCACCCCCTTGGGTACTATTCAAACAGTCTGTGAATGACTATCCATTTACAACTGCGGGTCACTTTTTCATTGGCGCCTGAGACGGTGGGCCTCATTACGACCCTGTTTTTTTTCGGCGCTCTTGAATGGGCATTTACCAGGGTATTGCAACCCCGGCGGACCCAGTAATTACCCATTCAAGGGCACCGGAAAAAATGATTCCCCATTCCCATTTCAGCCCCATAGGGCTCAATGGGAATGGGGATGCCTGTAGCACCGGCACCGTTATTCATAACGGTGCCGGTGCTACAGGCATGCTGTGCTCGCGGGTGCCGCTCTGCCTGACAGGCACCCGCGAGCACAGCTCGTAGTATGGCGGTGCAGTAGTAACGGTGCTGGTAGCGCTACCAGCACCACTGTTACCTTACTGCCATACTTGTAATGAGGCACAGTGTCATGCTTCAGCCCGACTATGTGAGCCGCCCCTACCCATTTCTTCCAAACAAAAAAAAGAAAAAAAATATATATACATATATTTTTTTACATTTCATGCTGGGCTCTCACGGCCCCCCAGGGATGCGGCCATGGACCCCCATGGGACCATGCCCCACAGTTTGAATACCGCTGAGCTAGACTGTCAGGAGACGGTCGAGAAAGTAAACGTGAGAGAATTTGAAAAAGTCACCTAGGATGAGTTGATTGCGTGTGTAAGAGATCGGAAAAATGAATGTTACTTCTTACCTTGTAACGTTCTTTCGATGGAATGTTCCTCCGACGTATTCCTTATCTTTGATAGATCATCTCCCAGCTTGCTAGCCTCGTAAAAAAAAAATTCAGTAGAGGGTGCTGCGCGTCGACGTCCCTGGAGCCGATGTCCCTCGACGGCCTCTGTATCGGCGCCGACGTCATCACGCGTATAAATAGACTCGCGCAGCGTCCGTTGCTCAGTTCCGTTTTGACGTTAACAGTTGTTTTACATGAATTGGTTATTGACCTTGAAGGAGCATAATCTGCAACCACAAGGGAAGTATTACTGCGGGGATGGATGGGAGGGGCGATAAGGAATACGTCGGAGGAACATCCCATCGAAAGAAAGTTACAAGGTAAGAAGTAACTTGTTCTTCGAAGGGATTGTGTCCTCCGACGTATTCCTTATCTTTGATATCTCCTTCCAGCTCTGCTGGCCTCGGAAAATGTTTTCTCTAGAGGGCGCTGCGCGTCGACGTCATCCTGCCTATAAAGGCCGCGCGCAGCGTCCGTTGCTCAGTTCTGTTTTGTAGCCCATAATAATTCTTTCTGGACTAGACTAATCACCCTGAAGGAGCGTAAGCTGCAACAACAAGGGAAGTAGAACTGCGGGGATGGATGGGAGGGTCGATGAGGAATACGTCGGAGGAACATCCCGTCGAAAGAACGTTACAAGGTAAGAAGTAACTTGTTCTTCGAAGGGATTGTGTCCTCCGACGTATTCCTCATCTTAGATAGGCTCCCATAGCAGTATTCTATTATCGGAGGAGGGAGTACTGACTTCATGCTGTCTTCTATTGATAAATAGAATGCAGTACAGCCCTTCAAAACCTAGTCTCTTGACTGGAGGAGGAATCCAAGTTGTAAAATCGTGTAAAGGTATGGACAGACGACCATGTAGCGGCCGCACAGATGTCTTTAACTGGCACACCTCTTTTGAGGGCCGATGAAGCTGCAATACCTCTGGTCGAATGAGCCCTAAGGTTTTGAGGGGGCTCTTTCCCTGCCAGTTTATAACATTCCAGAATGGCTAGAATGATCCATCTGGAAATGGTCTGCTTAGTTATTGGTAACCCCAGCTTGTGACCTGTGTAACCTACAAACAGCTGGTCTGCCTGTCTTATCCTGGCTAGTCTACTGATGTAAAAACTTAAAGCCCTCCTAGGGTCTAGCCTGTGTAACCTCTCTTCCTCTTTCCCCGGGTGAGGAGGAGGATAGAAAGATGGTAGAGTAATCTTCTGAGTGATATGGAATTCAGAAACCACCTTTGCGAGGAAATTAGGCTTCACTTGCAGGACAACTTTGTCTTTGTGAAATAATGTGTGAGGGGGTTTACAAGAAAGAGCTTGTAATTCGCTCACCCTTCTAGCAGATGTAAGTGCTATTAAAAAAACAGTTTTAAGGGTAAGGAATCTTAACAAACAAGAATGGAGCGGTTCGAAAGGTGTGCCCATCAGGAAAGTTAGTACTAAGTTTAAATCCCATAGGGGAACTTGGAATGGTCTTGGGGGATAAACATTGGTTAACCCCTTTAGAAACTGTATTACCAAGGGTAATTTGAAATAGGATGGTTCTTCCGCAGTACGCTTAAAGATGGATAGCGCTGCGAGACAGCCCTTAATGGTGCCAACTTGAAGGCCTGAATTTGCCAAATATAGTAGGAAGGACAAAACCATTGGTGTACCACATGAAAAAGGGTCGATATTCTGTTCTCTACACCAGCTGCAAAATCTGTTCCAACGGCAGCGGTATGAAGACTTTGTTGCTGGCCTCCTTGCCGAAAGCAACACCTCCATAACATCATCAGGGAGGTCCCAATCCTTATACCTCAGCCTTTCAGAAACCAAGCGTGAAGGTTGAGGGTTTTGATGTCTGGATGGAGAACCTGACCTCCCTTCTGTGAGAGTAGGTTCTCTCTGAGTGGAAGTCGAATTGGAGGGCAGATGGACAAGTCTAGAAGGTCCGGGTACCACGTTCTCCTGGCCCAATCCGGGGCAATTAGGATCATGGTTCTCCGGAATCTTCTCAACCTCCTGATCATTTGAGGAATGACAGGGACCGGTGGGAACGCGTACAGAAGCGGAAACTCCCAGTCCACTATGAAAGCGTCTCCCAGAGCTCCTCTCGGGGGAAATTCCCTTGAGCAGAACAGATCGCATTTCCTGTTTAGGCTGGTGGCGAACAGATCTACCTGAGGGGTTCCCCAAAGGGCGAAGATCTCTTGAAGGACTTCCTGAGCTAGCTCCCACTCGTGGGAGACTGTGTTCTGCCTGCTCAGAGCGTCCGCTGTCAAGTTCTTCTCTCCGGCAAGGTGAACTGCCGATAGAGAGATTCCTTCTTGGATTGCCCAAAACCAGAGCTGCATCGCCTCTCTGCACAGGGGTAGTGATCCTATGCCTCCTCTTTTGTTGAGGTAATGCATGGCCACCGTGTTGTCCGTCATTATCAGGACGTTCTTCCCTTGTACAGCTGGCAGGAACGCCTTCAAGTCTGATGGCTCTGAGCTCTAACAGGTTGATATGTAGGCCCTCATTACGACCCTGGCGGAAATCGAAAAACGATGGCGGAAATGCAATACCGCCATCGAATAGCGCTCGGTGCGATTATGACCCGTCACCGTAAAGTACGATGCCATTAGCGACACCGTAGTGAACGCCAACGCTAACTGCACCAAGTACGCGCACGCGCGCCATGCGAAACCGTAATTACCACCATGGCGCAACGGTACGGGAATTCTGACCCTAGCGGACATGTACCTAACGCCATCAAGCATGGCGGAAAGTACCATTCCGCCATGGTGAGAAGTACGGCATCGCGAACCAACCGTAAAAGGCCCTACTGAGTGCCTGTACACCACTCCCTGGCCACATTGCACAACTCCTCGTAGGTTGAATGAAGTCACACAATGCAACCAGTGAAATGTACAAGTCACCCATGCATGCCAACGAACAAATGAATGTAGGGGCTCCAAGTGTCTTGTGAGTGGCCATCCATATTAGCCATGGCACCATTGCCGTACTGATGCAGCACAGGCATGTGAAGCTTCAAGTACAGCAACATGAACTGAAAACTGAGACAAACAAAAACAGGCCCCCCATCGCTTGACACCAGTGTAAGGCAACATTCAAAGCAGTATCCTCAGTGAGACTGCACCAGCCCTGTACTCCTGCCAGTAAACAAACCAACCATCAGCATAAGCATGTACCACACAAGTTGGCAGAGTGACTGAGCAGCCAGGCTCATCTCAAGAGGGGCCAATGGGAGCTGCAGGGCACAGATGGCACGAATACAGAAGCTATTCCAATGGACATGACCTCAGTCTCCCTCCAAGAAACGCACACAAACACAGGCACCTGTGACCAGCCATATTCTGATAATCACATCATTCCACCAATCCACCTGGCTGACCGGCATCTGTTACACAAAAGCTAATCCCCCTCCCATGAGCATGACATCATCAAAACAGACATAATGGCAGCCCCTATCCCTGACCTTACTGGCCTTCGTAGGCAAACGCGCCCAGTACAGTACCACGCAACTATACTCAGAAGCCGGAACCCAAAGCAGATCTTCTCACAATACATCGCTCCACAAATAGGAATATGCTACATTACTTGCAAAGAATAACGCTACACGGTCAATATCATAATCAAAATTTAATGCACAACAAAATCACCAGGCCCATACAGCTATTAGGTCATGAACTCCAAAATATATTTCATTATTGTGGGCTGCATCCGCAATAAATGACCAGCTTCTTCTTGTGTGACGCCCTGTTCCTTCATGGTACACAGGGGCTACATTCACGTTCAAAAAGCCAACATGGAAGCGCCTAGAACCGCAGGGCCGTCCCATTAGGTAGGCACTAGTCCAGCTGAAAGGTCGAAATGTTGCTCCTAGCCACTAGTACTGCGTAAGGGCATGTGGGCCATTGGCGATCGTCCCATAAGATCGTAATGGTGCTCCACTGATTAACACGAAGCAGCAGGTGTCGGGAGTAAAAGCCATCTGCAGGAGTGGCATACAGATGGCAGCGGCAAAAGGGGAGGAGATACCTGTCACCCAAATGAAATGAAAAAGAATAGTATGGGCATCAGAACTCCATTTGAATTACTCACTTCAATGATCACACTAAATCTACAGCCATATGCATGCTAGCCCACTCAAAAGGATTATTTCCACCCAAAAATCACTTGCGAATCATAACTATATAAATCGAGGTGAAAACACTATTACAAACGAGTGTTTGTGTGCATGCGTCTGTTAAAACAGAATCCATTAGATGGGATTAGTAACGTGCATAGACACAAGTGTTTGAAGGCGCGTCGAGACAGGGAGGGTTCACCAAGGGCAGATAGACGATGGTCCCACTATGGCAGCCCTGCATCACATAGCGCAGGGGAAGTGGATAGATTTCAAAAAGCCATGTACATGGCAGACTCTCTATTAAATCATCTGTCCATGCATCCATACATCATTCCCTCATCCCTGTATGAAAACGCCTGATTATTTACTCACATAACATGTGAAATTTCCATTGAGTCTGTGCGTAATGCAGTCTGCAAAATCCTCTGTGCTCCAGCCCGGAATTCTAGTGTTGTGAAGTAACATGTATTTGGGAACGTCCTGCCTTATCCTCCACTACGCTATTGCGCATCCCATACTATTCATATCAATCATTGCATTCTCGCCATGGCCCCTGTCCCAAGGACATTAAACAATAGAACTTCATATCTGCAGTCAGACCTGTGGGCGTCTCCTCGCCGCTAGCTGGAAACCGAAAGCGCTTTCCTTCGAATTCCTCATTTGCAACATCACGTCGAAAATGCATCTGTGACCGCTTGAAATCACAAATCCATCCATGTAGTGCGGCAGTGTGTGAAAATGGCAACTGGCTTCACTCACAAATGGGACGCCCCGCCCGTCGGTGAACCGCGGTACAGTGCTGCATGAGGGTCCACCGTTAATCGAGTACTACATTCCACTGACCCTTCACAAGTTTGTTCGTGACTGCAAAGATAGTATGTGAAACAATGGGACCATAGCAGAATGAACATATGAACCAATATCTCACTTCCATCGGGATGAAATACATGATTGTAATAGCAAGATGCCATGCGTCGAATTGCAGCGTTGTGTGCGGGACGTGCTCGCCCAAAGGGGATTGCAGCTTGCACAGGTGGAATGAATCACCACAGGTGGAGGCTATACAGCTTGAAAACACATACATTGCACACCCAACCCCCTCCCACAACCACACCCACTCCAAAATGCTACCGGCAGGACTAGCGATGTTGGCCCTGGGGGACCTGATAGCACTGCAAGTACTCCAACTCCAAGAAGAAGACGAACACCAACTACTACAACAACCGGCCGCACAGAGGAGACGCAGGAGGAGGAGGAGGGCAAGGCCGGGCCAGCAAGGCCCACCAGCACAGCCACTGCCACCACGCAGGCAGCCCGCAATCCCACGCCTCCGAGCACATCCGTTCAACCTCACTGATGAGCAGATCCACACCCTCTACCGTTTGGACCAGGACACCATAACCGCCATTGTGGACATGACACACGCTGACCTTGTCAGCATGATAGATAGCCCAACCGCCATCCCACCCCTACTGAAGGTGGTGTCTGTACTCCACTTCCTGGCCACAGGCACCTACCAGCACACAGTCGGACAGTTGCATGGCATTTCACAGCCACTGTTGTCACGGACACTATTGCAAGTGCTCGATGCCCTCCTGAAGCACGCAGACGACTACATCTCTCTACCACGCTTGGAGCAGGAAATTACGAACACAAAAGTGGGATTCCATGCACTTGCCGGCATACCGGGTTGCATTGGTGCCATCGACTGCACCCATGTGGAATTGGTTGTCCCACATGCCATGGAGGCCCAGTACCGCAACCGAAAACAATATCATTCTCTTAATGTACAAATGGTGTGTGACTCCAACAGGATCATTACACATTGTTGTGCCCGATTTCCTGGATCAACCCATGATTCCATGGTCTTACGGAACTCTACAATACCACGCTACATGGAGCGACACGCAGGGAACAGATCCTGGCTACTCGGTGAGTCTCATTTCATGCATGATAATGTGGGGTATGTGATGCGGCAATGACCTGGCAGGAAGGGGGGGTGCTTACGTAGCAATGTCATTCCTCAAACATCCTTTATTGTCCACATACAGGTGATGCCGGGTATCCACTGAAGAGATGGCTCCTTACACCACTCCGGAACCCACAGAACCAGCATGAGGAGGACTACAACCATGCCCACTCACGTACCCGTGTAGTCATAGAACAGGCATTCGGCCTACTGAAGGGTCGTTTCCGCTGCCTCAGCAGGTCTGGCGGGGCACTCCTGTACCGCCATGAGAAGGTTGCAAAGATGGTCATGGCATGTGTCATGCTACACAACATGTGCGTACGTAGAAATGTGCCCATGCCCCCTGACGCAGAACTGCAAGCACCTGAATATGGTCATGATGAGGGTGGGGATGTGGCAGCACCTCAAGGAGTCCGCGAGGCACAGGAGGGCCGTGAAATTCGTCAGATTATCATAGATTCATGCTTCTAGCACTCACGCCTGGTGGCTGATACATGGACACGGGACTTGTGGCACTGTGTGTGTCTGGAACATGCACAATATGGACTGTACGCCTATAATGGCCTCGTACACAAAGATCAATGTCCACACATCTCATTGGATGATTGTGAAATGTTTATAGCATATGTGAAATTATGTTACACACCCCATCGACCCGCCACCCAAGTAAGCCCAAAACTCCCCCTCCACCCTCCTACCTCCCCCCCGAACACCAGTGTCCAAAGATGCTCATTGTCAGTGGGCAGACGCTATTGCAAGCCCCCTCTCCGGGTATCAGGGACACCCCTGCCTGTGGAGCGCAGGTTCCTCCCAGATCTACGTTGGGGCTGCCCTGGACGGAACTTGCAACGGATGATGTCTCTGCCTGCTCACGTCCATGCATGTCCCTAAGGGTTTGTGAGAGCTCAGTGAGCACACGGCGCACAGCGGCAAGTTCAGCACATACGTCTTTGGACGTCGCATGCAGTTCCCCCCTCAGGCTCTCGGTGCTTCTCTCCATTTGTACTCTCAGGCTCTCGGTGCTTCTCTCCATTTGTACTCTCAGGCTCTCGGTGCTTCTCTCCATTTGTGCCCTTAGTGTCTCTGTACATGTTTCTATGGCTGCCTTAGTACCCCCACATTCATCAGCATGGTCCTTGAGGAGCGTGGCCAGTTGCTGCTGTTGCACGATCACCTGGTCGAGGGACTGTTGCCTCTGCTGGGCCATGGCCATTTGCGGTGGTGTCACAGAGGGGCTGATCACCTCATGTTGCCTTGACACAGGGCTTGTGGGGGATGGCCAGTCGTCTTGTGGATGCCCCTGCGTGGTATCCTCATGGTGTACGGGATGAAACAAACAGGGGGATTGAGACAGGTCATGGATGGATCCTAGATCGACATCACCGTTTTCTGTGTCGGAGCATGCTGCCATTAATGCAGTGTCACCTATGGTGCTGCTGCCACCAGAAGCAGTGCCTTCTGTGGCATCCATTGGGGGGCCTGTGGTGGTGCTGTTGTGGCCATGCTGGCTGCTGGGGTGCCTGTTGAAGTCCCCTCCTGTGTGCTGCCACTTGATTTGTGCTGCTGCCGTGTCTTGATCCGTGCAGCTGAGGTGGAGGGTCTTTGGCCGTTGGTCTTGGCCCTCTTTGCAGGTGTGCTGGTTGGGGTGTCCTGGAGCTCGTCGTTTGAATCGGACCCTGTGGTGGAGTAAAGGAGGGCGAGCGTTATTAATGGGTCTGTGGAAATTGGAATGGCAATGTATCACATGCATTGGGGTGGTACCTGAGGGTGATTTGGGTCAGGGCCTTGGGGGTGGTTTCATTTTTGTGTGGATTGAGGATGCAGTTGTTTTGCAGCCTGCAGTTAGGGGGTGCCTGCTGCACGTGTAGAGGGTGTTTTTAGGAATTTTAATTATTTATTTATTTAATTTGACTTTTCATGTGCGCTATCAGGCCAATGTATGTGGACGTTCTCCTGGACATGTGTTTCTGTTGCACTATGTGGACACATGGTACTTCACATGATTGGACATTGTGGATTTAGCATTGTTTTATTTGGGACACCTACCTGATTCTTCGGATGTCTGCACTCCTTTCTCCATCCCTCCGACTCCCTCTATGGTCTCCATTCCAATGGTGGAGGCACAGATTTCTTCCCAGGGGGTCAACTTGATGGGTGATTCCGATCCTCCCCCGGTAGCTGTGGCAATGTTACGGTTGGCGGATAGTATGCTCCGTACGCGTATCCGCAAGTCGTCCCATCGCTTTCTGCATTGCTGTGGGTTGCGGGGTGCGGTCCCCACCGCACTTACCCGCTGTGCCACCAGGGCCCATATGGCCTTCTTGTTCGCAAGTGCCGTCCTGGTCATTTGCGTCGAGAAGACGACGGCAGCATTCTCCTGGAGGGTCTCTGTGAGCACCGTGAGTTCCTCACGGGAGAAGTGGACCTGCCGCTTGCGGTCGCACGCTTTTTTCGCTACTTTTCCCATTGTTATTGTTTTCACTAGGGTGGATGACGGGTTGGGATGTGTCTCAGGGTAGTATTTTTAATGGTTGTGTGGAAATTCTGATTTTATAGGTGTACGGCGTGCTGTTTCCCGTTCCGGGACCATGTTTTTGCTTCCGTTTCCGTATATTTACGGTCACCGTATTTTCCGATTGCCGCTCATTACGGTGACCGCTATGATGGGTGGCGGAATTGCACCTAGGTCGCCGTACGACGGCGGTGAGGGGCGTTTTGGGGACATTTCCGCCATCGCGGACTTTGCACTTCCGCCATGGCGTAGTGCTCGTGCCCGATGGGTCAGAATTAGCCGCACTTTACTCCGTCGTGCAATGGCGGAAACGCTATTTACGCTATGGCGGTCAGGTCAGTTGCTTTCCGCCAGGGTCGTAATGAGGGCCGTAGTCTGGACTCCGATGGAGACCAACGACCGCTGATGGTCAAGTCCTTGGCGTGGGCTCCCCACCCCGTGAGTGAGGCATCCGTGACTACTGTTATCTCCGGCCAGGGTTGCCAAAACTGTTCTCCTTTCAGAATGTTCTCCTGACAGGCCCACCACTGAAGGTCTCGAGCCACCCGGCCGGGAACCTGAAGAAGATCTGTCATTCTCCCTGAGAATTGTGACCACTGAGTCCTCAGTGCCCACTGGAGGGATCTCATTCTCAGGCGAGCCTCAGGCACTAGGAAAATGCAGGATGCCATGAGGCCTAGCAACCTCAAAAAGTCGAAGGCTGGGAGACGTTGGGCATGTTGGAACTTGGTAACCATCTGTAGAATATCTTGAGCCCTCACCTCTGGTGGCGAGGCTTTTCCCAGGGAAGTGTCCAGGATCGCTCTTATGAACTGGAGTCTCTGGGATGGTATCATTTGTGACTTCTTTAAATTGAGGGAGAAGCCCAGTCTGTGTAGGGAGTGGCACACGTGATTTAGCTGGATCTGAGCTTGTTCCGAAGAAACAGCCCTGATCAACCAATCGACCAGGTAGGGGTAGACGTGAATCCCTTCCCTCCTTAGACTTGCAGCCACTACCGAGTCCTGGAGCTGGAGGGCCTGAAGGATCTGAGAGAGAGTTACCATCTTGAACTTGTCCTTCCTGAGGAACTTGTTCAATTCTCGTAAGTCCAAGATAGGTCTCAATCCTCCGTCTTTCTTCGGTATGAGAAAGTAGGAGGAGTACCAGCCCTTGTTCCTCTCCGCTACAGGTACTGGTTCTATGGCACCTTTCTCTAGCAGGTCTAGTATTTCCTGCAAGAGGAGCGGATCTGGAACTTTCAGAGAGCTGTTCCCCGGTGGATGACTCTGAGGGATGCGTAGAAAAGGCAGGCAGTAATCTTGTGCAACTGTCTCCAATGCCCAAGCATCTGACGTAATAGCCTGCCATTCCCTCAGATGTTGAGTTAACCTGCCCCCTACTGGTGTTTTGCGAAGAGAGTCCTCAGAGCGGTTTGGATGCGGCTGATGCAGATGCCGAGGGTAAAGAGGCACCTGCTGCTGCTGCAGCTTTTGTATTTTTACCCCGTCCACTTCGGGTGAATTTTTTCTGACCCCTTTGAACCGGCTGCCTTTTCCGAATGCGGAATGGAAGCGAAAGGACTTACCTCTTCAAGATGGTGTCTGACGGATTGCAGCTCCTAGGGATTTTACTGCTGCCTTTGAAGTTTGTAGTTTCTCTAAACTGTCATCCGCCTTCTTACCAAACAAAGAAGAGCCGTCAAAGGGCATATTCAAGAGTCTGCTTTGCACATCTAGAGCAAAACCAGACTTTTGCAACCAAGCAAATCACAGAGTTGTTGTACTTGCCGCCATGGCCCTGCTGATGCTTTCAGCAGAATCGATGCCAGTTTGAAGGGATTCACACATAGCGTCTTTACCATCCTTGATGATGTTTAGGAACGCTTCCCTTTCTTCTCCCTCCGGGAGGCAGTCAGCCGCTGATGAAGCACACTCCCAAAGTGTGTGACTGAACCTTGCGAGCGTACAAGTAGCATTGATGGATTTCAACGCTATGCTACATGCGGAAAATACTTTTTTGGCCATAGAGTCATATCTCTTATCATCTCTATCCTGTGGAACAGTAGGGTAAGCGGATTTACTACCTGCTGAAGTAGCTGCCTGAACAACCAGACTCTTCGGAGTTGGGTGTTTGGATAAATATTCAGGGTCAGCAGAAGACACCCTATATTTAGCTGATCATTTTTTGTTAACCGCCGGGATTATCTCAGGTGTTTCCCAGTTTGCCAATATTCTCCTTTGTAATGCCGCATGAAATGGCACCACAGGATCCTCCTGTGGACCTTTGACCAAGATGTCTGTGAGGTCGTCTTGCTGAAAAGCAGGTGAGGGTGTGGACCACCCCATAAACTCTATTATCCTTGCCATCAAGGTTCAATAAGGGGTTTCAGCATGTTCCGCTGGGTCCGGTGTGGCAAATTCCACTTCTGGGGAAGTGTCCAACCCACTTGCTTCCTGTAGGGATTCATGGAGGTCTTTCAACCTACCTTCCTCAGAGGTAAATTCCTCAGGTGCAGGAGTTGCAGATCCCTGCAACTCAAAAGGTCTTTCCTGATCCAAATCCTCCACTTCTTCAAAAATAGAAGATAAGACTCTAGAGTGATCAGGTCTTGAAAATGGTATAAATCCCATTTCCAGAGCAGAAGGAGCCAAATTTGTCATGATTGGCTGAGAAAACATCGACGTCGTCGACGCGGACGTTAAAGGCTTCGAAGCCATCGAAGCCATCGAAAAAGGCGTCAAGAAAGGTGGTAGAGGCCTCGATGAACTCGAGAGTATCGGGATTCTACTCGAGGTTGTCAACGACATTCTCGTGCTCGAGGCTCTGGGTATGGCCACTGGCTGTGAGGTGGCCGTGGGTTTATCCTTTCTCGGCGTCGACGGCGAAGACACCGCCGATCTATGCGTTGAAGGGATCTTCGACGACGAAGACGCAACTTTGCCTTTACTCGAGGGTTTGTGAGGGTCTCGAGTGGCTTCTTTCGCCGGGTGCTGCTACTCGTGGCTTTTTGATTTGTCGGGTCTTTCACCCAGGGTATCACCCTCAGCAGTCTTCCAGGGGGTCGAGGGCGCTTTCTCGGAGACGCTTAGCATCTTTTTCCTGAATTCCTCCCACTCAGCTTGAGAGCTATGTTTTGTGGGGCAGGAGACCCTTTTTGGGGAAACGGAAGAAGATGAAGACGATGAAGGGGATCTTCGACGTCTCTTTTTTGAATGCTTAGATCTCAAAGAGTGATGGGAACTGCTTCGAGACCTAGAACGAGAATGTCTTTTGTGATGGCGAGGAGACGAATGTCTCGACTCCGCCGAGGAAACTTTCGAAGAAGTTTTAACTGCCTTACCTCTCTCGAGCTTCCCCTTACGCTCCTTCAAGGCTTTCGCCGTCATGGACATGCAGTCCTCGCACTCCGAACAATGGTGCTCGATTCCCAGCCACCATAAACAGATCCTGTGAGGATCCGTCAACGACATTTTCTTTCCACAGTCTCAACATTTTTTGAAGCCGGACCGTGGAATCGTCGGTTCGGGTGAGGAAGCCATTGAGCACGAGTCGGTATTCACGAGGAATAATGATATATGTGACTGAAGATCTGAGCAACGATATTCCGAGGCCTCACGAAGCGCGTAAAAACGGAACTGAGCAACGGACGCTGTGCAAGACTATTTATACCCGTGATGACGTCGGCGCCGATACAGAGGCCATCGAGGGACATCGGCTCGAGGGACATCGACGCGCAGCACCCTCTACTGACATTTTTTTTTCCGAGGCCAGCAAGCTGGGAGATGATCTATCAAAGATAAGGAATACGTCGGAGGACACAATCCCTTCGAAATTATTCTTCTTTATTCGAATGTATGGGGGAAAGTAATAATACTTTCACATAATCCAAATACCACTTCTCTGTTGGAGCTGCATGTGTTCAACTACCGTTAGGTAAATTATCTTCTGCGTTTAGCAGAAGATAAACAGTCGTCATAGAGAGCCTAATGGGAAAAGTAAGAGGAACAATCATCTATAGGGCCTCATTACGAGCATGGAGGAAATGAAAAAAGGAAGGCGGAATGGTAATACCGGCATCCAGTACCGGTCCGGGCCATTACGAGCCTCAGAACCCGGCATTACCACCACTGCCTGTACCGTGCCCCTACGTACCGGCATGCGCGCGTCCACGCGCCCTTGGCGGCGGCAGCTAACAGGAGAACATCACAAGTAAGGCGGGCTTGCACCTACCGGCATCCCAAAGGCGTTAAATAGGGTCTGTAAGATGGTGCTACTATAGGCTTCGCGAATCACCTGTAAATAGCAACCTGCTGTATACCAAACTGCCACAGGTGCACTCAATCACCACAGGTGGAGCCAATGGGGCCTGTCCCAGCACAAAAGGAGCACACCCACATACCACACCCCTTCCAACACCAAAATGACCCCACTTGCTGTAACAATCCTGGGGCTGGACGAAATGCCTGCACTGCTACACCAGCAACAACAACTACAACAACAACAGGCAGCACAGAGGAGACGCAGGAGGAGAAGGAGGGTGAGACAGGCCCAGCAAGTCCCACCAGTGCAGCCAGTGGTGCCACGTAGGCAGCCACCAATCCCTCACATCAGAGCCAGTCCATTCAACCTAACCCCTGTGCAGATCCACACCCTGTACCGTTTGGAGCGGGACACCGTCACCACCATAGTGGACATGATACACTACGACATTGTGAGCCTGATAGAAATCAGCCTGATAGAAATCCGCACTGCCATCCCCCCCTCTACTGAAGGTAGTGTCTGTGCTCCACTCCTGGCCACAGGCAACTACCAGCACACACTGGGGCGGCTGCATGGCATATCACAAGCACTCTTTTCACGCATGCTGACCCAAGTGCTGGATGCCCCCTTGAAGCATGCAAGCATCCACATATCCCTACCACGGACTGGCCAGGAGCTCGCTGACACTAAAGTAGGCTTCCATGCACTGGCAGGCATGCCCAATTGCGTTGGTGCCCTCAGCTGCACCCATGTAGAATTGGTGGTCCCTCATGCCAATGAGGTGGTGTATCGCAATCGCAAGCAATACCACTCCATCAATGTGCAGATGGTATGTGACTCTAGCAAGATGATCACACATTGTTGTGCCTGATATCCCGGATCAACACATGATGCCATGGTGCTGCTTAACTCCTCGCTACCCCACCACATGGAGCGACATGCTGGATGACGTGCCTGGCTGCTCTGTAAACTGCCTGACTGGCCCATGGCAGTGCAACGGGGGGACTATGGGGGGGTGAGATTGGGAAGAGGTGCATACTTCACCTGGGTGAGAATGGGGGGGTGCATACTCCACCTGGGTGAGATGGGAGGATGCATACTCCACCTGGGTGAGAATGGGGGGATGCATACTCCACCTGGGTGAGATTGGGGGGATGCATATTCCATCTGGGTGAGATTGGGCGGTGAGTGGACAATGCACATACAGCTAAACACTGTTGCCCTGAACATCCCAACCTGAACATGACACATCAATGCCATACATAAGACCAATGCTGCACAGCAATTACAATATGCCAGACGCACAAGCAGGCCACCATGGGAATGTCAAGCGATGGATGACAAAACATGATTACACCTGTGGCATTGCCGCCAGTGGGAATACATACAGAGTACCATACATCGCCAATATGGGTGGCAAGACATTGTTCCGCATCCACAGTACATCTGCATCAGCATGCAAGTGAACACCCTGCATCATCTGGACAACGCAATCCACACCAGCAGACCATAGTACAGTACACATTGCATCAAATTAACCTGTGTGCATACATCCAGACACGTGCATGTCAACACCAAATAGCTGCAGCCATGGCAGTGATTTCAAATGGTGTCAGGTCAGACATTGACTTACACATACCTCATTGTGCTCCCATGCAGGTGATGGTGGCTATCACTTGAAGCCGTGGCTACTTACCCCTGTACGGAACCTGCAGAATAGGCACGAAGAGCAGTACAATCGGGTTCATACCCGTGCCCGTGTTGTGGTTGAGCAGACCTTTGGCCTGTTGAAGGCATGGTTCCGCTGCCTCAGCAGGTCTGGTGGAGCACTCCTTTACGGGCCTGAGAAGTTGGGAAAGATCACCATGGTCTGTGTCATGCTGCACAAGATGTGCATCCGAAGAAATGTACCACTGCCACCTGACTTTGACCTGCAAGCACCGGGTGAGGACGATGAGGATGATGATGGAGGAGAAGCAGCACCCCTGGCAGTTCGCGATGCACAAGATGGCCCGTGCTGTGCGCCAATCACTGATTGACGATTTCTTCTGAACCACAAGGATGCTGATGGTTCTGTGTTAGTACTAAACTGGGCACTGGGATCGTGTGGACATGGACACAGGGTGTGTGGGTATTTGGGCACTGTGCACTGTCATGAATTGAATAAACACACACAAAATTAACAATGTCTAGTCATGATATGATTTTGAACACTTTTGACATCCGAAAGACTAGAGGAAATATTTCTCTAGACCACGTGTGAACAGCCCTCTACACTATGGTACAATACAATATATTCACAGGGTCACCTGTTTCCCTTGTGCCATTTGTGTCTATTCACTTGTATATGTTTATTTTACATAGAATCATCACATACTCTTTGTTATATATCAAAAATATCTTTTTATTAGTTTCGCTCTAAAACATAGAACCTTAAAAAACAGTGCATACACTCTTATTCTATCTGAACTTGCATACATCAATCTAAAACAGACAATACATTTTCACATCATAACACTATATTATAACAATATTCTGTGATCACTTCATATCTCAATATTTATGATTTTCATATTCAATGAATTCACACCATGGATCAATAATTTGAAACCCTCTCCAAATGAGACGGTCCACCTTAGTCCATACCACGTTAACCTATCAGTGCTCACTCCACTCATTCAACTCATTCACACTGCATTCAACCATGCTCCCAACATGTTTCTTTCCTTTAGCATTGATAATAATTTCATCGGAAATTCATCAGGGGTAAAAGAACCACATTCAATTGTCATATACAGTAGTCTGTTTTCTTCTTGGGACCAATGGGGGATCCACACTTAGTCCCTTCCTTTGTTCCTCTCATCAAGTGAATACACCGAATGGATGTCTGTGGGAAACAAGTAGAGGACAATCGACTATTAATGTTCGATATATCCACGTTGTATATTTTATTACATACAACTAGCTGTGTCTAATATCACAACAGGAGGAAGTTATTAGCTATGGTACTCCTCCTCTATATCTATCAGTGACGTACCCACCCTTGGTACATGGAACAGGTTTCACATGATTCAGTCTCATTACAATTCCTTTCTCTTTTTAATAGTTATTCAACTTCGTTTTCTCTACTCAGGCCTCCTCCTAGTTACTACGAGGTGAACACCTTGAGGCTATACAATTCCAGTGTTTGGCCTTGCATGATCTCATTCTATCTTGGTAACTTAATACACTCATTTATGCCGTAGCTCAGTTTCAAAGAAGAGTCATTCTTCCTCATCACCCCACAAGAGTTCTTACCCAGGTAACCAATATTCCATTAATTGGTTTCTGCTTTGCTACTTTTGAAAATCTTAGTTCTCACGAGTTCTCGTCTTCTTCTAGTTATTGCACTTTTTCAACCTTCTTCGGGCTAAAGAGGACAAATATCAAAATACTTGGGCTCAGAGTCTAGGAATAGTTACATCCCTATACATTCAAAGCAATCTTTCACTTTTACTCGCCTTCTAGATATTACCAGTCACCCTATGGACAAATTTAGCCTTACCATCTTTGGAAACATTCCCAGGGCTGATGGTGTTCTCTACATATCAATGGGTTGTGGGTTGTCGTTCCTCCTTTAAGTTGGTGGCTTCATATGTCCCAATTGTAGCTAACCTAACTACAATAACTGAACACTGCAGTTTTAGAAAAAGCACAAACAAGAATAAATGTCAGATCGATCACTGTGTGCTTTTAACTATCTAGGCAATTTGGGTCGTAGTGTTACATTCTGTAATAATCTTCACCACTGTTTCTTTTGTCTTATTAATTTACCTCCTAGACCGGGTATTGTTTCCTACGTCTGTCTGGGCTGGGACGAGAAATCTCCGCCTCTCGGTCAGTGAGCACATGTCTCACACTTGTTATAGAGGACAAAGATATCCTCTATAACCTCAAATCCATTTAGGGGAGTACTACTTCTTTTCTTAAAATACATTTGTCGCCCTCACTAAGTTATGGCACATTTATTTTCTACCCGCATTATTTTAGTTTAATTGTGCCTCAATGTGGTATCTTACCTGTTTTATCTTGCAGCGTCCTCAAACTGTCAGTGTTCCTTCGGTGCGGCGCTCACTTACTCCTTTGCCGACCTTCATTTCCTGTTTTTATCGGGAACTCCCTCCGTCATGTGACCATTACGTCACGTGGTTCCCTTGGTGGTGGGGAGGTGCTTTTTTCTATACCTCTAGTGTTAGTATGTGTTTCGCCTACGGCCCCCTTTAATTGGCTTCCATTTCCGCGGTTTGCTTTTTTATGCTGTTACACGGCGTTCTTCTATACGCTGCCTCTTTTTAGCTGTCGGAGACATTGGCAGCTCTACTATCTAACGGTATTTCACCGACGGCTGACTCCATCATCGCCACTGATCTACCGTTCCCGGGCATATCATCAGCTCTGCCATCGAGAAAACCGGATTCCTGCAGCATCTACACACCGGCGGGTGTGCCCCATCAGCATCAGTAGGTTATACCTATGCTCTTCTAAGTTTGGTTATATGTTTTAAATATAATACAAAAACTGTTAATAACAGTGTTTTGTACATTTCTTGTAGATGTTCGTTTTGTCCCGATTAATTTACCGCTTTGTCAGAAGGGTTTGGCACAGTCTGTTACCCTTTTGGCAAGACAGATCACATACTGTTGCAATTTTTATTCAGTTCTTTCGTTTAGTCCCAAATCCATACTACTTGTTAGGAAAATGAATTCTCTCTCTTTCAACAGTAGTTTTTTACGATCCAAATTCGTATCGTTACTGGTTTTTACCTGATAGACCATGGACCACCTTAATTCTTTAACCTTATGTATGTTTTCTATAAAGTGTCCTACTAATGGTGCTGCATGTACTCTATTTTTAATGCAACTTTTGTGCTCTGTGATCCGAGTCTTGACCTTTCTTTCTGTTTTCCCTATATATCATTTTTTATAGGGGCACCAGATCACATATACTACAAATTGCGAATTGCAGTTTGTTAGACCCTTTTGTTTCCATGGGGTGCTCAAACCGAGATCTATTTCTGTTGTCTTTTTTGTCTGTCCACAACATGTGCAAGATCCACATGGAAAATGACCCTCTGGTCGTCGTAGTCCCCACGTTTCTGTTAAAGTGGGTTGCATTTTGATCTGTTTTGGTGGATGGCTGTGCGACCGCCGGCGCAGGTTGTTGCTGCTGCATATGGTCTAGAATTCTGCCAAGGACCTGTGTAACCGCAGCTAGACTGTCTCGGATGACAATGGTGTTGGAGTTCATGGCCATTATGGAAGCCGCATTTGCCTCCTGTATCTCACGGCGGGTCTGTTCCCCCTCTGCCACATACTGCCGGACCAGTTTAATCATACTGTCCTGGCGGGCCTCAACCCGCGTCAGGCGGGCCTCCATGTCAGTGGGGGCTGTGGAGGTGGACGGTACAGTGGCAGGGTGGCCCATTGCTGGACTGCCCTCTGATATGGTTGACAGATGCGGACTCCCGAGTACAATGGCATGTTCCTGCATGGGGCATACTGGTGTGCCCTGTGTGGAGGTGGGCTGGGGGCTCAAGGTATGGAGACATACAACATGGATGTTGTTGTTCATGTCTAGGAATTCCTCGGTGTGGACCTCCACATTGCTGAGGGGGGCAGTGGAGGCTACCTCCCCTATGAAACTGGTGGCAGCAGACTGCGTTCCATCACCCTCTGCCTCTGCAAGAGTTGCTGACTCCGTAGTGGCAGTGTTGTCGGTTGGTGTTGTATCCTCCTCTGCTGGCCTGGGCTGTACTACTGCCCTGTGTTGCACTCTGGGCATTGGCGTTGCCCTGGAGGTAGAAGGTACAGTGCCTTCTTGTCTGGCCCTGGATTCCTTTGAGGATGTCGAGGCCTTTGGGGCAGGGTCCTGGCTTTCACTTTCTGTGTCTGTGCCTGTGGGGGAACAAGAGATGCAGGGCATCAGTGGTGGTGTTATGTGCAAGATGCATGATTTGGTGCTGTTCAGTAGTTTATGTTTCATGCATTGCTTTCTTGTAGGTGTGACACACAGGGTACTTTCAATGGGGGGGGCCATATTGGCATACGCCGTGGACTCTCCGTTCTGGACTGATGTGTACTAGGTAGCATACCGTTGTATTGCGGTTTTCACGATGTGTGACGTGTGATTGATCCCTGTGTGTTGGGTGTCTGTTGGTAATGGGATTGGCAGGCAGCATGCATTTCATTGTGTCAAGGTTTGGGCCACCATCTGGACATGGATCTGTATATGTGTGTATGTTGGCCCATGCATTGGCTTGGTTCACTTTCACATCTGTTGTGCTACGTTATGCTTTAGTTCTCTGGGGTTTGTGGGGACCCTCACCTCTATCTCCCGATGACGGCACACCTGTCTCCATTTCTCCAAAGCCCTCGATTGATTCCATGTTGATCATGGTGCTTCACAGCTCCTCCCATCGCATCAATTTGGTGGGTGAGTGGTCCCCGCCGCCTGTAGCCATGGCCTCCCTGCGGTTGGCTGAAAGTATGTTGCGCAACCGGAGACGTAGATCGTCCCACCTTTTTTTGCAGTCCTTCACCGTGCGGGGGGTGGTGCCAACCGCAGTCACCTTCTGTGCCACCTCCTCCCATATTTGTTTTTTGCGCAGTTGGGCTTTGCGTTTCAGGTAATTGGCAAAGACCTCATCGGCATTGCCTGCCAGCGTGTCCGTCAGGATGTTCAGCTCCTCGTCTGAGAAGCGCTTCTTGCGCAAGCGGGGGGTGGACTTCCGAGTTGCCTTGGACATGATGGGTTGATTGGGCCTGCTCTCCACTCTGTACCACTGCTGTGTTAAGAGGATTGCAATGGATTGTGTTTTTTAAGATGGCCGCCAGTGCATTTCCCGTTCCGGCGCAATGACGTTACTTCCGGGTCCGGTATTACGAACCCGGTATTTACATGATGGTATTGCCCGGTCTGTTATTAAGAGGTTGCTCCTGGACGGAGGTGGTGTCGGCGGATCCCGTGATGGCGCTATCAGGGGATTGGGGGGTCTTTAGCGGCATGGCAGTGCAGCCATTACCGGCATGGGCGTTCGCCCGTGCTCGCGCTCTCGTAATCAGCCGCTATTTGCGGTGTCGAGGGTACACAGACGTGCTAATTACACCATGAAGGTAATGACTGCGTTTTTCCAGCGATTCTCGTAATGAGGCCCATAGACTTGGAATTCAACCAATGTCTTTCAAGATGGCGGAGAAGACAGCGCATGGAACGGGAGATGGAGAGCGAGCCATGGTTGGGAGGGTTTACGGGTAGGATAAAAGGGTGAAGTAGGGTATAGCGTGTCAAGAGAGGAAGATAGAGAGGAGGAAAGAGTCGAAGCAGCCTCGTCAGCAGACAAGAGTGCGAAGGAGGAGTTAGAAAGCAGGATAACTGTGCTTTGTCAAGGATTTATTGGCAAAATGTGGGCATTTGGAGGATTGGGCAGGTTTATGATGATCAGAACATGCTTGATTTTCAATTCTTACATTTTAAATATAAGCTAAAGGCAGGAGAGATTTGTCGCAATAATGTACTGAAGGATCTCTTTACTAATATTCTATGACAATTGCTACAGTGCAAGCCTCACCTGTGATCCTACACTTATCTAAAACCATGCCTCTATCCGCTTCCACATTATATAAACTTATTACGCCTCAAGAATTTACACTGGCGTCACATTGTGGTAGAAATGATTGGAATGTGGACTTGGGCTGTTTGTTGTCGGACATTGAGTGGAATCACATTTGTGCAAAACCAGTTAAATATAAGATTGATTTGGAGTTACGGTATATGCAGCAACGGATTAAAAACTACTTGTACTGGTCTCCATGGAAGATGTGGTTGTGTAAATTATGCTGTGAAGATGTTTGCTGGAATTGCAGAAGTGATTCCGGCACCACCCTCCATATGTCATGGTTTTGTAGAAAAATTCAATTGTTTTGGGATGCCATTTTCCAGAGAATTGATTTGGTCTTAGGTATATCCCTTCCAAGAGAGCCGCTTGTTGGCGTATTGGGCCTATTTCCCCCTGATACTGGGTTAGCCAGTGGAAAACTTTTTGGGCATCCAGTGCATTATTGGTTGCCAAAAGACACATTCTGAAATTCTGGAAAAGTGATACTGCCCCTTGTGTTGATGACTGGCTGCTGAGCTTGTCACTTCTCTCTAAAAGGAAGAAAGGAACAAGTTACTTACCTGTAACTGTTGTTCTCCAGCATGGGTCTGGCATGGATTCACATGCTCATGAATATTCCCTGTCGTCAGGCTGGGAATCCTCGGTAAAGAAAAAATCAGTTTCAGTTTCGTTTCTGCACTGTCTTTCTACTAATAACCAACTGCCCCCAGCCAATGACTGCCCTCTACCTAAGCCCTTCCTCTGGCAGCCATCTTCAGATTTGGTAGCACGTAAAGTGGCAGTAGGACCAAGAGAAGAGCCGCAGAGGGGTTGGAGGGAGGGTTTGCATGTGAATCCAAGCCAGACCCATGCTGGAGAACAACAGTTACAGGTAAGTAACTTGTTCCTTCTCCAGCATGGGGTCTGGCATGGATTCACATTCTCATGAATACAAGAATACATAGCAGTACACACATGAACAACCATGGGAGGTGGCAAGGCTCAACATTAAGCATTTCAACAACTCAACATTAAGCATCTCTTACCTCCTCGCCAGGCTCACCTTCAAGTAAACAGGTCACGCAGCACTGCTTGGCCGACTCTGGACTCCTCCCTGGAATCCCGGTCGACGCAGTAGAATTTCGTGAAGGTGTGCGTCGACCTCCACGTAGCTGCCCAGCAGATGTCCAGCAGGGGCACACCAGACAGGAACGCCGAAGTAGCAGCGGTCGCTCTGGTCGAATGGGCTCTCGGACGGTCAGGCAACGGTCGGTTTGCCAACCGGTGACAGTGCATGATGCAGCCGGAGAGCCATCTGGAAATGGAAGCCTTGGAGAGGGCCTTCCCTTGGTTCACAGGGCCAAAATTCACAAACAGCTGCAATGCCTTCCGAAAACTCTTCGTGCGGTCCACGTAGAACTTCAGCGCTCTAGCCACATTCAGCGAGTGCAAAGTCCTCTCAGCCAGCGACAAAGGCGTCGGGAAGAAAACAGGCAACACCAAGGGCTTGTTGAGGTGGAAGTCAGACGGCACCTTGGGCATGAAGGAGGGGGGTGTCCTGAGCACTACCCTCGTCTCGTGGAATGTCAGGTACGGCGGTTTACAGGAGAGGGCCTGGATCTCTCCCACTCGTCGTGCGGAGGTGATGGCCACAAGAAACGCCGTCTTCCACGATAGGAATTTCAGAGGTGCTGAATGCAAAGGCTCGAATGGCGGACCCTTGACCGGCGGGATCGAGCATAACAGTCCTTTCATGAACTCCTTCACCAGGCGGTGGGACCACAGCGATGACCGCCCCCGAGTTCTGGTGTAGGGGGAGATAGCCGCTAGATGAATTTTCATGGAGGCATGTGCCAGCCCCGCCTTGGCCAGCGACAGCAAGTACGGCAGCACTTGAGGTGACATAATCCGTAGAGTGTTGATCTTCTGTGCACGGCACCAGACAGAGAACCTCTTCCACTTATGTCTATAGCACTTAAGAGTCGATGACGCCCTGGCCTTGGCAAGTACCTCCTTGCAGTCCGCCGGGATATCGTAGCCTCCAAACTCTAGTGCTGCAGGAGCCAGGCCTGCAGGTTCAGCGATCCTGGGTCGTGATGCAGGATTGCGCCTCCTTCCCTGGCGAGAAGATCCGCGTCCGCCAGAAGCTTGACTGGAGGGGACGCTGATATGTCCAGAAGGTCCGGGAACCATATCTGCCTCGGCCACACCGGTGTGACGAGGATCATCCTGCACCATCTGAGTTGACTGATGAGTCGCAGTAGCAGCGGCAACGCTGGGAATGCATAGAGAAACAGGCCGTCCCAGGGGAAGGAGAATGCATCTCTGGCACTTGGTGTTCGTCACTGTCGTGAACAAATCGATCTGGGGACTGCCCTATCGTCGGAATAGAATATCTACTTGATCCTGCCGAAGCTCGCCCTCGTGGCAAGAGCACAGCTCCCTGCTGAGTGAGTCGGTGACAGTGTTCTTCACTCCTGGCAGGTGAAAAGGTATCAGGAACATCCCCTGGTGGACGGCCCTGCGCCACAGATCCAGCACTTCCTTGGTTAAATCTGGGAATCTGGTGCCCACCTGCTTCCGGATGTAGAACATCGTGGTGGTGTTGTCGGTGAAGACCTGTATCACCTTGCCTTTGAGGGACGGAAGGAAAGACCTGAGGGCCCAGAACACGGCCAGAGCTCCAGGACGTTGATTTGCAATGACCTCTCCTCCGGGAGCCAAAGGCCTATTGCGTGGAGATCTCCGGTGTGTGCGCCCCATCCCTGCAGGGAGGCGTCCGTCGTCACCGTTTCCTGATGCGCTGGGGTCTGGAAGTCCATGCCCACCGTGAGATGCACGCGGGTGCCCCACCACCGGATCGCTTGACGGAAAGTCTCGTTGAGGGAGATCTTGTCTTCAAAGCTTCCCAGTGTTAGGGAGAATTCTCAAGAATGGATAATTTCCCTTCCCTACTGAGTCCCTCAGCAGCTTTGCTGGATTTCTAGGATTTTTTTTTTTTCACCTCGTAAGAGCGTGAGCACCTTTTTCCCACTCTTATGTGTGTTTTGTTGTGTGTGTTTAACATTTTATTGTGTTCATAGACTGTGGAGCCTCACCAACTCCATAGGCATCATCTTTTTATTGTGTGTTACACAGCAGCTTAAGTGCAGTGACACAGGATTGTCTTTAAGACCTCCCAACTTAGACTCCATTTTCTGAGAATGACTACTTTCTCCCAGAACATGTAAAGTTGCCATTAACTTTATTAGTCTTTTAAAATCCACAGACCCAGTACACCCTATCTTACATGGAGTATTGGAAGGGGTTAATTCTTATCCCTTTTTGTCTGTTTCTCTTGGAGCATTGTTTCGCTCCCTTTTCATCAAGACTTGGCTGGTGGCAGTGGTAACTACCCTATTTTTCCTACCGCGGTTATCTTAAATAACCTTGGTATTGTTTTAGGCTATCTTGGAAGCCTCGAACTTAAAGCAGCTAGACCATATAGGTTTTTATACGGTTCCGGCTGGGTTTATTCACCATTTCTTTTTGAAAATGTGTTTCTCGTGTTTTACTCCGCACGCCAAACCAGGTTTGGTTCCTTTGTTCACCCTCTTTTCGCTGGCTTCTCCACAGAAGCCCTCCTTAGGCACCTGAAAGTCTGGGTAGGCAGGATGTGAGGGAGGGGTTTTAGGACCCCTGCCATAGGTTTCGTTGGTAACCCAATTCGCACTCCTGTTTGATTGGCTAGGTGACTGTCCCGGCGAGACAGCCACCCTGCTGTGTGATTGACAGCCAGGCTGTATGAATGGGGGAAAACTGCCTAAAAAGCAGGTCTGTGGGATTGGAAAGGCAGAGTCGCCACTGGAACGAAAGAATCGACGAGGAGCTGAGAGAAGAGGACCCCTACAACGATTGAACCGCCTGGTGAAGCCCTGCTGCAGGTCCGAATCTTCAAGCTCCAATGACAGAGAAGATCTACCAGGAATCTTCTTCCCCTGAGCTGGTGGGACCAACCAGTTCGCCCAAACTGCAAGCCAGGACTCCCTCCTCTGGTCGAATTTGCTGTACAGAGCTACAGTGAACCGGATAGCCAGGAAGGTCGGACCGTGCTTGGGTTTTAAGGAGCGCACCTTTTATTCGTTGCTTTGCTCTGCTGCTGGTTTCTTCCCTGGGCAGTGCAGGACCCTCCAGTCTTCCTACTTCCTGTCAGTCCGACAGTCGCTTCAGGAACCGTGAGCCTGCAGGAACTGCCAGGAACGTCCGCCTCAGCTACAGCTTCTTCTCCGTTTAAAGGTACTGTGCAAATCCGGTTGTTCGTTTCGTCCAGCCGTGGTGAAGGTGGGTGAAACCTTTCGCCAATCCGAGGCTTGTCCTTCTCTACTCTTTAAACTAACTTTTCTGCCGACCAACTTCGTCCGGAACTCTTGGCAAAGACTTAACCGCGAACTACCCTGAACTGTGTGATCTTGAGCAAAAGATATTTGTCCTATTGACTTGGGCCCTAAGCCTTTTTGATTTGATTCCATCACAGTAGTTCCGCTTTCTAGATGGCCCTGCTTACTTACATGTTGGTGCTGCTCAATTTTTACCTAGCTTTGTCTTTCCCTCCCTTTTTAAATTACTGGAGTGCGATTTTGCTCATACTTCATTTTGAGTTTAACTTGTCCAGAATCTATTGGGAGTGGTCTGGTGTATTAACAGTGTGATTTTTCAACTGCTTTACTTTAGTGAGATGTTATACAACTGATGTGTAAATAAATGTATAGGCCCTCATTACGACCCTGGCGGAAAGTGACTGACCGGACCGCCACAGCGTAAATAGCGTTTCCGCCATTGCATGATGGAGCAAAGTGCGGCCCATTCCGACCCATCGGGCACGAGCACCACGGCATGGCGGAAGTGCAAAGTCCGCGATGGCGGAAATGACCCCAAAACGGCCCACACCGCCGCCGTACGGCGCCCTAGGTGCAATACCGCCACCCATCACAGCGGACACTGCAGTGTGCGCCTACCGGAAAGTACGGTGACCGTAAATATACGGAAACGGAAGTAAAAACATGGGCCCGGAACGGGAAACATCCCGCCGTACACCTATAAAACCACAAAAACCACACAACCACTAAAAACACTACCCTGAGACACACCCCAACCCGTCATCCACCCTAGCGAAACCAAGAAAAATGGGAAAAGTAGCGAAGAAAGCTTGCGACCGCAAGCGGCAGGTCCACTTCTCCCGTGAGGAACTCACCGTGCTAACAGAGACCCTCCAGGAGAATGCTGCCATCGTCTTCTCCACGCAAATGACCAGGACGGCACTTGCGAACAAGAAGGCCATATGGGCTCTGGTGGCACAGCGGGTAAGTGCGGTGGGGACCGCACCCCGCAACCCACAGCAATGCAGAAAGCGATGGGACGACCTGCGGATACGCGTCCGCAGCATACTCTCTGCCAACCGCAACATTGCCACAGCCACCGGGGGAGGTCCTGAATCACCCATCAAGTTGACCCCCTGGGAAGAAATCTGTGCCTCCACCATCGGAATGGAGAGCATAGAGGGAGTCGGAGGGATGGAGAAAGGAGTGCAGACATCCGAAGATTCAGGTAGGTGGGCCAGATAAAACAATGCTAAATCCACAATGTCCAATCATGTGAAGTACCATGTGTCCACATAGTGCAACAGAAACACATGTCCAGGAGAACGTCCACACACATCGGCCTGATAGCGCACTTTAAAACTCACAATAAATACATAAATAATTAAAAACCCCTAAAACACCCACTACACGTGCAGCAGGCACACCCTAACTGCAGGCTGCCAAACAACTGCACCCTCACTCCACACACAAATGAAAGCACCTCCAAGGCCCCGACCCAAATCACCCTCAGGTACCACCCCAATGCATGTGATACAATGCCATTCCAATACCCACAGACCCATTAATAACCCTCGCCCTCCTTTACTCCACCACAGGGTCCGATCCAAACGACGAGCATCAGGACACCCCTACCAGCACACCTGCAAAGAGGGCCAAGACCAACGGCCAAAGACCCTCCACCTCAGCTGCACGCATCAAGACACGGCAGCAGCACAAATCAGGTGGCAGCACAGAGGAGGGAACATCAACAGGCACCCCAGCAGCCAGCATGCCCACAACACCACCACCACAGGTCCCCCCAATGGATGCCACAGAAGGCACTGCCTCTGGTGGCAGCAGCACCATAGGTGACACCCCATTGATGGCAGCATGCTCCGACACAGAAGACGGGGATGTCGAAGTCAGATCCATCCATGACCTGTCCCAATCCCCCTGTCTGTTCCATCCCGTACACCATGAGGATACCACGCAGGGGCACCCACAAGACGACGACTGGCCATCCCCCACAAGCCCTGTGGCAAGGCAACATGAGGTCAACAGCCCCTCTGTGACACCCCCGCAAATGGCCATGGCCCAGCAGAGGCAACAGTCCCTCGACCAGTTAATCGTGCAACAGCAGCAACTGGCCACGCTCCTCAAGGACCATGCCGATGAATGTGGGGGCACTAAGGCAGACATAGAAACATCAACTGAGACACTTATGGCAGAAATGGAGAGAAGTACAGAGACACTAAGGGCACAAATGGAGAGTAGCACCGAGAGCCTGAGAGTACAAATGGAGAGTGGCACCGAGAGCCTGAGAGTCCAAATGGAGAGAAGCACCGAGAGCCTGAGGGGGGAACTGCATGCGACGTCCAAAGACGTATGTGCCGAACTTGCCGCAGTGCGCCGTGTGCTCACTGAGCTCTCACAAACCCTTAGGGACATGCATGGACGTGAGCAGGCAGAGACATCATCCGTTGCAAGTTCCGTCCAGGGCAGCCCCCAACGTAGATCTGGGAGGAACCTGCGCTCCACAGGCAGGGGTGCCCCTGATACCCGCAGAGGGGGCTTGCAATAGCGACAGCCCACTGACAATGAGCATCTTTGGACACTGGTGTTCGGGGGGGAGGTAGGAGGGTGGAGGGGGTGTGTTGGGCTCACTTGGGTGGCGGGTCGATAGGGTGTTCAACATGATATCACATATGCCATAAACAGTGCACGATCAACCAATGAGATGTGTGGACAATGATCTTTGTGTACTAGGCCATCATAGGCGTACAGTCCATATTGTGCATGTACCAGACACACACAGTGCCATGAGTCCCGTGTCCATGTATCAGCCACCAGGCGTGAGTGCTAGAAGCATGCATCAATGAGATGCTGATGAATGTCACGGCCCTCCGGTGCCTCGCAGACTCCTTGAGGTGCTGCCACATCCCCACCCTCATCATGACCATCATCAGGTGCTTGCAGTTCTGCGTCAGGGGGCATGGGCACATTTCTACGTACGCACATGTTGTGGAGCATGACACATGCCATGACCATCTTTGCAACCTTCTCATGGCGGTACAGGAGTGCCCCGCCAGACCTGCTGAGGCAGCGGAAACGAGTCTTCAGTAGGCCGAATGCCTGTTCAATGACTACACGGGTACGTGAGTGGGCATGGTTGTAGTCCTCCTCATGCTGGTCCCGTGGGTTCCGGACTGGTGTGAGGAGCCATCTCTTCAGTGGATACCCAGCATCACCTGTATGTGGACGATAAACGTATGATGTGGAATGCCATTGCTACGTACGCACACCCCCCCCCCCTTCCTGCCAGGTCATTGCCGAATCACATACCCCACATTATCATGCATGTAATGAGACTCACCGAGTAGCCAGGATCTGTTCCCTGCGTGTCGCTCCATGTAGCGTGGTATAGTAGAGTTCCTCAAGACCATAGAATCATGGGTTGATCCAGGGAATCTGGCACAACAATGTGTAATGATCCTGTTGGAGTCACACACCATTTGTACATTCAGGGAATGAAATTGTTTTCGGTTGCGGTACTGGGCCTCCATGGCATGTGGGACGACCAATTCCACATGGGTGCAGTCGATGGCACCAATGCAACCCGGTATGCCGGCAAGTGCATGGAATCCCACTTTTGTGTTGGTAATTTCCTGCTCCGAGCGTGGTAGAGAGATGTAGTCGTCTGCGTGCTGCAGGAGGGCATCGAGCACTTGCAATAGTGTCCGTGAGAACAGTGGCTGAGAAATGCCATGCAACTGTCCGACTGTGTGCTGGTAGGTGCCTGTGGCCAGGAAGTGGAGTACAGACACCACCTTCAGTAGGGGTGGGATGGCGGTTGGGCTATCTATCATGCTGACAAGGTCAGCCTGTGTCATGTCCACAATGGCGGCTATGGTGTCCCGGTCCAAACGGTAGAGGGTGTGGATCTGCTCATCAGTGAGGTTGAACGGATGTGCTCGGAGGCGTGGGATTGCGGGCTGCCTGCGTGGTGGTAGTGGCTGTGCTGGCGGCCCTTGCTGGCCCTGCCTTGGCCTCCTCCTCCTCCTGCGTCTCCTCCGTGCGGCCGGTTGTAGTTGGTGTTCGTCTTCTTCTTGGAGTTGGAGTACTTGCAGTGCTATCAGGTCCCCCAGGGCCAACATCGCGAGTCCTGCCGGTAGCATTTCGGAGTGGGTGTGGTTGTGGGAGGAGACTGGGTGTGCAATTTATGTGTTTTCAGGCTGTATGGCCTCCACCTGTGGTGATTCATTCCACCTGTGCAAGCTGCTCTTCCCTTTGGCCGAGCACGTCCCGCACACAACGCTGCAATTCGAGGAATGGCATCTTGCTATTGCAATCATGTATTTGTACCCGATGGCCGTGTAACATTTGTTGATATGTACATTCGGCTATGGTCCCATTGTTTCACATACAATCTTTGCAGTCGCGAACAGACTTGTGATGGGTCAGTGGAACGTAGTACTCGAGTAACGGTGGGCCCTCATGCATCACTGTACCGAGTTGCACCGACGGGCGGGGCGTCCCATTTGTGGGTGAAGGCAGTTGCCATTTTCACACACAGCCGCACTAGATGGATTAATTTGTGATTTCAAACGGCCACAGATGCCTTTTCGACGTGATGTTGCAAATGAGGAATTCGGAGGGCGGCGCTTTCGGTTTTCAGCTAGCGGCGAGGAGATGCCCACAGGTCTGACTGCAAATATAACGTTCTATTGTTCAATGTCCTTGAGACAGGGGCCATGGCGAGGATGCAATGATTGATATGAATAGTTTGGGATGCGCAATAGCGACGTGGGCGATGAGGCCGGACGTTCCCAAATACATGTTACTTCACAACACTGGAATTACGGGCTGGGGCACTGTGGATTTTGCAGGCTGCATAACGCACAGACTCAATGGATATTTCTAATGTTATGTGAGTAAATATTCAGGCGTTTTTATACCGGGATGAGGGAATGATGAATGGATGCATGGGCAGGTGATTTGATACAGAGTTTGCCATGTACAGGGCTTCTTGGAATCTATCCGCCTCCCCTGCGCTATGTGATGCAGGGCTGCCATAGTGGGACCATCGTCTATCTGGCCTTGTTGAGCCCTCCCTGTCTCGACGCGCCTTCAGACACTTGTGTCCATGCACGTTACCAATCCCATCAGATGGATTCTGTTTTCACAGACGCATGCACAGGTACACTCGTTTGTGATGGTGTTTACACCTCGATATAGATAGTTATGAGTCGCAAGTGGTTTTGGGGTGGTGATGATCCTTTGGAGTGGGCTAGCATGCATATGGCTGTGGATTTAGTGTGATCATTGAAGTGAGTTGTTCGAATGTAGTTCTGATGGCCATTCTGTTCTTTTTCTTTTCTTTTGGTTGACAGGTATCTCCTCCCCTTTTGCCACTGCCATCTGTATGCCACTCCTGCAGATGGCTTTTACTCCCGACACCTGCTGCTTCGTGTTAATCAGTGGAGCAGCATTACGATCTTATGGGACGATCGCCAATGGGCCACATGCCCTTACGCAGTACTAGTGGCTCGGAGCAACATTTCGGCCTTTCAGCTGGACTAGTGCCTCCCCATTGGGACGGCCCTGCGGTTCTGTGCGCTTCCATGTTGCCTTTTCGTACGTGAATGTGGCTCTGTGTACCATGATGGAACAGGGCGTCACACAAGTAGTAGCTGGTCATTTCTTGCGGATGCAGCCCACAATGGTGAAATGTGTTTTGGAGTTCATGGCCTAATGGCTGTATGGGCTTGGTGATTTTGTTGTGCATTAAATTTCTATTCTGATATGGGCCGTGTAGCGTTCTTCTTTGCGAGTGATGTGGCATATTCCTATTTGGGGAGCGATGTATTGTGAGGAGATCTGCATTGGGTTCCAGCTTCGGAGTTTAGTTGCGTGGTACTGTGCTGGGCGCGTTTGCCTACGAAGCCCAGTGAGGTCAGGGATGGGGGCTGCCAATATGACTGTTTGAATGTTGTCATGCTCAGGGGCGGGGGATTGGGTTTTGTGTAACAGATGCCGGTCAGCCAGGTGGACTGGTGGAATGATGTGATTTTCGGAATATTGCTGGTCACAGGTGCCTGTGTTTGCGTGCGTTTCTGGGGGGGGGACTGTGGTCATGTCCATTGGAATGGCTTCTGTATTCGTGCCATCTGTGCCCTGCAGCTCCCATTGGCCCCTCTTGTGATTCTTTTGTTCGTTGGCATGCATGGGTGACTTGTACATTTCACTGGTTGCATTGTGACTTCATTGCACCTACGGGGAGTTGTACTTTGTGGGCAGGGAGCGGTGTACAGGCACTCAGTGGGGCCGTTTACGGTTGATTCGCGATGCCGTACTTCTCACCATGGCGGAATGGTACTTTCCGCCATGCTTGATGGCGTTAGGTACATGTCCGCTAGGGTCGGAATTCGCGTACCCTTGCGCCATGGTGCTAATTACGGTTTGGCATGGCGCGCGCGCGCGTACTTGGTGCAGTTAGCGTTGGCGTTCACTACGGTGTCGCTAATGGCTTCGTACTTTGCGGTGACGGGTCATAGTCGCACCGAGCGCTATTCGATGGCGGTATTGCATTTCCGCCATCGTTTTTCGATTTCCGCCAGGGTCGTAATGAGGGCCATATTCTTTTACTCAGAAACCTTGAGTCAGTGTTTGTTTGAATCATAGTAATTGTGCTGTCCTTTGTGTAACTATTGATGCTGCTCATTTGCTTTTGAGAGAAGTCTGGCTGCTTAGCCATCGCTACCACTTTACTGTGTAGTACGGGCTTGTACCAAAGGTGAATTTGTACTGTCACTTGTAGTCTTAATTGTGTGTGGTGTTCCCAAAGGGTACTGCATATAATTCTGCCTAACACCCGCCACTTGTATCCAACGGGCGTCAAGGAACTCCTGCAGTGGCCGCATCCGCAACCTGCACAGACGCACGAGGTAGATGCATGACGACATCATGCCGAGCAGGGACTTGATAGACCTCACCCTGGCTACTTCCATGGTCAACAGCATTGTACCTTGCCCAGGATGGCCTTTATCCTCTCCTCCGACAGTGAAGCTAGCCGCGCCACCGTGTTGAGCCTGGCCCCTAGGGATAGGACCTCCTGCGATGGCACCAAACAGGACTTTGCAAAGTTGATCGAGAACCACAGTTCCGTGAGTAGGCGGACGGTCCTCGCTGTGTGGTCGACGGCGAGCTCCCTTGATTTCGCTCGGATGAGCCAATCATCCAGATAGGGGTAGACATGTATCCCCTGCAGGAGCAGCCGCGCCGGCACCGGCACCAGACACTTGGTGAAGACCCTTGGTGCCGACTTCAAACCGAAGGCCCGTGCCTTGAACTGGTAGTGCCGCCCCTGGACCATGAAGCGTAGAAACTTTCGACGTCCTTTGTGTATGGAGATGTGGAAGTATGCATCCTCCAGGTCCAGCGACGACAGGAAGTCCCCTTCTTCCAGCTGTCCCAGCACGTGCTGAAGGTTGACCATCCAGAATTTTTGGGATTGTATGTACCTGTTGAGGTGGCAGAGGTGCAGGATAGGCCACCAGCCGCCGGTCTTCTTTCGGACAAGGAAGTACTGTGAGTATACTCCGGAGCCACGGAGCCTCTTCGGGATGAGTTCTATCGCGCCCTTTGCCAGCATCGCTCGTACCTCCAGAAGTAGTTGTGGTATGTGCTTTTCTTTCCTGGCCACCAGTGGAAAGTCTGGGCACCTCCTTTGGAACTCCAGAGTGTGCCCGTGTGCCAGGGCATCCAGCACCCAACGGTCGGTGGATATGGATTCCCACACGCTGACGAATTTCGCCAGCCAGCCTCCCACCGGGGTGCTTAGGTGGGGGCCTGACATCATGGCTGGTTCAGTCCTGCTTCGCCGAGGCCTTGCCCCCTTGGGCCCCTTGGCAACGGTGACGTTGTCCCCCACCCTTGTTGCAGCCTCTGCAACAAGCTTCTTGTGATGAAGATTGCCACCGAATCCTTTGGAGGTACCTTGGGACTTGCCTCCGGAGGTCTGAAAGGACGGCCGTCGCTGATGTAGTGTGCCCAGGGCACGGACCGTCTCGGTGTCTGCTTTGATGACCTGCAGTGACTCGTCCACTGCCTTGCCGAACAGATTGTTCCCGTCGCAGGGCATATCCAGGACCCTGGTCTGTATATCCTGACAGAAGTTGGTGGCCCTGAGCCAACCGCGCTGGCGAAGGCAAACGCTGTTGCCCATCTGGCGAAACCTGGTGTCAGCGATGTCCTTGGCTACCGTGATGATGTGATCCGAAGCCACCTCACCCTCCTGCAGGATTTCGAGGGCCTCCGCTCGCTTGTCGTCCGGGAGGAAGTCCAGGAGGGGGGCGATTTTAAACCACAGCTCCCTATAGTAGCGGGCCATGATAGCGACAGTGTTGGCCGCCTTAATGGTCATCACTGCCGACGAGATGACCCGACGTCCTATGGCGTCCAGCTTCTTCCCCTTGCCGTCTGGCGGGGAAGTGGAAATCGATGCCGTCGCCCTAGCCAATTTCTTCTTGGCCGCCTCAGAGACTACTGAGTCCGGGGACGGCTGCGCACTGAGGCACATAGGAGTGGAATCTGGGACCCGGTACTTCTTCTCGTACCGGTCTCTCTTCGCAGGGGCCGTGGACGGGTTCTTCAGAAGGGACAGTCCAACAGCGGGACTGAGAGTACGGTCTTCCTTTTGGCCTCTCGTCGTTGATACAGGAATCCGTCCTTCTTCTGCTCTTCGGGGCATAGCTGGAAGAGCTCAGAGGCCCTGGCGATCATGGCGTGAAACAAGCCAATCAGGAGGGGAAGCCCGGGGAGGATGCGATGGGAGATCTGTTCCATCGTCTCCGCTGTCGTCCGTCCCCATCGTCGCCGTCTCATCCTTCGGCGGAGGGGATGGAGGTGAAGGATGGAAAGGTGGGGGTGGATGGACTCGCCTCCGCTTGGCTGGAGGTGTGCACAAGGTGTGCAGTGCTAGCAAGAGACCTGTCTGACGGTGTTGCCATCGGTTGAGACGGGAGCGTTGTCCGAGGCTCCTCCGGTTCCTCCTCAACATGCTGTTCTTTGTCGCCTCCACCCTTGCTCTCTATGTCCACTTCATCGGGATCCTTCCCGCAGGCCCTGACCTCCTCGAACCTCTTGTCCAGGGCTGCCTTGATGACAGACAGCTCGTCCTTGGAGGAGGTATCTGAGTCTGCTAGGACTACCATGCCCCCCATCCTTCTCGGCCCAGGGCTTCACGGGGGTCTTTTCGATCGTTTGGAAAGACGATGCCCTCCGGGATGGCAGGGAAACTCTAGGCCTGGAGGCCATCTCCACTGGGGTCGCCTCTGCGGGCTTCACCAGGGACACCACGACTCCTTCAATCGAGGCCTTAGCCGGGTGAATCTGGGCCTTCGCAACCTTAGGCGCATCAGAAAACTTCACTGTGGGGGGAGGGTCACTGCCTCGCTTCCCCCTTGGCTTTCTCCGCTGGGATCGACCGGGGCTTCTCCCAAAGCTTACCCAGGTTCTCAGACTTCCTTTTCACCGAGCCGGAGCATTGGCTCGTGGTTGACGGCGTCAGTGATATTGCACCCGGCCTGGCAGCCGAGGAGCCCGAACCAACAGCGTTTCCGGTGTCCGCGGACTCGCGGTGCTTTGCCTTCTGTTGGGCCCCCCTTGGGCCCTGTCGCCGGAGCGCCCTCGAAGGTCTTAGAAGACCGCTCAGACTTCTTCTTCTCACCTGCTGCCGGGCTCTTCACCTCCAACCAGTCAGCGAGTCGTTTCCGACGGTCCTTCATGGTCTGGACAGACATGTTCTTGCAGAACGCACAGTCCTCTTCCACATGTAACTTGTCAGAGTGCAGGCAGTAGAGACACCAAGAATGCTCATCCTCCTTGAAGACATTCTGCAGTCCACATCCTGAGCAGTTCCTGAACAGCTTGGATCCAACGGGCGTCGAGTCTCCTTTGTCTTGAGCCATGAACACGCGGGGTAGGCCTCAAAGATCTTCCAGAATCCTCCAAGAAGTGAAATTCGATGAAAAATCATCCTTGAGGCGTGTAGAAAATTCCGAAACGGGTCCCTGTTAATCGGAAGATGAATCTGTGGAGCTTGAGGCTCGAATTGACTGAAAAATTAGAGTAAACTAAGCGCAACACGCAGTAAAAGCTTGAGAGCTAAGCACAAGGAATCCCAACACTTGAACGTGCGGTACAAATCTGAAGATGGCTGCCAGAGGAGGGGCTTAGGTAGAGGGCAGTCATTGGCTGGGGGCAGTATGACCCAGAGACCAGTGATTGGTTATTAGTAGGAAGAAACAAAATTGAAACTGATTTTTTCTTTACCGTGGATTCCCAGCCTGGCGACGGGGAATATTGATGAGCATGTGAATCCATGCCAGACCACATGCTGGAGAAGTAATATTTCATGGTAAAGATCAACATCATAGGTATGAGAGCATCTGGGGTGTGTTTAATGACCTTTATGCCTAACTGTTTACAATTGTACCTTAAGGTTTGCTTGGTTTGACTCCTCATTAACATCTGTGTGTGGTGGATGGTTTTAGTATTTCTGTTTTCCTTTTTCTCTATTGTTCTTTTCCACCCCGCCATCATTCCCCCCAGCTCCCCCTGTTTTTTTAAAGGTAAATAAGAAGGAATGAGATAGAATAGGGTTTAGAAAAAGTAGTATAAGAAAATTCAAATGAGGGAAAAATAGGAATAGATAGGTTTGATGACGCGATTGTAAAGGAAGAGTGGTATAGAATGCCAATACCCCCGCCCGAGCAAGGCGAGGTGGGGTATGACAGAGGAAGTCTGAGAAGTAGTCAAAGAAGCAGCAACCGTAGTGTCATGGGAAGGAATCCAGGTCTCTCTAATGCAGAGTAAGTTTAGGTTGAGTCTCAGAAAGAGAACAGAAGAAGGCTTATAACAGAGAGATCTGGCATTCCATAAGCCAAGATTAATGAGCGCAGGGTTTGAGGTGCAAGAAGGATAGATAAGAGTAGTTTCGAGTAAAAGTAAGATTAGAAGTAGATGAATTGCTTAATGGAGGCAAAATATTACAAGCAGGATGAAGGAGAAACAATGCTACCAGCACCAGAGTGGAATAATCAATGAACCAGCAGTTTGCAGTGATGGTTGTGCTAGTGGGTGGAAGACGGGCAATGCTGCCATGACCCGTATAACGATATGATATGATATGTAATTTATAACACGCCTCCATACAAGTGTTTCTAGGCGTGACAAGACAAGAAGGGGGAAACAAGAAGGAAGACAAAACAATGATCTTACTAGGCCTTGTGTCATTCAGATTGCGTAGGTGCGGGGGAGACGGAGGGAGAAGTGCCAGGGGGGAGGGAGAAGTCCAGGAGGTCGCTCGATAAGTGCCGGGGAGTTGAGGGAGGGAAGTGCGGGTGGCTCATAAGTGCAGAGAGAGAAGGGACTGTAAAGTTACAGATATAGACCCTTAAGTACCGGGGGAGTTCAGAGACAGTGCAAGGGCAGCTGGATATGCAGGACCTGGGTCTGAGTTCAGTGGGAGGCCAGGTGACCAGTGCGCGGAGCAGTCAGGGATATCAGCAGGGGAGAGGAAGAGAGAAAGCGGAAGCGAAAATGAAGGTCTTGAGGTGCTTTCTGGAACCGTAGATAGTTCTGCTCAAGTTAAAGAGAGGTAGGGAGGCTGTTCCAGAGGGTGCCCAAGTCGAGGAAAGAGATCTGCCCCCCACTCTCTGCTTGGAGAAGCAACGGACCCTCAGAGAGTTGGAGGTGGTTGAGCGGAGACCTCGAGAATGAAGATGTTCAGGAAGAGATAGTTGGAGGTAGTGCAGTGCCAGGCCCCAGAAAGCCTTGTGGACGATGCAAAGGGTCTTGAACTTGATCCTTGAAGCCACAGGGAGTCAGTGAAGGGATCCATGGGCTTCAGGCCAAGGACAAGTCTTGCAGTCCTGTTCTGGATAAGTTGTAAAGGTCAAAGAGTGGAGACAGGCAGATTTAGAGGCTGTTGCAATAGTCCAGCCTAGAGAGGACCAGAGCTCTACGGTAGTCCAGTCGGGTACTGTGGAGCAACTAAGGTCTGTATTAGACTGCCTCCATCAGCAGATAGCAGGTAGACTTTTCCTGGGCTTGATGTTCAGCCAGTCCCAGAGGACCCTTTGCCTTCCACGATCAAGGCACCTGTTGCCAGGTCTTCCAACTCACCTTTGGTCCATCACTTTTTCGGTCTTGGCACTGGTTCTTCCAGTTTGCCAATATCTTCCTTAAAAGACAGTCACTATTATTGATCAGGCAGCACAAATTGATATTACTGCAACCTGTTCATCTAATATCTTAGGTTGGGAGGTTAACACACAGAAGCATTGCTCAATACGGCTAAACAGATCAAAGGTGTTGGACATATTTACTTTGATCTCCCCTTTAAGATCTTTACATTCTGGGGACATTGAGTTTATTTCCCTTTCCTTGGGGAATAATAATTGCAGAGAGAGAGTAAGGGGTTGGAGTTGCCCAATTAAGAAAAAGGGCACTAAATAGTAACACTGCGTACAATGCATGGGTTGATAATGAACCTTAAGATATGAATATCAGTCACACAGAAGAGATTACAATGTTAATGAATTGATTGGCTATGAGAAATGTATCTAAACTATGCCCTTTTTTGTTTGTGTCTGTTTTCTCATTTTTGTTTGTTAAATGTTTTTGTCTGGGATATGGGTATGTTATGGTGTTGGTAAATGCTTATGATTTGATAGCACTTGTCCTGTTTTGAAAAAGGCCCCTAGGCCGAAACACATGTTAACCAATGGGCATAAATAACAACATTAAATGAACATGTGGTGCATTTCAGAGAGTGTCTTTCTGTTTTCATGGTTTGTGTGGAGGATGGGGAACAATCCTTTCACACCCTAAATGCGACTTAGTTAACAGACTATATGTACTTAAGGACATTACAATACTGTTGCAGGAAGACTATCCCTGAATACCCCACATAAAAAATTCTACATGGTGGGGGGTGATTTTAATGCTATCGTGCCGAGGGCCAAGGCTACAATCAACTTTCCTGCACCCCCCCCACCTCCCACCCCCGAGTTTACAACTTGAATCTTACGTGGGGTCTTGCATGGGATTCTTTTATGTCTAGGTGGGACCTGCATCAACTGGACATTAAGTCCCCTTGTCAGTCTAGAAAAATGAATACCTCTACTTTGTGACCGCAAACATATTTTGGTGGCCGTGGGCCAACCGTCTCATGCACGATATGACAGAATATAGGTTTTCGAGTTTACGAATGAACGACCATTTTGATGTAACAAGAATCGCCATTTTGTTTCCTAACCATTGCTCATTGCTTTCTGTTCCTATTGCTTCGCAGTATATTTTCTGCTTACACTGCTTGACTGTAAAACATTGTTGTCTGCACGTAAAAAGGACAAGGCCGCAGGGCCGTGAAGATAACAAGAGTTTGTTGAAACACAACGTAGGCAGCGCCAGGAAGAATGCCCGGCTCCCTCCCAAATGTAGCCTTGAAGCAGAGCAGCAGGGCATTTAATCATTTCACAGCTGCCAGCCAGTATCGTTATATGGTAGAATATGTTAGAATAATACAGCTAAAGGCTTGAATTATGCTTTTCTTACGGCCCCCCTTTGCTGAGCCCCGTTAGAGCGTGTCGACTCCCAGGACACGAATAGCACCTCATAGATAGCAAGGTCTGGAATGCAACTCTCCCCCCGTATGTAGCTTGCTTCCAAGAACAGAAGCGCTGTGTTCTATTCAACAACTGAAAGATGCCTCCGCACTCACAAATTGCAAATTGTTATTAGAATAGATGTTTGAAGGTGTCATAGTTGTCGGAGATGTCCATCATCACACCAAGTTCAAAGAAACCCAACAAAGGGGGGTGTTAAACATGTCATAGCTGATTGTTTGATATGCATTTTGTATATATGTAACTGATGTACGTAATTCCCTCTCTTGCGTCCCTCGAGGTCTAGAGATACACGTCGCGGGGAGTGAGACCGAGTTGGCCAACTGAGACTTTTGCTTTGCAATAAACCCTAGCTTTGGGAATACAACCTCGTGTCTGGCGTATCTATCTTGTGTGGTGACTCGCCTTGTTTCCATAGACGTTAGGGACCAGTAGGGGCCCCTTTCACCCTGCAGCACCTATTTTTATCTGGCACTGAGGCTCTTCTGCATCTTGGATCGATTTCTTTTCGTTTCTTCATCCCTCAATTCTATATGTAGCAAATTCACTTTCATTGATCCATTTGTAGGAGACTATCTGATTATTAATTTTACTTTGAAATTAACAATCTCGAAGCATGAAGTACGGCCTATGTTGGTCCCGGTTATGCCAGATAGAGTGGGCTAGCCTGTCGCTGGAATGGAAGTACATACAACAAACTAATTAAGCTTCTATTCCGGGGCTACAAGTGGGAATATGAAGAGAAAGCGTTGTTCAGTGGGGCATATGAGTAAGTAGGCTCCAAACCATTAGCTGTACGCATCACTGAAAGCATCTAAACGGTATGCTCTGATACTGAAGCTCGAACAACAAAAATAAAGTATCCTCCTTACTTTGATCTGAGGAGCAAAAACTGCTGGGCATCAAGTCACTAAGGGGGAAGAACATTTCTGTGGAACAGTACTTAAATCACAAGAAACATGTTTGTCAGCGGCACAGAAACTTTGTCAAATCTCTAAAGAATCATCTTAATTTGAGAGACAATCAGTCTATGTTGGGGACTCTAACAAAATCAAATTCTAGACAATTCTGGGCCTGCATTAACAACAAATTGGGTGCTAGTACTTCTTCCTCGGGTGATTCCATTCAAGAGCATACCTGGGTGCTTTTTTTTCTTTAAGAAATGTATCACCCTGGCTAAATTTACCAACATCCCTGATCTCCTTGGAGACTCGGTTGTCTTCGGCCTATGTCCCAGGGAAATTGAAGACATAGTTTGGGCGATCAACAAACTTAAACCGTCTGCCCGGACGGCCTTCCACCTTTCATACTGAAAATGAATCCTGTTGTTTGGGCCAACTTCCTAAAACCACACTTTGACTCCATCTACGAAACACATATTGTCCCAGCTTCCTGGCCCCGGTCCAGTATTAGTCCCCGGGAGAAGGAGCATTTTAAAAGTGCTGGTGTTACTCTGTTGAACATTGTTGGATTGCGAATTTGCACACGTTTTAGGCGGCACTGTGAGCCTTTTGCTCTTGCTGCTTTGGCTGCTACAAGGACGAAAGGCGGACTTCCCGATCACGTGACTGGTGCACGTGACCTCGTAAGGAGGTTCTTCACCAGCATACAGCCGCCCGAGCGGCGTTCAGAAGGAGCATTTTAAAAGTGCTGGTGTTACTCTGTTGAACATTGTTGGATTGCGAATTTGCACACATTTTAGGCAGCACTGCAAGCCTTTTGCTCTTGCTGCTTTGGCTGCTACGAGGACGAAAGGCGGACCTCCCAATCACGTGACTGCTGCACGTGACCTCGTAAGGAGGTTCTTCATCAGCATACAGCCACCCTTGCGCCGTTAAGCCCTGGAGGCAGTAAGGGCTGGAGCCGCTGTTTGTCTGTTCGGCTTTGACCTATGACCTCATCACACGGGTCAGTTAACACACATGGCCGCACACCATTAGTTGCTTGTATACCCCAGTATACTCCATCCAACTAAGGTGAGTCTGCGGGGCCTTAGTGTTGGAGCAGGATTATTTTCCTACAACGGCAGTGCATCTTCCCTCTAAGTACTCCAGCAGCCGCCTCTCACGACATGGTCCTACACAGACATATAGCTAAGGAGTCCCTTTGTTTCGTAACACTTATTGTATCTCCAGGACAGGGGGGGAGAGACGGAATCTGGCGGCTCCCTAAGCTGTTGGGCGTTCCCTGGACCTGTGAGCCTCTGGTACTGGAGTGACACTAAAACGCCATTCACTCTGCCCATGTGGTGCACTGTGTAGTGTGTTCTTGTTAAGCTTGACAGTGTTTAGGGTGTTAAGATACTATCTACACCATTTGAGTTGGGTGGTTGTTTTATGTTAGTGCTTTCTACATTGATTTTATCTTATTGAGAACTCTTAGACTCGGTGGACTACGGGGGGGTGTCTGTTGGCTTCACCCTTTGACCTGGAACCTACTGGGAGTGTTGGTATCTGCATAATCTCAATGAGATCTGGTTTGCGCAGTGGGGCTGGTCTGCTGACACCAGCTGAGGAGTATATGGAGGTACAAGGTGAAGTAAGACAACCCCAGTGGGCTGATAACCCAACAGTCTCATCGAATATGAGAAGCCCACCTACACTGGTGAATTTATCCCTGAAATAGGGGTCAAATTTGCAGATGATAGAGAGGCACAACCATGTGAAGTACAAGAAACGGCCATTAAACTCGTGCCAGAAAATCCACCTCTTCCTCTTCCTCTTGAACCAGCGGTGACAATATATAATAGGACTAAGGAGGTTGAGGCTAGGGTGCAAAGTTTTTTAATCCAGAATAAAACACCAATAGTCCACAAGAAGGGGAGCAAGGGGGCATCGATTCATTTATTAGCACCCTGGGCATCCAACCTTACTCTGTCCTCGAGGCCAATATTGGGTCAAAAGATCATGGATCATTATTTTGTGAATCTGCCACAACGAGTACAGAGATTAAATCTCTTCCAACAGTAAAGGGGACAGCGATGCTTGACCACTCGGTGATGGCCTCGCAGCCCAATTTTTGGGGGCTAAAAGACCTGACTGATATCAGCATCATCGAATTGGCTGACCAAGCAGAGGGCGAATTGGAGGCTTTAAACAATGATCCCTGTAACCTCCAGCCTCAAAATCCATGTGACGTTCCCACATTTGACTCTCCAACTCCACTACCAAGAAGAGCGACAATCATCCTTTCAAACAGGAGATGTTGCAGGAGCTTATAGGGGTTCCTCAGAGTTACATAATACTTTGAGGGAATTGGATGAGCGCATTCGCCTTTCTCACCCTACTGTGTCAGCTTTGAATATGGTGCTAAGCTCTTTTGCATCCCTATATGATAACATCTGGGCAGAGTTGAACTCTACTAATATCATTTTGGCCGATGTTACTTTAAAGCTTGAAGAGCTTGGGTCTGAGGTTCGATTTGTTAACCGGGAGATAAGGGAGGAGGTGGCATCTGGGGATGGGCAGCAACCAAGGGAAAATCTTGATAATGGCCCAGGATCAGTCATCGAAATTTCAGACGATTTGGGATCAAATGATCAAATTGATAACCAAGCCCGTGTTATTTCTGCTATTGATGCCAGTATGATTGATATCACTAATGACCAATCCATTGCTGTGGAGAATGTAAATGTGGTTTTGGTAGGTGAAGGAGGCTCACCTAGAGCGCAAGATGCCAAATAAATCTACAATAGTACCAAAGGGCAAAGTGTCGAAGTGGAGAGCGCGGGTCAGGAAAAATAGAATGTTATCTTTAAGAATGGCCCACCCCACACTGTTTCGCGCTAGATTGTCTCCTGTTCCGAAACAAGCGATTCCAATTTCTGAACCTGTGTTAAATGCCCAAATAATACAAGAGCATATACCAATTGTATCTGAGGGACAGGAGGGGGTACTGATCCCTTCCATTTCAACTAATGAGCCACTAGTAAAAAATTGGGAGTTTTCAGAGGGCAGAGGGTAGAGGGACCCTCAATATGAACCTTGGACTGAAGTCAAAAGGTTTTCCCGTTATTCCTTTCTCTTTTCCCTATCCTTTTGGTATGGAGTGAACAGGGAGGGGGTTTTCATCGATGTGGCCCTTTAACCAATTTCAGTCAATCGGGGGCCCATTGGAGGGAGCAAGAACTTCTATGAAATTACTAGGGAATTGTGTGGCAGGAAAAAGTGTACCTAGCTGTATTACAATTAATCCTCTGGTTAAATCAAATGAGGTTAGTATCAAGGGCCCGAAAATTGTAAATGATTCACCCCTCCCCAAGTTGGCCCAAGACGGTATTCCTAATCCACAATTGTTAACCCCATGTCCCCATCCTATTTTGACTCTGGACCAGGTGGTGGTAGGATCTACATTCCTTAAGGAGGTGGTTGACCTACCTCACGAATCCACCCACCCCAGAGTTTCCACGGGGATGAAGGATTTATTGCAGCGTCTCCACTATCCCTCAAGCATCAATCTGAGAGAATACAAGAAAGCACCTACTAGAAGTGGTGACTCTCGGATGGGCCCTATAAATACCCCATTGAATACTAACTCTTATTCCGATACCCTCAAAGGGAAATTTGCAATATATACCGAGAAGGGTGGGGGTCGTAAAATTCACCAAGTTAAGATCCACTGCATCTTGGGTTCAGATTACCAGATCTGCATGAATCGGCCAAATATTTTAGCCGTTTTTGCGGCTATCCCAAGTTTGGCTCTGGTGTCATCGGCCGATATTGGGAGGGTCTCTTTCCCAGTTAGAGAGGATATGAGTACAAGTATCATGTCTCTATCCTCTCTGCTGATAAGAGAACACATTTTTACCCAAAGTGAAGCATTGGCCGAACTGGCCTTTGTAATCTCTTAGATACACAAACCGAGCTTGGGAACCCATCCGAAAGGTGTGGCTCAACCCTGTGTAAATTTACCTAAGGCCACTGTTATCCCTGATAAATTGGTCCAGAGTGGAGTGTCGAATGACATGGATTGGGTATTTATCATCTCAATCTTATGGCAAAAACTGGTCCTATAAAAAGGACATTTTTTTGGGTGATCAATGGAAGATTATTCGATTATGTTTGAAATCTTGGAACACCAGAGGTAATGCCCATCTTTTTACTAATATGGAATGTATGGAAATATTGAGAACGGCAAATTGTATTTGCCTACAGGAGACATGGTTAATTTCAGCACCAACTCTGGATGGATACGTGTTTTCATCTAGCCTGCGAGGGATGGGACGGGTGGGAGACCCTCGGGTGGCCTCTTGATTGCAGTGGATGTTTCCTCGGGTCTCAGTGGGGAGGCAATTATAGGCCTGCATTTCGGTGCATTGGGGGTCGATTGTAGGTCAGAGGACGGATCGATTAAGCTCTTGTTGCTCAATATTTTTTGGCATAAGGGCACTGAACGAGCTGATCCTTTTATAGATGGGATCTGTCTGGTGTTGGATGAGTGGATGACAACCAATCCAGAGGGTAGGGTGGCTGTCATGGGTGATTTGAATGCAGATTGTGCTCATTCCAATAAATTTTGGGAATTGGTAGAGATCTGTGGGGGAAACTCAGAGAAGCATTTTGTTGGACAGGCAATTTGTTGGACAGAAGTGGAGAATAGGTCTCGGTGGTAAGGGATTGTTCCCCGTGGCAGGGAAAATGAGTGAACCACAGAACACCAGTGAGTGGCATACTTGGCACAGACGGGATACCTCATCTTTGATTGATTATATTTTTGTAGATACTTTCCTAATGAACTCTTGCCTGTCATTTCAAATTTTTAAGAACAATTGGAGTGACCATTGTATTCTTACGGCACAATTCAATTGGATTCTGAACATCAGGAAAAGTAGGCAAAAATTACAATTAATCGCTAAGGGGGGGCGCACTGCTGTTAGATGGTCCGAAAAGAACATTTTTTGCTTGAACTCTACCATATATCATGCATTGAATTGCTCGACCTATGACTGGAAACTCTAGAATTTGAATGCAATTGAGTTCCAATCATTTGTGGGTCATATGATTGATAAGATCGCCTTAAGGAAGAGCGTTACTAGTGTGGGCCAAGTTAGGCATGCCCACTGTTACAATGCCAATGTGGGGTCTGCAAAAAAGATCTTACGGAGATCAGTGGAACAGATCTAGAACACAATTCAGGATGAAGTTACCCGTAGGCAGCTAGTTGGGAAGCTCAAGCAATCGTACAAAAATTACTGTAAATCAGTTAAATATGCAATTTTACAGAACGATGCAGAAAAAATACTAAATACAGTCGGACATTTTTTACAGTTTCCAGGTGGGCTTCTGAAAAAACATGGGCACGTCCCTGAACACCACATTATTGAAACATCTATTGCATAATGTAAAAGTCAATCAGGATGCTAACATCTAGATGGCCTCACTGGACATGTCATCAGCATTTGACTGTGTTGCACGCAAGCATTTATGGGACAAAATGCTCAAGTAAAACGTTCCATCGAAGTTAGTCCAGTTGATTGCCCTTTTGCATCAAAACTCCACATTGACAGTTTGTCTAAATAGGGAAGGCGCAGTTTCTAGGCCTGTCTCGGTTAATCATGCCCTTAGACTGGGCTGCATCCTGGCACCCACACTTTTCAACATCTATCTAAGTGATATAGACAATTTGTGGTGTACTCACGATGTAACAGCTTTAAAGTTGGGCCTTTTGAAGATCCATTGTGTGGCCTTTGCAGATGATATTATACTGTTTGCTAGGACACTGTGTGGCCTCCAACAAAAACGTAATATTTTCCATTCTTATGCCACAAGCAACAACTTGGTGGCTAACAGCGTCAAATCTAAGGGAGTTATCTTTTCGAATCAAAAGAAACCCAAAATCATGTGGTGGTCTTTGGGGCCCGAAAGGGTTGAGCTGGTTGCGTCTCTCTGCTACTTAGGTTATAGCTCAACAAACATCTCCTCTGTAACTATGCGGAAGGCAGACCTGAAAGATAAGCTTTCACCCTTGCTAGTGCACATAAAGCAGATTTTGGGCAACTTTGTAGATTTTCTATTCTCCCGATCCTGAAATATTATTAAGGAAAGATTGAGCCTGTCCAACTGTATGGGCTGGATATGGCGTCTGTAAACTTGGGCTGGATCTTGACATTTTACAGGGTCTTATTTGGAAGAACGTTTTGCGGCTTTCCACTTTTATTACAAACACCATTGCATGCCACAAACTAAACGTAACATCTTTACAGGCCCGGTATTACGGGTGGAAATTATTGATCAATTCCAGGATTTTGTCTCCCCCGCCTAACTCCCTTTTTATAGACTTGTAGCAGATCCTGGAAGATTGTTCTGTAAAATCCTACGACAGTCATTGAAACATTAAGACATTGGATTTTGGATTGTCTTGCTTTGGCTCCAATTCAAACTATTTCTTTTTCCAAGGAATTGGACAGTTTTACATCTGACTATGCAAAGCAGTTGTGGTCGAGATTCATGTGGGGTGACAACTTATCTTTAATCATTGCAATTGTTAGTTTTTTGCATGAAATTGATTATATTTTGTAAGCTGTATGAATGTTTTAATTTGTGATATTTTAAGTCTTGTGTATTAATGTTATTTCAAAATTTGTGTAAGGTTTCATGTAAACCAATCTATATATATAAAACAAAGTCGTGTTTATTTGTGCATTTGTATGTGGTGTGGCAATCTGGTGTCGTGAATTTAGCATGGAACATTCTTTATTCCATTGCCGAATTTATGCAACTATTTCTGGCTCGATAGGTCATCCCGTTCCCGAGATAATTAATCTGTTTGGTTTTTCCGCTTTGTTTTTCAGCATTACGTTTTGCTGTGTTACACCGCCATCTATAGGTCATTTGTAGAAAGTGCTCACCATTGCACATCAAAGCTGAAACATGATCAACATCTGATCAATTTCTATTGTAAAATTTTGTAAAGGACAGGTACTTCACCCTCATGACATCAAATGACATTTTGATACAATTTGAAAATGACATAGTTGAATCAGTTAATTTGAATCAGGTTCCATGTTTAACAAAAAGACTTTCTTCTGTATGCTCCCCTTTCATTAATGCTTTAATCCCACAAATATTTCTTTACAGAAATGCCACAAAAAAGAAAGCAGTTTTTAATACCGCCCGAATCAAAACAAAACATCGAAAGCTGAAACATGATCAACATTCTGAAGAAGGAAGATCTCAAGACCATGAAACTCATAGAATTCAAAATGCTTTCAGAGAGAACAATACAAGTGCTCAAGAACCTGAAGCAAGACTTACTAATCAGAGAATTTGTGCTGCTAAAAAACAAAGCAACAAAACTGCTGGAGGAACTGAAACACGACTTGCTGTTAAGAGAATGAGTGTTGCTGAACATTGAAGGAATGAAACTGCTGAAGGAACTCAAGCGAGACCTACTCATCTGAGAATTTGTGCTGCTAAAAAATGAAGCAATTAAACTACTAGAGAAACTGAAGTGAGACTTACCGATCAGAGATGTAAAAATCTGAGAATGGACATCCTGGGCAAAGCGGTGTACTGATGGTAGAATTACTAAATGGCCCTAACTGTAAAATGGGAGTAATCTCGACCATTAAACAAAACCAAACATGTGTAAGTCAGTCTGGTGAAAACCTAACCGTGCCCTCCTTTTTGAACAACAAATGTGTTAAGGGAATACAAAATGAAAATAGCGTCTCAAAAGGAAATGTCAGAATGGCTTCAGCACCAACTCCCTTCCCCAGGTTCAACCCCACTGGGTCTACAGAGTCTCTCAAAAAACAAGGATGGGTGGATGGCACAGTTCTGTCAGTCTTGTACACTTTGGCTTACTGGAACAATTCAACAGTTCAATCTTAGGCTTTCAACTTCTGATAGTTCAATCACTTCTTCAGGCTTCACCCGCCTTGTCATCAATACTCAGTTCATCTAGTTTAATAGAGGGCGCAAGAGGGCCAACCAAGATGTTGGCTCCTCTGTGAGCTCCCGGGGGGCTCCTTCATCAATCCTGTTTCATCGCGGCACCCCTGATGTTGGACTGATCCTAGTTAGCAGGCGGAAAGCAGCTGACTAATAAAATTAACATTAGACCTGAGAATCGGGAGAAAATCGACTCTTAAAGCTCAAGACACCGAGGCGTCCCAGCACAAGCGGCCGACCCGAAGTAGGCTGCGTCCCTGAAGCTCGAGCAGACCCCCAGGCGCCCAGGGCTACACCTCAGCGAGATCCAGTCCGCCCGCGAGCAGTGGCAGTGACCCCGAAATAGCCGCGGGTTCATCTCACAAGCTGAGCCGGGAAAAGCACAGGGCGAGGAGACATCATACTCACGTCTGCGCCTCGCGGGACCAACGGACGGCGCCTGTGCGCATCATCGCCGTGGCTAAAGGAAGGGAGGCATCGGATCGGCTCGCAACATCGGACCCCCTCTGTGTTCGCGCCGGTGAGGTGAGCGGTGCGTATGTGATACACAGAGGGGCACAGGCCGAACACCGGAGTTCAGGGCGTGCGCGATCAGCAGGCCAAAAAAGACCTGCAGCTGTAAAATTGGTCCAGACGGCCTTCCTCGCAGCGCCCCACTCCCCTCCCCTGAACTCCAACCACAGCCGGGGAACAATACTAGATGGAGAGAGCTGAAACGCCACGACACGTAGTGAATAAGCTGCCACCCGAGCGGAAAGAGGACACCCCGCACTATAGGCTACGGTCCAGCTCAACAACAAAGAAACAACAATATATGCATACAGTAGATAAGCGGACCGCACAAGAGACAAGAGACAGTCAAGAGACAGTCAGTCCAATACAGCGATATCCTCTCCGGAAACCAAAAATAACTACAGGCAAGTTCCTGTGATCCGGGGAGGCAGAGCAAATCACATGCACCACTCACTCAACAGCATCCAACCCCACAGGAATCAGGCAACCCAGCACAGACTGAGCTCCTACAGTAAGTTCAAGGCACACATCAAAGCAGCCCAAGGCGACTGATAGATACGCGGAAAAAGGGATTAGCAGCAGCAATGGAAATTTAAAGGCATCACCTATTCATCAACATCGTACCGCATTGATCCGTTCCAAACAATGCCACGCAAAGACAGCGCTTTCATCGCCCACAACTCCGAGCTCCACAGGTGGTGCTAGACAACATACCAACCTGGAGGACACAACTGGGCGACACCGCAATCCTGGCATATCTCTCCACCGAACGGCATCTAAGGCAAGCAGACCACAAAACTGACACAGTTAAACAGCCAATCTTTGAATCCACGCTGCCACTGACTCTGCTGATCCGCACAGAAAGCACCAGACAGCCCGCCCACTCTGGACCCCACCATAACGAGGCACACCAGATTGATCACGCCAGACCCGATGCAGCGCGGCCTCCGACACCAACCCAAACTGAGAGTCTTTCCCACAATGTAGCAAAATGGGTAAATCCGACAAGTCACAGCGAAAGCTCAACTTCAAAGCAGGATCTGAATCCAAAACCCCAAGACCAGAAGGCCGCCCGGAAACCCCACTAAACCACGCAAGCCTAGTGGAAGAGCATCCCCAACCGATGGATATCCGAGAGATCCTAATGGACCTAAAAGCAGGGATAGGCAACCTTGATAGCAAGATCGACACGTTATCATCTAAGGTGGACTTACTCGAACATCGCATCGATAAACACAGTGATAGACTAGACAATGTCGAACAAAGAGTCTCAGACCTCGACGATGGCACAATGTCACTAACATCGAGAGTGTCAACACTAGAAGGCCAAATTACAGCAGTCATAGCCAAGAACGAAGATTTAGAGGGACGCTCCCGACAAAACAATATAAGGGTGGTCGGAGTCAGGGAACAACAACTACAAACCAAGATGGAGGGCCATGTCGAATAAATATGCAGAGACCTCTTCGGAGCCACAGCTCTATCACAACTATTCGTCGTAGGGAGGGCCCACAGGATCCCATCAACCAGACCCATCCTCCGAGCACCTCCTCGCCCGATTATAGCCAAGCTGCTGAATTACAAAGATCGTGGGCCTCATTACGAGTATGGAGGTAATGAGAAAAGGAAGGCAGAATGGCATTACCGGCATCGTTAACGGGTCCAGGCCATTATGAGCCGACAACACGCCAATACCGTCACCGCCCATACCGTGCCCCTTCTTACCGGCATGCGCGTGTACACACGCACCTTCGTGGCGCCAATACCGGGATGCCGCTAACATGAGGACATCACAAGTTACACGGGCATGCACTTACCGGCATCCCGAAGGCGGTAATTAAGGCCTGCACGACGGCGGCAATACAGGCATCGCGGACCACCCGCAAATAGCAACCTGCAGTGCAGGCAACTGCCACAGGTGCACACAATCACCACAGGTGGAGTCAATGGAGCCTGTCCCAGTACAAAAGGAGTACAGTACACCCACACACCGCAGCCCTTCCTACACCAAAATGATCCCTCTAGCTGTTGCAATCATGGGGCTGGAGGACATGCCTGTACTGCTAGAACAGCAGCAACAACAACAACTACAGCTACAACAACAGGCAGCACAGAGGAGAAGGAGGGTGAGACAGGCCCAGCACGTTCCACCAGTGCAGCCAGTGGTACCACGTAGGCAGCCACCAATCCCTCACATCAGAGCCAGTCCATTCAATCTAACCCCTGAGCAGATCGACACCCTTTACCGGTTGGACTGGGACACCATCACCACGATAGTGGACATGATACACGACGACATTGTCAGCCTGATAGAAATCCGCACTGCCATCCCCCCGCTACTAAAGGTGGTGTCTGTGCTCCCATTCCTGGCCACAGGCACCTACAAGCACACAGTGGGGCAGCTGCATGGCACATCACAACCATTCTTGTCCCGCATGCTGACCCAAGTGCTTGATGCCCTCCTGAAGCATGCAAGCATCCACGCTCGCCGGCACCAAAGTAGGCTTCCATGCACTGGCAAGCATGCCCAATTGCATTGGTGCCCTCGACTGCACCCATGTAGAATTGGTGGCCCCTCATGCCAATGAGGCAGTGTACCGCAATCGCAAGCAATACCACTCCATCAATGTGCAGATGGTATGTGACTCCAGCAAGATCATCCCACATTGCTGCGCCCGATATCCCGGAGCTACACACGATGCCATGGTGTTGCATAACTCCACGCTACCCCGCTACATGCTGGACGACATGCCTGGCTTTCTTGGTAAATTGCCTGACTGGGCCATGGCAGTGCATTTGGGGTTGTGAGGTGGGGGAGGGATGCATACTCCACCTGGGTGTGATTGGGGGGGGATGCATACTCCACCTGGGTGAGATTGGGGAGGATGCATACTCCACCTGAGTGAGAGGGGGGGATGCATACTCCACCTGGGTGGGATTGAGCGGTGAGTGGACAAGTGTTAGGCAGAATCCTGTGCAGTGCCCTTAGGGACCACTACACACAATTAAGACTACAGGTGGCAATACAAGTTTTACCTTTGGTAAAAGCCTGTACTACTATGTCAGAGTGGTAGCAGTGGCGGAGCAGCCAGGCTTATCTCAAGAGTATATGAGCAGTAGCAGAGATCACACAAAGGGACCACAATAACTGTGACTCAAGCAAACACTGACTCAAGGTTTCAGGTAGAAAAATATAAGTACATTTATTTTTAAAGCATTTGTTATAAACACAACACTTCTATTAAACTTAAACACAAACCACATGTCAAATATACTACAACTAACCAATTAACTTTGTACAGTATGTCTCAAGGTAAGTACCCTGTGTTTGAATGAGCCGGTGTTATGAACAAAACACGTTACCATGAATACGATTGTGATCACTTTTTGACAATTCGGTCTACTAAATAAACGCGTATCCGTGACATGAAATGCTACCGGGGCAAAAACACACTTAGCACTTGAGATACCCAGAGGGAGTTGGAGGCAAACATCAGAGGCAATATTTTGGTTAGGCAGACAGAATCGAGAAACACTCAGAGACAAGAGTTCAAAAGTCAAAGGGCTGGAGCCAGGGTCAAGTGACACTGGGGGCCTGTTGCCGAAGATCACACAGTCAGATAATTCACAATTCACCGTATCCAAGAGTACTTCGATATTGTCAATGTTCGGAAGCAAAAGTTATAAGAAGGAGGGAAGAAAAGGGCAAGCCTTGGAAATGAAGAAAAGGGGTTCACCCAGTATCCTCAAGCAGAACACAGTACCTTATTCCAATGGTGCAGCTGGTGCCCTGGCAGTTGTTCCTGTTGGTTTCCCGCGATTCCTGGAGCTTCGTTGTGAAGGAGGACGTCTGAAGGGGGTCTGCACCACACAGGGATGAAGCCGGCAGCAGCGACAACGAATACAAGGTGCACTCCTTAAAAAACAGGAGAGGCTCTTCAAATGGCTATCCGGACCACTACAGCTGTGTGCAGCGATTTCGACCAAGGAAGAGGATCCTATGGCTGTGGAAGATGAGCTGGTTATCCCCACCAGGCTCAAGGGAAGAAGACTCCGGACTGGATCTCCTCTTAGTCGTTGAAGGGTAGATAGCTCAGGACAGCAGCAGGGCTTCACCGGGACGGGGTAGTTGCAGCAGCTGTTGTTCTCTCCGCTTCTCTGCGCTTCTCTTCAGTTCCTTGTAGTTCCAGTGGCGACTTTCTGACTTCTAGCCCAAGAGACCTGCCTTTTATGCGCAAAACCCCCATTCACACAGCCTGGCTGTCAATCCCCCAGCAGGGGGGTTGTCCAGCCCGGACAACCACCTCAGCCAATCATGGCAAAGTGCGACTTGGGTTTCCTAGGATACCTTGTGCAGGAGGTGACTACACCCCTCCCTCACATTCAGCCCACCTAGACACCCAGGCGCCTGGTGGAGGACTTCTGAGCAGAAGCCCACCAAAAAACTGTGAACAAAGAAGGCGAACCTAGTTTGCCACGCAAAGTAAAACACAAGAAGGACTTTAACAAAAAGAAATGGCGAATAAACCCAACCGGAGCCAAAAGAAAAATGATTTGGTCCATCGGGTTTATGTTCGAGGCTAATATAATAGCCAAGAACAATACCACGTTTATCTAATATAATCGCGGTGGTAGAAAAGTTAGGGTAGATACCACTGCCACCAGCCAAGTCTAAATGTTAAAAGAGCGAAACAATGCTCTAGGAGGTACAGATAAAAAGGGATACGAATTAACAATTTCCAGAACTCCATGGAAGATGGGGTGTACTGGATCTGTGGTAGATTAACTAAGTAAAGTTAATGGCAAATTTACCCTTTTCTGGGGGACTGTAGTCAGCCTCAGAAATGGAGCCGGGGGAAGTCTCAAAGACAACCCTGTGCCACGGCACTGAAGGTGCTGGTGACACACAGAAATGATTAATTATTAGTTATTAGAGAAAGAAGGGGGCTACTGAAGTGGTGTACTTCAGAGTCCACAATCATAAAAACAGAGAAATACACATGGCAAAACATAGGTAAGAGTGGGGGAAAAGCTCACACTCTTACCAAATGGAAAAAAAATAAACTCCAGAAGTCCAGCAAAGCTGCTGGGGGACTCACTAGGTGAGGGAAATTAGCCATAAATGAGAATTCTCCCTAACAACAATGCACTCAGAGCTAAACACTGTTGTCGTGAACATCCCAACTTGAACATGACACATCAATGCCATACATAAAACCAATGCCACACATCAATGACAACATGTCAGACGCACAAGCAGGCCATCATGGGTATGTAAAGCGATGCATGACTAATCATGATTACAACTGTGCCAATGCCGCTAGTGTAAATAGGTACAGAGTAGCATAGACTGCAATAATGGGTGGCAAGACATCGTTCTGCATTCACAGTACATCCGCATCAGCATGCAAGTGAACACCCTGCATCATCTGTACAATGCAATCCACACTAGTAGACCATTGTGCAGTACACAATGCATCAAATGAACCTGTGTGCATACCTCCAGGGACATGTGCATGTCAACACCATATAGCTGCAGCCATGGCCATTAATCCTAAAGGTGTCAGCTCAGATTGACTCACACATACCTCTTTGTGCTCCCATGCAGGTGATGCAGGCTATCCCTTGAAGCGGTGGCTACTTACCCCTGTGCGGAACCCGCATAACAGGCACGAAGAGGAGTTCAATCGGTTTCATACCCGTACCGGTGTTGTGACTGAGCTGACATTTGGCCTGTTGAAGGCACGGTTCGGCTGCCTTAGCAGGTCTGGTGGAGCACTCCTTTATATCCCTGAGAAGGTGGCAAAGATCACCATGGCCTGTGTCATGCTGCACAACATGTGCATCTAGAGAAACGTACCACTGCCACCTGACATTGACATGCATGCACCGGGTGAGGATGATGATAGAGGAGAAGCAGCACCCCTGGCAGTAAGTGATGCACAAGATGGCTGTGCTGAACGCCAATCCCTGATTGACGATTACTTCTGAACCACAGGGACGTTGATGGTTATCTGTCAGTACTACACTGAGCACTGGGACCGTGTGGACATGGAAACAGGGTGTGTGGGGAGTTGGGCACTGTGCGCTGTCATGAATAGAATGAACACACACAAAATGAACATGTCCAAGCATGAAATGATTGTGAACACAACGGGTGTATTAAGAAAAATAACAATATAGTGCTTCCTCCCTCCACCACTCAAACACCCTCTCCCCTGCAAAACACCCAAACACCCCATACCCCACCCAAACACCCCATACCCCCAAACACTCCATACCCCCCAAACACCCCATACCCTCCCAAACACCCAATACCCCCCAAACAACCCAAACCCCCCAATAAACACGCCCTTAATCCCCTCAACACCACCAACACCACCTCCCCCCTCACCCATTGTCATCCCACACAAGATGTGGTTGGACCGGCTATTTCTGGAATTTTTTGTGTCGGGGGCAGCATTTCTGTGTGCTTTGCACTGCGCCTCGTCATCCACACAGGGCTTGAGGGAGTGGAGCTTGCAGGTGTGGACGAAGGGGTGGAGGCGGATGGGTTTTGCATCGCCGGTGCAGGCTGTTGGTGCTGCATGTGTTCCAGCATCCTGTTTAGGACCTGTGTGACGGCCCTCAAACTGTCACGTATCATTATGGCACTCGAATCGATGGCCTCAATGGTTCCAGCATTCGCCTCCCGGATCTCACAGCGTGTTTCCTCCCCCTCTGCCGCATACTGGCGCACCAGCTCAATCATCGAGTCCTGGCGGGGCTCTACCCTTGACAGCCGTGCCTCCATGTCAGTGGGGGCTGTGGAGGTGAAGGGTGCTGTGGCTGGGTGGGCCATTGCAGGGCTAGCCTCTGAGTTGCTTGCCAGATGCGGACTGTGCAGTTGAACCGCTGGTTCCTGCATGGGGCTGGACCATGTGCCCTGAGTGGAGTGGTGGGGGGTCGACGGAGGGCTTGGTGTGTGGGGACATTCAACATGGATTGTGCCGTCAATGTCCTCGTACTCCTCTGCTTGCACATCCACATCGCTGAGGGGGGCTGTGGCTGCTGCCTCACCCACTGAACTGGTGGCAGCGGACTGCGTGCCATCAGCCTCGCCTTCAGCTGTTGTTGCCAGCTCAGTATTTGCAGTCTCGTCTGCTGCTGTCGTCTCCTCCTCAGCCTGCCTGGCCTGTACAGGTGCCCTGGGTTGCACTCTGGCCCGTGGTGCTGCCCCAGAGGTGAAATGCCCAGTGCCCTGTGGTCTGGCCATGGATGTTGATCCCTTGGGGCAGGGTCCTGCCCTTCACCTTCTGCATCAGTGCCTGTGGGGGAACAAGAGATGCAGGGCATCAGTGATGGTGTAACATGCAAGATGCATGAGTTGGTGCTGTACAGTATTTCATTTCTCATGCATTGCGTTCTTATAGGTGTGTCACATAGGGTACTTTGAAGGGGGGGGGGCATATTGGCATAAGCGTGGCCTCTCCATTCGGCACTGATGCGTACCAGGTGGCATACCATCGTATTGCGGTTTGTGTGATGTGTGACATGCAAATGGTCCCTGTGTGTTGGGTGTCTGTTGGTAATGGGATTGGTATGCAGCATGCATTTCATTGTGCCAGGGTTTGGGCCTGCAGCTGGACATGGATCTGTATATGTATGTATGATGGACCATGCATTGGCTTGGCTCACTTTAACATCAGTTGTACTACGTCATGGTTTGGCCTACTAGGGTTTGCAGGGTCACTCACCTCCATCTCCCGATGTCGCGCACCTGTCTCCTTTTCGCCAAAGCCCTCTATGGACTCCATTTGTATGGTCGTGCTGCAGGTCTCTTCCCAGCGCATCAGTTGTACTGGTGAGTGGGCACCCCCCGCCTGTGGCCATGGCCTCCCTGCGATTAGAGGCCAGGATGTTACGGACCCGGAGACGTAGGTCATCCCATCGTTTTTTACAGTCTTTGACCGTGCGGGGGTGGTGCCAACCGCTGACACCTTTCGCGCAACCTCTTCCCATATTTCTTTTTTTCTTAGTTGCACCTCCCTTTTGAGGTTGTTTGCAAAAACCTCATCTGCATGGGCTGCAAGAGTATCAGCCAGCATGTTTAGCTCCTCATCGGAGAAGCGCTTCTTGCGCAGGCGGGGGGTAGTTTTGTGCGTAGCCTTGGACATGCTGGATGGTATGGCCCTGCTCTGTACCCTCTGTAGCACTACTCGATTGAGAGGATTGCAATGGATTGGGTTTTTTAAGATGGCCGCCGGCGCATTTCCCGTTCCGACGCGATGACGTTACTTCCAGGTCCGGTATTGCGAGCCCGGTATTAGCATGATGTTATTACCGGGTCGTTATTAAGGGGTTGCTCCTTGGCAGAGGCGGTATCGGCGGGTCCCGTGATGGCGCTATCGGGGGTTTGGAGGGCCTTTAGCGGCATGGCGGTGCAGCCATTACCGGCATGGGGGTTTGCGCGTGCTCGCGCACTCGTAATCAGCCGTTATTAGCTGTGTCAAGGGTGCATGGACACGCTATTACCTCCATGGCGGTAATGACTCATTTTTAAGAGGGAATCTCATAATGAGGCCCCGTAACACAATTTTAAGACTGGCTAGAGACAAAGGCAGCCTTCAGTACGATGGAGACACCATACAAATGTATCCAGACTTCTCCCGAACAGTCCAGGCTCAAAGGAGACCCTTTGCAAATGTCAAACGCAGACTACGCGACAACCAATTAGTATACTCAATGCTCTTCCCCGCGAAACTACGCATCCAATACGAGGGGAAAGTTCAATTCTTTAATTCACCAGAGGACGCCAATCTATTCCTCGACAGACATGGGTGCAAGGCCCCTAACAACGCCCCAGGGACGCCCCGGAGAGAACGAGCGGGAAGAAATCCACCATGAACCGCAAATACCCGACCTGCCGGAACTACGGTTTAGTGACATCCAACATCAAGACAATACAAGCAGTTTGAGGAAGGAGCCCCCAACCTTGGGAGGACGCTAGCGCCCCACGCGCAGCAACATTAACTTCACTTTGGAGGGGATTCCAAATGGACGGGTTGGGGGTTGTCTGTGTAAGGAAATGTTTATTAGAATTGTTATGGGTATGCGCCACCCGATCCCCCTCTTGCACTGCTTCATTCCTCCGTCCTCAGAGATTAAGCCACCCTTTCACCACGACGAAGGAAAACGCAATCACACTCCCACAGAGCTCTCCACACCGCCACTGGACACTAGGAGACAATGCGCTATTAATGGGTCCTGAACAGGAAAACCACCCGGCCAATTCAAGGTAGCAACGTGGAATATCAGAGGGTCCAAAATGAGAAAGATTCTGCAATACCTCAAATGTCACAATGTGGACGTAGCTATGATACAGGAGACGCATCTCCTACCACACAAAGTACACCTCTGGGCTTGAAATTGGGGCTGTCATCGTTACTGTTCCTCATACTCATTGTATGCTAGAGTAGCCACCCTTATAAACACAAAATCCTGCTTTCGCCTGATAAAAACAGAAAAGGATGCGGAGGGTAGGGCTCTCCCGGTGGAGGGAGTCATAGCTGGGAAGGAAATCATATTTGTAAACTCCTCTGCCCCCAACGTAGACGGAGCAAACAACTTTGACTCGGTGCTCTCACATCTCACGCAAACCAGCACAGCAACCATAATCTGGGGAGGCGATCTAAATACGCATCTAGACCCACGAAAAGATAAAGATAAAGATAAATCATGAGATATGCAGAGCTTACGACCTAATCGACATCTGGAGACATAATAACTGGGAGAATCGTGAATACACCTTTCATTCGAGCGTCCACAACACCAGCTCACGTATAGACTACCTCCTCGTCTCCACACGAAGCACGCTTCAATGGGGAAAGGGCCAAATCCTCCCCCAAACCTTTTCAGATCACGCCACAGTGACGCTTGAATGCAATCTCCCTAACACTAAACCAAGAGCACCTGACTGGCGTTTTAAACCCGGAGCACTAGCCGACTAAGTATTTGCAACAGAACTACGTGACAAAATCACATCCTTTCTGGAACTCAACCAAGATACGGTTCCCTCGGCAGGCACGCTCTGCAAAACATTAAAGTGTTACATAAGGGGGGTGTGCATCACAAAAGAAAATGGAATACTAAAACTAATAGGACGAGAATTGGCCACCAGCGAAGATCGCCTGAAGGCTTTAGAAGGAACAAGTTACTTACCTGTAACTGTTGTTCTCCAGCATGGGTCTGGCATGGATTCACATGCTCATGAATATTCCCCGTCGTCAGGCTGGGAATCCTCGGTAAAGAAAAAACCAGTATCAGTTTCGTTTCTGATCTGTCTTTCGTAGTAATAACCAATCACTGGTCTCTGCGTCATACTGACCACAGCCAATGACTGCCCTCTACCTAAGCACCGCCTCTGGCAGCCATCTTCAGATTTGGAAGCACGTGAAGTGGCAGTATGACCAAGTGAAGAGCCGCAGAGGGGTAGGCGGTAGGGTTCGCATGTGAATCCATGCCAGACCCATGCTGGAGAACAACAGTTACAGGTAAGTAACTTGTTCCTTCTCCAGCATGGGGTCTGGCATGGATTCACATGCTCATGAATAAAGAATACATAGCAGTACACACATGCACAACCACGGGAGGTGGCAAAGGCTCAACATTAAGCATTACATCAAACTCAACATTAAGCATCTTACCTCCTCACCAGGCTCACCTCAGGCGAACAGGTTGCGCAGCACTGCTTGGCCGACCCTGGACTCCTCCCTGGAATCCCGGTCAACGCAGTAGAACTTCGTGAAGGTGTGCGTCGACCTCCACGTAGCAGCCCTGCATATGTCCAGCAGGGGCACACCAGATAGGAACGCCGTGGTAGCTGCGATCGCTCTGGTGGAATGGGCTCTCGGACGGCCAGGCAGCGGTCGGTTTGCCAACCGATGACAGTACATGATACAGCCGGAGAGCCATCTGGAGATGGAAGCCTTCGAGAGAGCCTTCCCCTGATTGACAGGTCCAAAGTTCACAAAGAGTTGTGACGTCTTCCGAAAACACTTTGTGCGGTCCACGTAGAACTTCAGCGCTCTAGCCACATCCAGCGAGTGCAAAGTTCTCTCAGCCGGCGACGAAGGCGACGGGAAGAATACAGGCAACACCAAGGGTTCGTTGAGGTGGAAGTCCGACGGTACCTTGGGCATGAAGGAGGGGTGCGTCCTGAGCACTGCCCTCGTGTCGTGAAAAGTCAAGTACGGGGCCTTGCAGGAAAGGGCCTGGATCTCTCCCACCCGTCGTGCGGAGGTGATGGCCTCAAGAAACGCTGTTTTCCACGACAGAAACTTCAACGGGGCCGAGTGCAGAGGCTCGAACGGAGGTCCCATGAGCTTGGTCAGCACCATGTTGAGCTCCCACGCCGGGGCCGGAGCCTTCACCGGCGGGAACGATCTGAACAGTCCCTTCATGAACTCTTTCACCAGACAATGAGACCACAAGGACGTCCGCCCCGTGGTTCTGGTGTATCGGGAGATCGCAGCAAGATGAATCTTGATGGACGCGTGTGCCAGTCCAGCTTTGGCCAGCGTCAGCAGGTACGGCAGTACTTGGGAAGCCGTAATCCGTAGAGGGTTAATCTTCTGTGCGTGGCACCAGACAGAGAACCTCTTCCATTTGTGTCCGTAGCATTTAAGAGTCGAGGACGCCCTGGCCTTTGCAAGAACCTCTCTGCAGTCGGCCGGTATGTCGTATCCTCCAAACTCTAGCGCTGCAGGAGCCAGGCCTGCAAGTTCAGCGATTTCGGGTCGTGGTGGAGGATGGCGCCTCCTTCCCTGGAGAGCAGATCCGCGTCCACCGGCAGCTTGATTGGCGGGGACGCTGACAAGTCCAGAAGGTCCGGGAACCATATCTGCCTCGGCCACGCAGGTGCGACGAGGATCATCCTGCACCGTGACCTCTTGAGCTGGTTGACGAGCCGGATTAGCAGTGGCAAAGGAGGGAACGCGTAGAGGAACAGGCCCTCCCAGGGGAACGAGAAAGCATCGCCCATGCTCCTCGCCTGGGGAAACCTGCTGGCGAACTTCCGGCACTTGGAGTTCGTCGCCGTCGCAAACAGGTCGATCTGGGGTGTGCCCCACCGTCGGAAGAGGCGATCCACTAGATCCTGCCGTAGTTCCCACTCGTGGCACGAGCGCAGCTCCCTGCTGAGTGAGTCGGCGATGGTGTTTTTTATCCCTGCCAGATGAAACGGCACCAGAAACATCCCTTGGGCGACTGCCCAATGCCACAGGTCCTGCGCCTCCTTGGACAGTGCTGGGGACCTGGTTCCGCCCTGTTTCCTGATGTAAAACATGGTGGTGGTGTTGTCGGTGAAGATCCTCACCACCTTGCCCTTGAGGGACGGAAGGAAGGACCTGAGGGCCCAAAACACTGCACGGAGCTCCAGGACGTTGATATGTAAGGATTTCTCCGTCGGGAGCCAAAGGCCTCTTGCGTGCAGATTTTCGGTGTGCGCTCCCCACCCTTCCAGGGAGGCATCCGTGGTCACTGTCTCCTGGTGGGCTGGGGTCTGGAAGTCCATGCCCGCCGTCAGATGCGCGCGGGTGCCCCACCACCGGATCGCTCGTCGGAAACTCTCGTCGAGTGTGATCCTTTCCTCGAAGCTGCCCGTCGTTTGGATCCAGCGCGAGTCCAGGAACTCCTGCAACGGGCGCATCCGGAGCCTGCACATGGGAATGAGGTAGATGCAGGAAGACATCATTCCGAGGAGGGACTTGATGGACCTCACCATGGCCGCGTCGGCCACCAACATCCGCTGCACCTTGCCCAGGATGGTCCTGGTCCTCTCCTCCGACGGGGAGGCCAGAAGGGACACTGTGTTGAGCCTCGCTCCCAGAAACAGAGCGTCTTGCGCGGGTACCAGGTGGGATTTGGCGTAGTTCACGGAGAATCCCAGGTCCGTGAGAAGTTGGACGGTCCTTGCCGTGTGAACCACGGCGAGCTCCCTTGTCTTGGCTCGGATGAGCCAGTCGTCCAGGTAGGGGTAGACGTGGATCCCTTCGCGGCGCAGCTGCGCCGCCACCGGTGCGAGGCACTTGGTGAACACCCTGGGTGCCGACCGTAGTCCGAAGGGGAGGGCTTTGAACTGGTAATGACGCCCTTGGACCACAAACCTGCCTTGATGAACTTGTTCAGACGTCGCAGGTCCAGGATGGGGCGCCATCCCCCCGTCTTCTTCTTCACGAGGAAGTATCTCGAGTAAACTCCGGAGCCCCGAAGCCTCTTTGGGACGAGTTCGATGGCGCCCTTCCTGAGCATCGCCTTTACCTCCAGGAGAAGTTGAGGGACGTGAAGTTCTTTCCTGGCCACGGGGGGGATGCGCGGACACTTTCTTAGAAACTCGAGCGCGTGGCCCCGGGCCAAGGCGTCCAGCACCCAACGGTCGGTGGAGATGGACTCCCACACGCTGACGAAGCTCGCCAGCCGGCCTCCCACCGGGGTGCTTCGGTGGGGGCCCGACCCCACGGCCGGTTCAATCCTGCTTCGACGAGGCTTTGCCGCCTTGTCCTTGGCGACGACGGCGGGGTCCGCCAGACTTGCCTCGTCCTCTGTAGGCCTCCTGAGACGACGAGCGGGCCGCTTGACGGTAGGAGGAGAAACCGCCGCCGGAACCTTTGGAGGCGCCCTTGCCTCCGCTGCTCCGAAAGGGCGTCCGTCGTTGTTGCAGAACTCCAAGGGCCCGGGCCGTCTCGGTGTCCGCTTTAATGGTCTGAAGGGAATCGTCCACTGTTTTCCCAAACAGGTTGTTCCCATCGAAGGGCATGTCCAGGACTCTGGTCTGAACGTCTTGACGGAAGTCCGTAGCCTTGAGCCATCCACGCCGCCTAAGGCAAACGCCGTTGCCCAACTGGCGGAACCCAGTGTCGGCGATGTCCGTCGCAACGGTAATGGCGTGGTCCGAAGCCACCTGACCTTCCTGCAGGATCTCCAGGGCCTCTGCCCTCTTGTCGTCCGGCAAGAAGTCCAGCAGGGGAGTCAGTTTGTACCAGAGCTCCCTGTCGTATCGGGCCACGATAGCCAAGGCGTTGGCAGCTTTAATCGTCGTCGCTGCAGACGAGATGACTCTGCGTCCCATAGCGTCCAATTTCTTTCCCTCGCCGTCCGGTGGGGAAGTCGATGTGGAGACCGCACCCCCCCCCGCTTTTTTCCTGGCCGCCGCGGAGACGACGGAGTCCGGGGTAGGCTGCGCCCGGAGGCACAGGGGGGCCGTGTCCGGGACCCGGTACTTTTTCTCGTACCGGTCTCTTCTAGCTGGCGTCGTGGAAGGGTTCTTGAGGAGGGTGAGGCCCTCATCCCAAATGTCGTCCAATAGAGGCACTGCGAGGACCGTCTTCCTCTTGGCCTCGCGCCGCTGATAAAGGAAACCTTCCTTCTTCTTCTCCTCAGGGCAGAGTTGGAAAAGCTCGGATGCCCTGGCGATCATGGAGTGGAACGATCCAATCTCGTCGGGCGGAGAAGCCCTGGTGGGAGGCGACGACGGTACATCCTCGTCGTATACCTCGTCGTCCGTACCCGTCGCTGCCGTGTCAGTCCCCGTATCATCCCCTCGGGTGGACGGGGAGGAGGGCTGGGAGGGGCGCGACGGCTGAAAAGGAGGAGGAGGGTGGATCCTTCTTTTCTTGGTAGGGGGAACCCCAGAAGGTCCCGGTTCTGGGTCCCCCGACGGGAGAGGTTCCGTCGGCAACGGTAGTCTCGTCCTTATCTCTGAGCATAAGGACTGTATAGCCAACAAAATGGCCGCCGAGCTGTCTCGCGGCGCTGGCAGAGGGGAATCCGACGGGCGATCAGGGGCCCCGTCGGTACCCTCGACGATGTCGTCGTCACCTGCGTCGGGATCCATCCCGACGGGCCGGTCTTCTTCCACGCCGAGGCCGTGGCTTAAGACTTCGACCAGCTCCTCCTCCGAGGTTGAGGCCGAATCTACGACGACGCCCTGCCCCCCCTTTTTCTTCCCCACGGGGGATTTCACGGGGGTCCTATCGATGGGCACAAAAGAGGACTCCCTCCGAGGTGGCAGGGAGACTCTGAGCCCCGAGGTCGCCACCACTGGCGTAGCCTCCACAGGCTGAGCCAGGGCCGCCGCGACAGACTCGATAGAGGGCTTGGCCAGATGGATTAAGGCCTTCACCACCTTAGGTGCGCTCACCGCCTTATCCTTGAGGGGGGGGACAGTGCCTCGCTCCCCCTCCGCCTTCGAGCTCGACCGGGGCCTCTCTAGGAGCCTCGCCGGGTGCTCGGCCTTCCTCTTACCCGACCCAGAGCGTTGGCTCGTGGTTGATGGTGCCGGGGAGGGTGCGCCCAGCCTGGCACCCGTAGAGCCCGACCGTTTGGCGCTCCCGGTGCCAGCGGACTCGCGGTGCTTGGCCTTATGTTGGACCCCCGTCGCCGGGGCGTCCTCAAAGGTCTTAGAAGACCGCTCGGATTTCTTCCTCTTCTTCTCGCCGGACGAGCTCTTCCCTTCCAGCCAGTTGGCGAGACGTTGATGGCGGTCCTTCATGGTCCGCTCCGACATGTTGCCGCAAAACGCACAGTCCTTCTCCACGTGCGTCTTGTCCTCATGCAGGCAGTAAAGACAAAAAGAGTGTTCATCCTCCTTGAAGACGTTCTGCAGCTGGCATCCAGGGCAGACCCTGAACAGCTTTCCGGGCGTCGAGGTTCCCTTCTCCTGGGCCATGACCGGGCCTGAGAAACTTCTGGAGTCCGCCAAAAGCGTAGCTCGACGAAATCTTCACCCTTGAGGGGCGCAGACGAATCCGACACGGGTCCCCGTTGATCGGATGGAGAGTCGGTGGAGCTTGAGGCTCTTTTGACCGAAAAAAATAAGTTTTTGAGAAAAAACGTGAAAAAAATAGCACTAACGCTCGAGAGCAATAGCACGAGGATCCCAACACATGAACGTGCGGTAAAAATCTGAAGATGGCTGCCAGAGGCGGTGCTTAGGTAGAGGGCAGTCATTGGCTGTGGTCAATATGACGCAGAGACCAGTGATTGGTTATTACTATGAAAGACAGATCAGAAACGAAACTGATACTGGTTTTTTCTTTACCGAGGATTCCCAGCCTGACGACGGGGAATATTCATGAGCATGTGAATCCATGCCCGACCCCATGCTGGAGAACTACAGTACACCACTACAAATCAAACGAACATCCAAGCGGAACTCAAGGAGGAACTACTGAAATTCAGAACCATAGCAGAACGGGAGCTGAAATTCCTAGTACGCGGATACCAGATACGTCAATACGGAGAAGGACAAAAACCTGGAGCCCTCCTCGCCAGCTTGATTGCCGCTGACAGGAAACCAACCCTGGTAGAAAGAGTGCACTCCTCACAAGGTACATTGGTTCACACAGAGGAGGAAATAGTAGAAGTGTTCTGCACCTTCTACCAAGAACTCTACAGCGCGAAACACCCAATGGACACTGAGATCCTGTATTGGGTAGAGAGAGAACTCTGTGAACCCTTAAAAGACCCCATCACATTAGAGGAGATCCTGCAAGCAATAAAGAGTCTACCTAACACCAAAGCCCCCGGGCCGGATGGCTTGATCCCCACACACCAGGCGGTCGTAGTTCTTCTAGACGCCGAGAAGGCCTTCGACTCCATTGAGTGGCCCTTCATGTTTGCTTTACTCAGGCAACTCGGACTGGGGAACCAATTTGTTAAGCTAGTGTCTCTATTATATAACAAACCCCAATCGGCCATTATTCTGGGTACAACAAAATACGCAAATGTAAATCTACAACGCGGAAACAGGCAGGGATGCCCACTATCAGCCTTAATCTTTGCACTAGTGATGGAACCCCTGGCATCAGGCCTGCGTACTCGACAACTCCAAAGAGGTCTTTCCATAGGGCCCCACAAATTGATTATATCCCTCTACACCGGTGACGTAGTACTTTTCATTCAAAACCCTAGCGAAAATTTGAACCCTATAATGCATGAAATAGTAAAGTTTGGCTTGGTCTACGGCTTAAAAATTAACCACTCCAAATCAATAATATTCCCCCTAACCTCCAGCACCAGAAAATTTGCAGATGACTACAACTTTAAGTGGGAGAGCTCACACGTACGGTACCTTGGGATCCTAATGTCCCAAAATTACCACAATATTTTCCAAGACAACTACGAGACTGTATTGAAAACGCTCCAGGAGAAAGTGAACTGATGGAAGTCATTGCCACTAACTCTATGGGGGAGAGCATCACTAGTTAAGATGGTACTCCTCCCCAAATTCCTCTACCTGTTTGCTAACATACCAATTTTAATACCACAGCGCTATCTAGGGAAAATAAAGAGCTTCATATTGGAATTGATGTGGGCCGGCAAACCAGCGAGGGTGGCTTACACGACACTCACATTACCGGTATCCAAGGGAGGCCTTGAGCGGTACTATTGGGCCGCCCAGGCACAATTACTGCGCTACTGGTATTCCACCCACTTTATCAGACCACATGTCCAAATAGAAAGAGCCCTGGCGTCACCAATCCCATTAAGAGCAGTTATCATTAGCCAACAATCAGTGCCCCACACCACGCTAACCGTAGTTTGTTTGTTTGTTTTTTATTTGTAGGGCGCCCGAAAATCCTTAGGTAGCTGGGCGCACAGCATATCAAGAATACTTAGAGCATGGTTACAAATTGCAGATTACAGATTGTTAGTTACATATATTATATACAGTATATACATTATGTTCAGTCTTTACATGTAAGGAGTGGGAGGGTACGTAGGAACATCAAAGATCACAGAATTTCTAAAGGTCATTGCGTCGAAGCCAGATGCAGGTATGGTGTCTAAAACTGTTGTAGGGCTGGTCCCTTCTTAGTTCGACTGGTAATGCGTTCCAGTGCTGAGCTGCTTGTACAGGGAAGCTATTGCCTCCTGTTTTTTTTAGGCAGAATCTGGGAATTTGGAGGCAGAAGGAATTGGCTGTTCTGGTTGGTCGTGCCGCGGTTTTTCTTATTATTCTTTCCCTAAGGTATGGGGGGGCTGCATTGTTTAAGCATTTGAAGGTTAATGTGACAATTTTGAAGGTGATCCTATCCCTAATCTTTAACCAGTTGTAGTTTATTGCGCACATTCGAGATGTGCTCTCTGGCAGGGAGGTTCAGGGCCGTTCTGAGCGCGTTGGCATGCAGGATTTGAAGTTTATTGATGATGTATTTATTTGCTCCAACATACAGTGCGTTGCAGTAATCCAATTTTGAGAGGATAAGTGCATTGGCTAGAATAATGCAGCTTGCTGGTGAGAGGAAGGGTCTGCATGCTTTAATAGGTTTGCCAGTATAGGCGGTGGATGAGGCCAGGGAGTTCACTTGTTTTCTTAGGGACAATGTGGAGTCCAAATAGAAACCCAGGGTCTTTACTTCTTTGGCGACGGGGATTATATTGCCGTCGATATTGAAGGTGCTGTAATTGGAGACAAGTTTTTTTAGGTTGTTGGGCGAGCCTAGGTTAAGAATCTTTGTTTTTTTGTCAGTCAGGCAGAGGCCATGGGTTGCTATCCATGCCTGAATGAGGGTGTAAATCTCATTCACTAAAGCTGTATCCGTTGTGAAATTGCCCGAAAGGGGGATGAGGATCTGGGTGTCATCTGCATAATTTGTGTAGGTGACACGCAATCTGTCCAATTTGTCGAATAAAGATTTAGTAAAGATATTGTACCTCGTTGGCGAGACACAGGAGCCCTGTGGGACTCCACATGTTGTCTGGATTGGGTCTGCAGAGTCTAGGGTGGAGAAGACTCGCATACTTCTATTGTCGAGAAAGGATTGGACCCAGGCTATGGCTTCACTTGAGAAGTGGGCGGCTGATGCTAGGTGTTTGCAGAGTACTGCGTGGTCCACTAAGTCAAAAGCCGCCGACAGGTCAAGGAGGAGTAGCATAGCTGTGTTTCCTTTGTTGTTGAGCTCGCCAATTTGGGCTTTAAGATCTATAAGTGCGGTCTCTGTGCCGTGCTGAGGTCTGAAGCCCGATTGTCGAGTGCCTAAGAGTTGTTTGGTCTCAAGGTATTTTTGGATTTGGAGAGGCCACTCTGTCAATTATCTTCAGGAGGAATGGGACAGTAGGAATGGGCCTATAGTTGGTGGGGATGGAAGGGTCTAGAGTTTGTTTTTTAAGCAAGGGAAGTACCCAGGATTCTTTTAAGCTGCTTGGGACAGTGTTAGATGAAAAGGAGGCATTGATGAGTTAAGTGACAAAAGGGAGCTAGGTCTCTAGCTGCATCCTTGATTATTTGGTCTGGGCAGTAGTCACCTTTGCAAATGGATGGTTTTAGTGAGGCAATGATTTTTTCAGTTTCGTGAGTGGAAACTTTAGAGAATTTGAATGGTGTTGGGCTAGGTTTGAGAGTGGGAGTGGAAGTGCTGGGAATTTCGCTGAAAGGTAGCGAGGATTTTTTTATAGCAATTTTAGATTGTAATGTTTTTACTTTGTTTGCGAGGGCATTTTGGATATTGGTACACCATTGCTTGTCTTTAGGTACGTTATCCGGTGGTGGTATGGGAGATTCTAGTTCTCGCAGGATCACAAATAATTCCTTTGTGTTGGAGCATGCTTTGGAGATTCTGTCATTATAGACTTCTTTTTTAGTTTGGGTGATTGCTTTCTTATAGTTGGTAGCACACAGTTTGAGTTTAAGTTTATTTTCAGCCGTAGGGGAGTGTTGCCATGCAGTTTCAAGCTTACTTTTTTCCATTCTCAGTTCTTTTAGGTGGGGGGTGAACCAGGTATTGAGGTGGGTTTGTTGTTTACTTTTACATTTCTTAAGCGGGGCAACGGTGTCCATGGCTATGGCCATGATGTCATTGTATAAGTTAACCATTGTGTCTGGGTCAGAATCATTTGACAAGGCATTAATAGTTGGAAGGAGCAGGGGTAGGATATTGTCGGGTGTGATGTTTTTTCTAGATCTGGTAGGGACAGACGGTACCATAGTTTTTTCATTTTTGGGCATCTTGTTAAGTGTTAAGCTGAAATCAATGAGGAAATGGTCAGTCCAGGGTTGGGGTGTTATTTTGGTGATAGTAGTGGGGCAGTTAGAGGTGACAACCTAGTCTAATATTCTCCCTTTGTCGTGGGTAGGGGTGAGAACTTTTTGGGTGAGGCCATGTCCCTCAAGCATAGTTGCAATTGCTTGCACTTGTTTGCCATCTGGGTTGTTAAGCCCTAAGTTAAGATCACCAAGGATCATTATCTGGGATGACTTTTTTTTTTTTGTTCGCTAGGAGGCTAGATAACTCCTCTTCGAACAGGCCTAAGGGCCCTGGTGGCCTGTAAATGAGATAGATAGTTAGAGTTTGGCATGGGGATATCGGTAGTTTCGTGGACAGTAGTTTGCAGGATTTTAGAGTGGGCAGCGTCGTAAACCTTATATTCAAGTTGGATTTGGCGATGATGGCTAGGCCACCACCTCTGGCGTTGGGGCGATCTAGTCTTAATAGTTGGTACTCTTTAGGTATTCCTAGGGAAAGCGCTGGACCTGCTGCATCGTGTAGTCAGGTTTCTCTGACTGCTAGAAGGTCAAGGTTGTCTGACGTTAGGATATCAGCTATTTCAGTGGCATGGGCCACAACTGATCTAGCATTGATCAGTGCTCCTATTATGGTGGTTGTTTTAGGTAGGCAGTTGGTGTTAGGAGTAACCGGGATGGGTTCTTTCATTGTGGTACTAGTAGGTATTTGTGGGTTAGATTGCATTGAATTCCTAGTATGTTTTTTAGGGATGGTACGGCGGTTCAAGTGAGCGTTGCTAGGTAGCTTAGGTTTGTAGAGGGAGGAGAGTCTAGCGCGAAGCATAGAGTTTCTATGAAGAGTGGGGCAGGGTGCATGTTTAATTTGGTCCATAGTTGCCAGTATTATTTGTAATAACCGCAAGGGGACGTATGTTGACAGAATCGTGCTAATATGCATTCTGCTGCAGTTAATGATAATATGCAATGTACTATGACGTACAGATCGATAGGCTGAATGCACAGGATCACAGGGCTAGCGCAGCGGGCAATCAGTGGACTAGATCACAGATACACAGTTGACTAGACTAAAGTGCAAATGACTATTCAGAGAGCCTAAATTCGCAAAAGAGGCTGGGCAATAGGCGGATCCGTATGCTGAGATCACAAATCATAATGGGCAATACAATGTGTTAAACACACAAGTTCACAGTGGGCTGGAGCAAGGGCAGATGTAAGCGCTGAGAGTGTGGGTGTACAAAGGTTAGAGCGATGGGTTCAGGTACAAGGTCTACCGCTCAGGTTCACCGTAGGAAAGCAATGGGCAAGTCTGTTTGCGAAGATCACAAATCACAATAGGCAATGCAATATGCTAAGCGTGCAAGATCACAGTGGACTGGAACATTGGGAGTATGCTGTGCCAGATCACAGGTTCACAGTAGGCTATAGCACTAGCAAGTGTGTAAACTGAGAGCATGAGTGCACAAGGCTAAAGTGATGGGCAGTTCAAGGTGTAGCTGTGGCTAGAGCGATGAGCAGGTTGGTATGCTGAAATCACAAATCAGTAGGCTATACAATATGTTAGGTGCACAGAATCATCATGGACTAAAGCACTGGGTACATGATATTAAGATGCATGATATGCTAAAACATATTGGGTACATGATATGCTAAAACATTGCATTGCAATATGCTGAGCGCGCGAAATCACAGTGGACTAATAGCACTGGGGTGTGTGATGGCTGGGAGCCTGGGATCGCGGTGGGTAATACAGTTAGGCAAACATAAAATCACGGTGGGCTAGCACTGAACATACGGCTGCTGTAGGGCTAGGCAGGATGGTTACTCACATGAGAGGTGTTAAAGGGTGGAAAGGTTTGGCAATGACGTTGGGTATTGCACCGTGGGAGGGATGACCAGCTGCAAAATAGAGCGCGGTATAGCTGGTGCACAATAGGATGTGGCAGTAGCATGACACGTGCAGCACACAGCACTTTAGCAGGTGCAGACATAAACAGGATGTTAGTTCAGGCGTGATAGTTCTTACCAGGTCGTAGTGTTCGTAGGTTACAAAGGCAAGTTTGCACAGCGTGGAGAAGCAGAGTTTCGTGCCCTGGCCACTGTCGACTCTGGACAGGCTCAGGACAGGGGTTGCCTTGTTGGGGTGGCCTTAGTGGGTGGGCCGGCGTTCGCCTACCGGCGAATGTGATTGGCTAATATGATTTCTGTAGCCCAATCACGGCGACTCTAGCCTGCAGAGGCTGATGATTCAAAGCCAAATTTTGCGGGTGGCCATCTTGAAGTATCAACTGCCTCGTGGGTGCTAATGAAGGCAGGACTGCATTCACGATTTTAACGGGCATCAGAAATAAATTGAAAGATGCGCTGACTCAATGCAGCTTTCAGCGAATTGTCGGGTGTAGTGCAGATTTCTAATCTGCTCATAGTAGCAAATGTCGCATGACGGGTGCGGCGGCCTGGGCAAAGCAGGATTGCATCCCTGGCCTCACCTGGGATGGATGCCCTGCTCCAGCAGTGGCATGAGGCTCCAGAAGCTCCGACGTCCAGTTTGGAATGAATGAAGGGAATCAGTAGTACTGTCCACATACGCAATCTGGAAAAAAGTAGCCCAAAAATACGATGTGCAGACCTTATATTCATACCGGGGATACTCCTCACTGCAGAAAAGGTCTTTCACCAGTGGGTCGAAAAAGTACAAATACACACGCTAGGTGACCTATTCGTCGAAGGGGCCTTCATAACACCGGAACAAGCTAAAGAGAGAGGCAGTACCACCTCCCTAGACACATTTATATACTTCAGACTGCGCTATACTATCCAAGCATTCCTCCCCTCATTCCCACAACAACCACCAACGTGGCAGCTACTTCATGGCGTGATACAGGCACAAGGAGAAGACTGGTCTCGTTGATATACAAATCTCTCCTAACCGACACCGTACTGGAAAACGCACGCACAAAAGAGGTGGGAAAAAGCTCTACGGGCTCCCATCCCAGATGAAGAATGGGTGTATATACTACAACAGACTCAAAAAGTTGCATTGAAAACGTGCTTTAAGCAAATCCATTTTTATTATTTACACCAAACATACTACACTTCAGCCAAAAGATGCAAGCTTCGCCCAGAGTCAGCAGCAATATGTGACCGAAGTGGAGCGCCAGCAGCTGACTTTTTCCATCTCGCCTGGAGCTGCCCTGTAATAGCCCCGTTCTGGTCACAGGTACTCCAAGAGATGGAGCAATAATTGGAGAAGAACTAAGACCCATCCCCACAGTAGCATTACTTGGGATGACAAAACACCTATCGCGTACAACGAGGACATTAGAAAATGTCCTGCTCGTATAAGCGCGCAGGAGAATTGCCATGTCATGGGGACAGGGCCCAGTCCCGACAATAGTAAAATGGCAGAAAGACGTACTTTATTGCCAAGATGTGGAATCAGAGTTTATTAAGACACTGCCTCTACACGCACGCCCCCCAGACATCTGGGGCCCGAATGTGGCATATTTGATCTCCAGCGCAGGAGACTCCTCATCTTCCTCGACCCCAAGGCGACCAGATGATCAAGAAAGAATACAAATCTGTGCAAACCCAAGGGGTGGAAACTGATGTATATCATCAGGGGAAAAAGACTCTGCGCTGTCCAAAGGCTCAAAGGGTGGGCCGGGGTGAGGGGCAAGGGAGATTATACCAGGGCAAGTTGACTGACCCGCGGTTCGGCAGTCCAGTTTGTAACTGTAAAGTTCAAAATGCACAAATACATTTTTTAAAAAAGAAATTTATTCTAGTTTAAGACCAAGAACTTGACTAATTGGCGTGTTTGCCGTTATGCGACACCAAAGATTTGAGTTGAAATCATCTACCCATGGAGGCCAAAGGACATTATTATTATTTATCCATAAACTGGCCCTGCATGGTGTGAGTGGGACTCTGGTTTGAAATTGATAAAGTGGGTATGTTGTTGGCAGAGAAAGTTCTTGTCTACAAATTGTTCACATTTTGGGATTTTGTGAAATCCTATAGAATTACAGCAGTCTGCTTCTCTTCCTACTGGACTTCTATGGAGACAATTACTACACAGTGATATCACCAATAGGTACACATCAATACCACAGTACAACCTTCTGGCCATTCTGAGTATGGCAATGATTTCCATATTTAAGATGGCCGCTCAGTGCACCACAGTACCGAATACCTCTACTATGAGAAGTTGAAATTAAATATTCAGCGACGTGGCTGTCAACCAAAGTGCCTCTAAATCAGCTGTTTCACACTGGCTTTGTTTCGAAGGTTGTTCTTTAGTTGTCTTCAAGAATAACTCCATATAGTTTGACAGTTATCAAGTTGTTTTAATCTCAATGTTTGGTATACACCTGCTGTAAAAACACTTATGTGTTACTTTAATTATGTAAATGTCAACTTATTTTTTTGTTGTTGCACATTTGGTTTTATTTTATTTTGCAGGTGAACATACTGTTGCAACATTACAACATTAGTGTATCTAAAAAGACAGAAATAAAAACTAGAAACCCCCCCAAAAAATAAAAATAAAATAAAAAAATCAATACTCAGTTCATATACTCTGAGTTTCTTACTGCTCCACAGGCTTCCCTCTGCCGGGCTTGAGTTTGTCTTTCCTTCGTGGGGGTTCCCTTCCCCATGTTTTACCTCATATCTTTCCACTGTCGAAGACTTTCACAACTGCAAGGAATGTACATAGATCTCTGCATAGACCTCTATGACCACTTCAACCTCTCTTTCAACAAACCTTCAATTCAAAATCTTCTCTTGCAGCACCAATGCCTCTCGGTACTTGCACTTGTTATTCTCTTTCAATTGCCTTCTTGGTCTTTTCCCATAGTCCTTATATTTCACTTTTGCCCTCTTGGCATATATATTTTACAGTTCACAAATGTCACTTTTCTCTTATTCAACTTCCTTTTCGCAGAATCCTTTGATCTCCGCTTGTAATATCTTTCAAAATTCATAACTTACTTTTTATTTTTATTTTATTGGTTTGGCTGAAAAATTCAACCTTTCAATACAAATTTAAACTGTTCATTCCAATCTACAAGCAATATATAAACAAGCGGAGCAAAAAGAAGTAAAACTAAGATAACTTGGGAATATACTCAGTTATCATCCTTCACATTAGTGTACATCAATTAAAAGTTTAAAAAGTAACATATAGCTATTAAATCAATTCATAATAAAGAACAATACATAAAAGGCAAGAGCACAAAATATCAGAAAAAAAAGAAAAAAAAACCCTTGGGTGCTTCAATTAAAATAAGGACGGGCAAAGTATAACATATCCTAATTATCTAATTATTCAATGAGGTTACAGCATTACATACATCATTATCTAACTTCAATTCATTCAAATAATTCATTGTAGCATATCCCACTAATCTCGAATACACATGAAATACATATTTCCATAGGACTTTGATCTCCATGTGTACCATGTGTTCGAATAGGCTCTTGAAGTGTTTGATTCTTATGCTGTTTAGTTCTATACATTCAGGGCCCGATTCTCAACTGGGTGGTAATTGCCAAAAATGTCATTAAAAGGGCTAAATACATTTTCGGTAATTACACCCTATTCTAAAGGTGGCGCAATATTCCGAAGTCGGAATGATTGCGCCACATTAGGAATATGGGTGCCGGTTGTTAGGAAGGGCTGAAAACCGACCTGGCAACCGGCACTCTCGTTAACTATGCATTTGCATGGTTATTCTTGTGGCACTCCTCCAATTTCGTAAGCGCTTGAAATTGGCGCTGAACTACGGTACACAATTGGTGCCGTACGGAGGAGTGCCACAAGAAGCCTTGTAAATGGAAGTGTCCATATACACCCTTGTTGTATATGGACACTGCCATGTACACCAAAGCAAGCAGTTCCAACGTTGCTGCAATGTTGAAGCTGATTGCTTTGGTGTACATGAAAGTGTTCATATACAACACACGGGTGTATATGAACACTTTCATTTACACCAAAGCGAGCAGCTTCAATGTTGCAGGATGCAACGTTGAAGCTTCTCGCTTTAAATGAAAGTGTTCCTATACACTGCACGGGTGTATATGAACACTTTTATTTAAACCAATGCTAGCAGCTTCAACGTTACATTCTGCAACATTGAAGCTGCTGGCTTTGGTGTAAATGAAAGTGTTCATGTACACCGCACAGGTGTATATGAACACTTTCATTTACAGACAGCGAGCAGTTTCAACTTTGCAGGATGCAACTTTGAAGCTTCTCGCTTTAAATGAAAGTGTTCCTATACACCACACGGGTGTATATGAACACTTTCCTACACCAAAGTAAGCAGCTTCAACATCCTGCAATGTTGAAGCTGCTCACTTTGGTGTATTGGCAGCATTTTCGTTAAATAACTATTCCCTCGTTATTTAGCGAAACTGCTGCCGTGATCTTCATCCGCCTGTTTCCTAAGGAAACAGGCGGATTACAGGGAATGCACTGTCGTGCTTTGCGATGACGCCCAGGCCCACTTCAGAATAGCAGTGGTGCCTGGGCGTCACGAAATGGCGGAGTGAATTGTGCTATTTAGCACGTTCACTGTGCCATGTTGAGAATCGGGCCCTCATTGATGAGATGCTCAAGAGATTCTAATTGACTATTGCAAAATCGACACATATAGGTTCCTTTATTATCCTTAACCCATTTCGCTGTCACTTTTCTCATTTTCCACAGATTCAATCTTAAACGCAGGAATCCTGCTCGATGCATGACATTTGGTGATTTCAATAGATAAGCCTCAGGAGACCCGAATGATTTCAGAGCAAAGGGATTTTGTTTGAAACATTTATAATTGTAGCAAGTTTCCCTGTTCCTAATAAAATCCATTTCCCACATTATACGGTTGGCTTTGTCTGGGTTTTGTAGAAGTAATTCACCAGTTATGTCAGCTTCTTGCATGAACTCCAGCGCATTGGATTTCCATTGCTTAATGAATTTGTCCTCAGATGTTCCCACATAGTCTGCCAACTGCGTAGTCAAACCATTCTGGTGTTTGTCCAACACACATTTTCTATAAAGCATGCAAACCTTCCATTGGTATACGGCATATATTGATGTTAGCTCTAGTTCATGTCTTATTAGGGCTATTGGTGTCGATTTGGGCAGGTTTAATAATCTCCTCCAATATTCTCCTTTTTTATTCCATTATATATTAGGCTTATACGCTTTTGTTTCTGCTCCATATAACAGTATAGGCAAAGCCTTTTGTTTATAGTATGTAATTAAAGGAGCAACAGTACATTTGCAATATTTTCAGTTGATAATTCTGGACTGGGATATTAAACTCTTCCATTTCAACATTAAGGTAGTCTCATTAGGGAGGTCATTAGGATCATTATTAATATTTACACCCAAATATATGTATTCACGCACTGATTCTACCACTTGGCTATTTAATTGCCATCCAAACTTCTTATTTCGTTGTTTGGCTGCCAAACTGAATTACCTGGGTCTTTTTGATGTTTATGATCATTTTATTGCAATTGGCATATGTCTCCAGCGCTTGTAACATATTACGTAATCCTAGCAGTGTTTTGGATAGCAGCAGGAGGTCATCGGCATATAACAGCCATTTGACTTCTTTTTGCCCAATTTTCGGAGAGTCAGTTATGATGTTAATAAATGTCTTGCCCAAGTCCGATATAAAGAAGTTGAATATCGCTGAGGCGAGTATACACCCTTGTTTAAGGCCTCTAGAGGTAACAATGGGATCAGATAATGAACCATAGGTGTCTTACCTTGTATGGAGCGATGTCTGCTCATGAAAGGCAATGATCCATTTTAGAATATTCCACGGGCAGTTACTTTTCATTCGTTTCATGAATAGGAGTTCTCTTAGAATTGAGTTGAACGCTGTTTTAAAATCGACAAATGCGACATACAAAGGAAGCTTCTTGCTGGCTTGTTTAGCAATGATTGCATTTATACACAACAGGTTAATACTAGTGCCTAATCCTTTTAAGAACCCTGTCTGCCATGGGTCTCTTAGGTTCTCTTTATTTAACCACCAATTGAACTTGTGGAGCAATATACGGGCAAATATCTTCCCCGGGCAATCCAAAAGGGCAATAGGCCTATAGGATGCTGGATCTAATCTATCCCCCTTTTTTGTACAGCAGTATAAGTACTGACTTCTTCCATGACTCAGGCAAAATCCCTGTGCGCATCACTTCTTCAAATATCTTCATTAGTATATTAGACCAGATCTAGGTCCCATCCCGACACTTTCTAGTACCTGCAATTCATCTTTGTATAGATTAAAGCCCATATGAAAAAGAGTGTCCCTGGCATACCACAAAATATCAGCTAATACAGCCGAACAAAGAGAGATTCGAGATCTCGTGAGATCCTGATCATTTAAAATGTCGACTCTGTGGATATCTGATGTGGTTATGTTTCTTAGTTCTGATATCTCCTTATCAAGGTTTAGGATGCTTGATCGATTGAAATCAAACTGAGCAAACGGGTGATCTCTACATTCCAAGATAAAACAGCAAGATTTATATTGTTCCACCACCCTTGATCTAAATGTGTGATCTTTGGTTAAATTGATATTCTTCTTCGATTGCGCTGGTTGACTCGAGTTGCCACTATCTGTTAGGTTTCCACCTACATTTGTTAGGAGGAGTTTAGTAGGGCGCAGTTCAGAGTTAGGCCAGTTTTTCTGGGCGTCCTTGTCTGTTTCAGTTTGTGCTTCTCCTTCTGTCTGTCGACCATATATCATTCTACAGTTTTGTTTATCTCTTCCCTCATTTGGGCATCCGTTAGTCCACTCAATCTCCTCTCCGTCTGTTCAGAGAGACCTCTAGTAACGATAGGTGGCTGCGATTGAGATCTTTCTTGCTCTCTCATACGATAATCCTCTGCCACTAGGTCGTCTAGTGGTTTGTGGCACAAGCTCGAAGTTGGTTTCACTTTGCCATTCTCAGGTCGCTGTAACAATTGGCCAGTACTTCCCTGGTTCCCTTCCCTTCCATCGTTAGTTGTTTTTGCAACATTTGTAATCCTCAAGAATCGTCTCGTTTTCACACTTGTTTTGTTAGCTGGTTAAGTAGCAGGCGCCTTTTTTGCCTTGATTCTCACGACCTTTACCAATTTGTTGGATTTTTTTTTTCTGTGTTCACCCTTGCAGGTATCGTGGACATTTCTTGTTGGTGTTTCTCACAATGTACATCCTCCACTTTTTCCCTTGAGATGGAGTCGCTTTTAACCTTTTCCCCAACCTCACCGCATGATGCAACCTGTGGGTCGAGTTCGAGATCCTTAACCAGTTTTTTCATACGGGTGGCTCCACTGAAGTTGAACTGTTTTAACTGTAACATTCCCTTATTTCCATACTCTTGCAGTGATTCTGTTTGAGCATCAGAGTCTTTAACGCCACAGTGTCTAAAGATCTCATACTGTGGTTCACATTCTCTTGAAGCTCCAACCTGCACCCCATCCTTATTTTGAGTTGTCAGTTTTGTTAGCAGTATGGTTGATAGTTGATTTTTTGATCCATTGCCTCATACAATTTGGCTAGACATAATAGAGCTGTAATCATAGACAACAGTGTTGTACTCATATCTGCTTGTGTTAAGTTTTCTTCCGTGGATGGATCAGTAGGTCGCAAGAAATGTTGCCCATCCCGAGGTCTATTCGGTTGTCTTGGAGTTGGTGGTTCAAATGAAAGTGAATTTACAGATGCTTCTTCTTTTGAGCACACTGATAGCTCAGGGGATGCTTCAGTCCTTTTGTTCACTGATGTTTGCATCTCTTTGTCTCCTTCCGTTCTCCCAGGCAGGATACAGTCACTTGAGTTTTGCCTTTGAATTGGAGACAGATCATCAGCATGCATTAAGTCCCGCGTATTAGAGTGGATCAATACAACTCCTTCTTCATAAACCGAGGCCGAGCTCATGTTCATAAAGTTGAGGGCCTCTTCATCTACTTGCCCTGTGATATGCATGTTTTGATAGGCTTCTCTTAGTCTTTGCTGAGATTCTACAGTGCATGGTTTGGGTGGATTCTCATTAATCTTGTCAAGTTTTTTATGCAACGCCAATATATTGTCATCACAACGTTTACTTTCATTTCCCATGGTTATGTCTGATATCGTGCTCCCAGTTTTATCGCTGTTCGTTATTGGCCCATTGATCTTAATAGCAGCCACCTCTTTATCAAGTCGACAGTTCAATTTGCGCAATTTATCTTGGTTTGCGTGGCTCCCTTTAGGCATCTCAATTTTATTTGACTCAGACCCCTGTATCACACCACGGTTGTAATATTGTTGAATGTCAGATCCTCTTGAAATAGAGTGATTTCTATTTTTATTCAGTGTTCTTACGTCGTTTAGCCGACCCAATGTATATTTTTTTTGTTTCTGTATTGGCGTATCAAAGATTGCTTGGGAGACATTTGAAGTCATACTAGTCCCTTCCTTAAATAAAGCCACATTCGCAGCCGGCATACCAGTTCTCAATGTGAACTGCCCCTTCTACATTCTCCCATAGCAGGGGTGTATATGAGTTACAATGAGAGAAATCACTCTTGCAAGATTTAAGACGCAATATATATCACAAGCAGGCCTTAAGCGGCATGACAATCCTTCAACTATGCATCAGTGACACTCAATGGGTTCACAATCACTATTTCAGAGTGTATTATCTAATTTTCAGCTGGTATTTGGGAGACCCTCACACCATTAGCATTCACTAAACATACATCTACGCAAAATTAAACAATTAGTAAATGCTTTTGATTTCTATTGGCGTGAATATCACTCTTGTGGCCACCACACATGTAACACCATACTAGAATAAACCACACTGAATGTTACCTTAGCTTACTAAAAGTACTTGCCCCCGCATTCCCGGGTATCCCGCTAGACAGCGAGACAGCAGGCAAAAACACTTGCCAAAAGCACTTCACAAATGTGCACGTGCAAATGCGCGTGCACCGTTCTTTTTACTATTTCCGGGTAGGTGGGCGGGATTAACACTACAACATAAGCAGAAAAACAGAGAAGAATTACTGGATGAATACAGCTATTGCAATCCGAAGGCAGTCTATGGCAGTCTATGTACCAGTAGCAATCCAACAATATCGTACCAGTCCAATCAGCTGGCTGGATTTTCGCTCACGGGGTCAAAACAGGTACGTCTCAATTCCAGCGCTGTCGTAGCTCACCCCCCGGGAAGCGGGACACAGCGAGACAGCAGGCAAAAACACTTGCCAAAAGCACTTCACAAATGTGCGTGTGCATCGTTCTTTTTACTATTTCAGGGTAGGTGGGCGGGATTAACACAGTCCAATCAGCTGGCTGGATTTTCACTATATGTCACGGGGTCAAAACAGGTACGTCTCAATTCCAGCGCTGTCGTAGATCGTAGCTCACAATCCGGGCAGCGGGACACAGCGAGGCAGCAGGCAAAAACACTAGACAAAAGCACTTCACAAATAACATTTCAGAGCGACTTTTGAATGTGTGACTTGCTCTAGCAGGACCACTCTGCTACTTTGTATCCTTGTCTTTCAACAATTATTCTTTTCATCCGTGTTTTATCAGCACATGCGCAACCTTCAACTTTCAAATTACAGTAATTTCCCTTTAAAATCAACTGGACTGTTGTTTCCCTCGATAACTCACCGGCTATGTTAATTGGATTTCTTTCATTTCTTTCCTGTAGCTCAAGGCCATTACCAATGCCTTTTTTGCTCCTCCCCAACTCCGCGGTTCACCTGGGAGGGTTGCAGGACGCTTTCTGGCAACTTGAAGGTTTCTTTCCTCCTCTGGCTCGGCTTTGCTCTTTGAATGCTCACGGCCTCCCGAAAGCATGGACATCTTGCCTGCCTTTCTCTTATCCTCTCAACTGTTGATCAGCCCGTTGGCCTTCCACCGTCCACAGCCTGGTTTGCATCAGCCTCAGAAGAGCTGTTCCTTCTCATACCCGGCCTCCCTCAAAGTGTGCCTGTGTGCGCCACCTTTTATCTTCCCAGGGAGTGTTACTAAGTGGCAGGTGTACATTGTTAGAGCTACGTGCCTGACTCTGCCTGGCATCATTACAGGGACAGTACCAGTGCAAGTCAGGGGAGGTAATCCTTCGACCCTCATTCCTCATCTTCCTTGGTGCAGTACATTTGTCAAAGTAAAGTGGGGAGGAATTATGGGAGTTGTAGTTTCCCATAAAATAAGCAGGGATAGAGGTTAGATGGGTTGTGGAAAAAGAGGGCTACCATGTCTCACCATTGAGTGTTTCTTCCCCACTCCCCGAGGACCCCCTACCAAGGTGATCCTACCGTGCTTGTCCACCCCCAGGGTCGAGAAACAAAAGCGATGGCATTTCCATGGCCACCAGAGTACGGTATTCCCAAGGACTAGGTTGTGAAACACCCTCTGGTTTTTCACAGACAGGATTGGCAGTGGTCTGTTGATATGCAGTTGGACATGTCTCTGTGTGGTGTGTGCTACATTGGAAGACATGGTAGCATGGTTACATTCCTGTTATAGCACGTTGTATTCGCCGCCCTCTGCTTGTGCTCCAGCATCACCCTTTGCTGACCCAACACCCTTATTCCTTCAAGATGCAGCACAGTGATGCATCTTTCCTCCAAGGGCATGAGCTTGATGGATGATGCCATTCCGCCGCGCTGCCAGCAGGTTTCGCACTCAGAGGCGGAGATCATCCCGCCGCTTGTGGCAGTAACGTGCACTGCGGCAGATAGGGCCCACAACCGAGACTGCCACCTCCTACCATATGGTGGCCTTGTGTTGCTGGCTGGTGCGCCTGCAGTCAGGCGAAAAGAGCTCCTTGGCATTGTCCACTAATATGTCAGTAAGCATGGTGATTTAGGATCTGCAAATCGTGATTTCTGCATGCAGACTTGGGTCACCCGCAATTTTCCTCCTCCAGACATGTTGCCGGTCTTTCAGAATCCGGATGCCAACAGGAAGTGGTGAATTTCATATGGATTGTGTTCCTGCGATGACGTTTCCGGTGACAGTGTTTCTGCTACTGGTGTTTCCGATGTGGCTCTGACGGTAGCGGTGGGACCAGCATTGTGGGTCAGGGTGACTATGCGCACATGGGCTATTCCCGGTGATTCCGTGGTCACAGTGTCACCGTTTGCATCATGCCGGACTGTGCATGCTTGTGCACTTGAGATGGGCCGGTGATTCTGTGATTGCGGATAATGGAAATGGTGCCATCATCATCACAGAATCACTGGGAATTTTCTGGCAAACTTGTAATGAGGCCCAGTGTGTAGACTGACCCTTTACCCCCTGGATAGTCATGCTAGATGTCTGTGTATTGCTCTTGTCGGGACTGGGGATTAGGAAATGTATTACATTTATGCTGATTTTGGAGTAGGAAATGTGCCATATTTAAGTGGATTCGGAGAGGGGAGGAAATGTGCCGCATTTAGTTTGTGTTTGAGGGTAGGAAATGTGTTACACTTAGATGGATTGCTGCAGCAGGAAATGTGTTACACTCAGATGGATTGTAGGGGCAGGAAATGGGTCAGAATGAAATTGTCAGAGGAATTTGTCATACTTGGATTGTTTGTGAGGGACTGGAATTGTGTTACACATAGATAGTTTGCTGGGGTAGGAAATGTGTTATACTTGTCTGTGAGCAACAAGCAATGTGTTGTCAGAGGAAATGTGTTACTCTTGAAGCATTGTGAAGTTTAGCACATGCTTGCATTAAAAGAAACAGTGTAGTTTAGTTGTCTCATTTCACCTGAAGAACTTAGGCTGGCACCAGTATTGCTCTAAGAAGAACAGTAATGGACGTTCTGAAGGGTAGCAAGTGTATGCATTAAACTGATCTGGGAATGGTAATTTGTGCTGCACCTATAATGTTAGCCCGCCTTTCACCCCAGATCTCAGCTGGTAATCCTTCCATTACACCTAAAGATCTGTGTGGTAAGTCCTATGTTAGCACCTGCGTCACAGGGCAGTGCTCCGGTAAGACAAGTTCTGCAGAGCGCCGTTGTGGCCCATTTCCTGCACCTCTAATTACTGATACACAAGTTATACAGTTTTGAAAGCACCACTAAAACTGAAAAAACAAACACCTAAAACCAGAAATCCTATATGAACTTTATTGCAACCACAGTTGTCTGGCGACATCGGGACTGCATTTTCAACAAATGAAAAGCAGGTTTTTCTGGGGCTGAAGTGTGTTGTACTGTTGCTCCCTTGGTGTGATGGACTGCCATACCAGTATCACCAGTTAGGATTGATAAGAATGAGCGGGCCATGAAGAATGGGTCATGGAGCTTGTGTACAGAGGGCTCTTTGCATTGTACATTTGCCTCCACGCAGCAATGGTGTTCTTCAATGCACGTAGTACAACGCATAGTAGTTCAGATGTCAGTCAATGTTTGGTTTGTTAGTAATTGCAAATACATTCAGTGACTATGATGTGCAGATCCCATCGCCTTCTTCCGACTTATCAACAATGCGGAGATGCAGGATTTATGGCATGCTTTCATGAAATCATTCATATATGCTAACTTTTACATGCAGTATTGTGCGTCCCTTTCTAAGCCCTGCTTCTCCCTCCCCACCAGGCTCGTACTGGTCTGTAGGGCAATAGGGCAACGCCTGAACCAAAAACGCAAAATGGTAGTGTAGGGCTGTTTTTTTGGTCAAAGTGTGCCACTTTTTTGGCAATGTGGGACAGTTTGATAAGTAACTTCACCATGCGGTTAGTACCCTAAATTATTTTTGTATTTATTAAGCGCATTTGGTTACATATCTGTGACCTTTGACAGTATCTTGACACTTACACACCATTAAAACATTTCATTTGCATTAAAATGCATTTCTTATTGCCTATAAAAACTTCCAAATATACCAAAATTAAAACTTCAACATTAGTCATTCATGATAAAGTTCCAATTTTAAATTACTTACAACTGAAGTGACAATTTATTGGCTGCCAACTGCTATATATGGAACGCCACTGATGTAATCACCAGCGATTCAGGGCCAAAAATTGTACTTCACAACTGATCCGATGTGCGAAGAACAAATTTACTATACGCTTTGTCATATTCTGAGTTAAGTGCTACACATTGGGCCTCATTATGAGGTTGGAGGTAGCCTTGCCGGGTTTCCCGGCAAGGCTACCCCCAAACTCGCATCCGACTCCCGCGAAAGAGGCAATCACCGGGCCATTCCAACCTCGGTCGACCCGGTAATTCCCCTTGCGCTGGTGCCGGAGCCGGTACCTCTCCATTCCCATTTGAGCCCCCATAAGGCGGAATGGGGAGGATGGTAGCAGCGGTACCGTTTATAACGGTACCGTTGCTACCATCATGTTCTGCTTGTGGATACCGGTACGGCCACCTGGTCAGACCAGGTGCCTGCAAGGGCACCCGTGAGCAGAAGTCCTAGTATATGGCGGTACGGTAGCAATGGTGCCGGTAGCGATACCGGCACCGTTGTTGCCTTACCGCCATACTCTTAATGAGGCCCATTGTGTCGTAATATACGTCATGGCATTTCTACCTGTTTAGTCGTTCAGCCCAACGGAGTCCAGCCCATGCACCAGTATTTTCTAATACCGACAGTTTGTGCATTCGAACCGAAAGGATAAACCTAATCAATGCCGGGACAGGGAGCATTTTGAGAAACGACTTTGGACGGGCTATGGAAAACCGTTACGCAAAACTTGGGCTGTATCATGGTTTCTGGACTTCTCCTCTATCTTTGTTAAATTGAAGTCCAGCCATGAATCCAGGACACTGTGTAGACCAATTTAAAATAAATGTGACTTCACCATTACCTCCAGGGTCTTAAACCATAGACTTTTGCTAACCCTACTGGAATGATGAATTGTCCGGTTTAGCAAGGTATCTTCTCCCAAACAGCCATAGTACATTTTGGCCCAGAATTTACATGCCGAAATCTTCCGGAGTGATAAAAGGGACTGAACACCCAGGTCCAGTCTTATTGCCTGCACCGGCACCATCTATGGCAGACCTTTTAATGACCGTAGGATTTTACTTTCCAGATTTGGAAGCCCATCAATTGCTCTTGCCAGGAACCCTTCCAGGGTGTAAATTATGCTTGGTATAATTGAGGTCCTATATGCAATATTTCTTGCCTCAAATGAACGGCCCCCATGAGCATCTGTAAATATTTTGATCGACAACCACTTGTGCCAAGCCTTGTGAGTTATACCTTCCGCCAAATATGAAGGTAAGATGGAGGCTCTAATGCAAATATCAAGGTATTTGTTTTCAGATACCTGTTCTAACTTGGCGCCACCTAGCTTCCAGACAAATGAGGGAGCACCACAAGCCCTTTTCCGACACGTCATCATTTTAGTTTTCATGGTGTTAGGGCTAAGGCCATGGTCACTGGCAAATGCATATAGGGCTATCAAAGAGCGCGGGAGGCCAACTGGTGTGCAGTCAAGAATTACATTTGCTGCTGTACCGCAGTGGGTGGTTCCTGTCAGCCTTCATTGTCAAAGGTAACTCAGATATATAAAGATTAAAAAGAAGGAGTGCTAGTGGGCATCTCTGTTTTGACCCTCGATTGGTAAAAAAGTAATTGGACAGCACACCCTCCTGGGACAGACTAACCCTGACCTGCGTGTCGTTATATAGTGCCTTGATAAAGTAAAGGAGTAATGGGTCTAAAGCCCACTGCGCAAACTTTCCCTGATGTTTAGATCCAATCACGCTATCAAAAGCGGCTGAGTAATCTACAAAGCACAAATACAACACTGTTCCCAGATAACACTGTGTGCTTGAGATCAGGGTTAGAGGGGCCCAGATTGAATGGCTAGTCCCAAAGCTCTTTTTAAATGATGTCTGCTGAACATTCAGCAGACACTTCTCCAGAACCCAAGAGGATAGCAACTCCAGCAATACATTTGCAAATATTTTAGAACTGCAGTCCAGCATTGCTAGTAGCCTATAGTTTAGAGGTTGATTAGGTGAACCTTTCTTGTGAACTGGTATTAAAATTGAACTTTTCCAAGAACGAGGAACTGTCCCAGTTTCACATATCTGCCAATACAAATGATAAAGGAACGAGGCCCAGAATTGGGCAGCACTCTTTAGGACCACATTGCACAGTCCATCGGGGCCAGTGGCCCTGGAAGCCTTAGATCTAACCATATTGGCCACTAAATCTGCCTCCCTGATGTATGTGCTTACTAATGTATCACGCATAGACTTTGGTTCTTCAATCATGTTCGTTCCTTCTCCCACCAATATGCATTCTCTATAAAAAAAAAGGACCCATTGCTCCTCTGATATGGGAGAGATCTCATTGGTCAAGTTACACGCCCCATGGCTACGTATAAAGTACCAAAATGTCTTTGTATCATGAGTCTCAATCAGCACATTTATGAATTTCCAACCTGCATTGTTCACCAAGAATCTATATCCCTTCAACCAACTCTTATATCTTGCCCTAGCAGTTGTTATAATTTTCGTTTTCTCCCTTCAAATTATCAAGGCGCTTCTCTTAACTTTCCGAAACGCTGTATTAAGCTTTTTTTCCTTTTTTGTTATTCCAAAATCAAATTTGACGGCCAGCTCAGCCCAGTGGTTACTCTTAAGTAAGTAGCTATGCTCCTTGGGACCAAATACAACCTGCAAATTCCCCAGATCCCCATTACATTTCCTCAATATTTCCTCTTCCATATAGCCACAGTGCCCCAGGCTCATATTACATGTTTGTATATTTACAGCTGTCCACCACAGCCTATTTCCCTTAATACCATGGGATTAAAACACAGGCTATCGCTAGATTTTTCCTGGGACCCTAGGCAGTTCATATATAGCATGACATGGTTGATAGCCTTGGTGACTCTACTCTCCAACTCAGGCTTATATCTGGCGATTCGAGGGTCGGTGAAGATGAAGTCAATACAGCTACTGTAAAGTCCATTAGACCACATAGTCTGATCTTCTTCATACTTAACTGTCATAGGGATAAATTCAAACTCTGCTAATCCCCTTGTCCATTCCCTTGCCATAGCCCCCACGGTTCCCTTCTTTCCATCCCTCATAGTTTTTCGCTGGTTTTGTAGGCAGTCAATGTTAAAATCTCCCGCCAAGATGATGGTACCCTTCGGAAACTAGATGTGCCAATTTCTAAAAGTCTCTATTATTCTGCTGATATATCACCCCCCGGGGGGTTGTAGAGGATTGCCACCAAGGTGGTCACCTAACCACCACATAGATTTTTTATACACGCAGCCAAGACATTTCCATGGTGCCTAGTAGGGAGAAATTCAGAGATATGAAGAACCGATTTGGCCCCGATACACAATCCACCCTTAGGGCAGCCCCTTAGTGGGGACAACGATGGGCGGAATAATACAGTATAGCCATCCAAATCAAAAGATGTACTTAACCACGTTTCCTCTAGGCACAAACACTGCACACTCATTAGGGCGGCTAGCGTCTCAGGAATATTAAGGAATGAGTTATGGCTCCTGCTATTCCACAACAGCAGAATGGCAGAACCAACCTCCTCCAAAGGGGCTGGTCAACATGACCGCTGAAGAACCTGAGTCCATTGCCCATATTGCCTCAGCAGGGCCTGTTTTGCTTTGGGCGGAGTAGGACCCGTTGTGGGTTTTGTACACTGGGAAATAACAGTTGGCTCAACATTTTGGGCACTAGGAAGGAATACAGAGATCTCCAATCCCAACTGTTGGAGAGCCGCAGCGTTATTACAAATACGCAAAATGGTAGAGTGGGCCAGTCTTTTGGGTCAAAGTGGGCACTTTTTTGGCCAATGTGGGCCAGTTTGATACATTACTTCATCATGCGGTTAGTACTTTTAATCAGTGTTACTCAGTAAATATTCTTTAAAATGCACAATTTGCATCACATTTGATCAAAAACCTCCCCCTTGGGTACTACTCAGTCAATCCCAAAAGGAATTAATTGCCATTTACAACTGCGGGCCACTTTTTCATTGGTGACCGAGACAATGTTGTGCCACAGTCCGACCCTGCTCCCCACTCATTAATGGACTCACAGGGGTCAAGTCCAAAAAAATTAAAGTGAGGAGGCCCATCAACAAATGCAATGGGATGTGACGTCACCCGAAATTAGCATATCAAGGTGAAATATGCACATTTCATTAAATTGGCTTTGCATAATCACCCAAACTGAACAAGACGAATGGCATTTGCCTTTCATGAAATCAACACATACACAAAACCAAGAAAGGATATTTTCTTCTAATAGTGTTTTTGAAAACATTAAAAGGTGTGCATGCTTTAAACTCCAATTTAAACCGAAATGGGATATTTCATCATTAGTTTGTTATTTTTCTTCAGGTTATATAGTGCAGTGGTGAAGTGTCCGGCCTACAACCCTAATGACTGGGGCTTAATCCCTGAGGTCGGCTCTAATTCATGAGTTCAAAGAGGACATCCAATGTTTCTCTTTTAACTAGGGGGACTGAGTCGACCATCTGAATAAAGTGCGTGGACTCGGTCGCCCCCGCGTGTACCCTCGACTTGAGCCCTGTGGACTCCTTTATAGACGGTGTAATACACACATACACAGGTGGCAGGACCTGGGTTACTGTGGTTCCTGCATGTTCTTTAGCAGGCAGCTGTTCCTCGTGATCAGACGTGACTTGACATTGAGACGTTTGTTTAGCCATAGATAAAAATGAGGTCTGTGTCACAGACCATTTGCACAATGGTACTGTAATAGCGCCACCTGATATTAAAGACTTTGTCCGAGGCCTTGGGTGGTATGAAGGCACCGTAGTTCTAGTCAAAGTACCCACATATGTTTTGCATTCAATTTATTTAGGGAGGCAGGGACCATGGGGAAGATGATTTGAAGTTTGATGCAACCCATCATGGCATCAAGGGCCTGCGTCAGCATTCTTCAAGATGGCAGAGCTGAATAATAATGTTGTCATGGTGCACAGGCATAAGCCACTTGCACCAAAGTGAAGGACACTAACAAGCTGCAACAGGAAACTTATGGCTGTTTCAATCTTCGTGCATCCGAGTCCCCACCTTCGGATCCTCTGCTTATTTTTTCCAGCGCTGTGCACTCAGATTATATGCGCGAAAAATCTGCAGGTGGTTAGTCTCTGTTTGCCTTCGTTTTTCAGAAGAATACAAAGATGTGAAGAAAGCATGAGAATACAGAACAAACTGAACAAGACTAACTACTGAAAGAAAATGTACCAACAGGAGTTGTTCCTGAACTGCAGATAATTGGGTTTCTTGAAACTGCTAATAGCTCTAAACTAAATCGCAACTCAGGAACAGTACAATAAAGATTCTGAGCTTATAAACAAAATCACACAAGCAAGACCATGTTTAAACCAGGCTGTAGATAATTTCAGATAAAGTTTTGCTGATTTAAGAGCACATTCTATCTTACCTGCAGATTAAAAGGGCTTGACTTTGTAGCATATAGTCTGTATAGTTTCCGTTTATGAAGGCAATGCAGTGGCCTGCTTCGAGCTGCTGTATATATAAAGTTTACAGATGGAGACCTTACTCTTGTACGATCTTTTTTTCTTTTCTTGCTATGCTGCTGGTCCGATGACTGGTTATTGGAGTAAGATGTGTCATCTCTGTTATGTAAAGCACTATAATGACAATAAATAGTCAACTGTTAGCGCAAGGAAAGAAGAGCAATATCACATAATAATCAGTGAAATAAGCGAAATGTACTTACCACAGTAACTTTGGTACTCCTAATCTTATCAGTTACTTTACGATATCAACTTGCAGAAACTAACAATGCACTTCACATTTAAGAATGCGAAGCCACGAAATGCCCCAAGTGCACATATATGCCCCATGTGACACCTGATACTGGATCCCACAGAGGTTGTCCTCTGGTTTCAGAGATAATGTACAATTGGAGCACGGCAGGGTATGTAAAGTGGGCTCTAGTAATGTGAAATGCACTAAGGCCCTTATTACGAGTTTGGCTGTAAGTGGTAAAAGTGGCAGTAAATTACAACCACTTTTACCACTCTGACTAATTACAGCTGGCGGAATTAGCCATGGCAGAATTACCACCAGTGGAAATGCTGCCAAAAAGTGGTGGAATTAGCCACAGCAGTCATTTCTGCCAGAAACACAAATGCAAAATATGCCATATTACAAGTGGAAACACCACAGCAATACCGCCAAAAACAGGTGGTAATTCAGCCAAAAATGTGATGCAGTCACCTCCAGCTGAAAGTTGGAGGTAAAAGCAGCCAGGTGATGATAAAAGCCCACAAAAGGGTATTTAAGGCCCACATCCTCCCCAAACACACTTCCAAGCAACATGCAGCATAGCTAAACGTGAACTATGCCATCCACAACCTGCTGCTATTCATTAATCTCCAGCTGCATGCCCAGTGGAAGGATTCAGGGATCACAAAGGAGGAGACGTGTGTTGAAGAGGTCGGCCATATCACATGTCCGCCAGTCCCCCTGGGCACTGACTGAAGGACAATTGGTCTTGTGTATCGCTTGGACCGGAACACCATAGCAGGCCTGCTTACCCTGATAGAGTAAGATATCAAGAGTGCTATACACATCAGAACTGCCATCCCACTGTTGCTGAAGTTGGTGTCTGTCCTCCACTTCTGAACCACAGGCGCATTCCAACAGACTGTTGGGATGCTGCATGGCATGTCCCAGCTAACATTCTCAAAAGTGCTGGAGCAAGTGTTGGAAGTGCTCATGAGGCATGTCCATCGATACATCTTGCTGCCCACCGCCCAGGCACAGATGCATGGAGCAAAGGCACGATTCTATGCCATTGCCCATTTCCCTAATGTCGTTGCAGCACTCAACTGCATGCATGTGGCATTGGTGCCCCCCAGGCAGTGGAGCCTGCATACCAGATTTGTAAAGAGTACAATTCCATGAACATCCAGATGACCTTTGATGTGGATCTGACCATCAGACACTGCTGCACACGATTCCCATTTTCCACACATGATGCTCTGGTCCTGAGGAACAGCACCCTTCCTGCATATATGGACACATGCAGAGAACAGCATACCTGGCTCTTGGGTAAATATGAAATCTGATGAGGATGTAGATCAGTGGCACAAATGTAGACATGCATGAAATGATATGCGAGGAAACTACAAGTCCCATATTCCATATACCATGTGGCACTAAATAGCCCATAGCCCAAATTAATGCTGGCCATAGAGACACCTGAAAAGATACTACATTCTCCCGCTTGTGTTGTAGGTGACTCAGGCTATCCGCTGCTACCATGGTTGTTGACACCAGTGAGGAACCCTGGTACACACGCAGGAGCAGCCTACAAAGAGGCACACAAGAGGACCCGGACATGCATAGAATGCACGTTTGCACTACTAAAGGGAAGGTTTGGTGTCTACCCCACACAGGTTGGGCACTCATGTACACACCAGTAAAAGTGGTCGTCGGACCATCCCATCGAAAGAACGTTACCAGGTAAGAGAGTAACTTGTTCTTCGAGGGGATTGGGTACTCCGACATATTCCATATCTATGACAGACTCCCAAAGCAGTACCAATGAAAGGAGGTGGGAAAAGAATTTAGCAAAAGAAATTTAGAATGCCCAATCAAATTGCAGAGCAAAGGACCGCCTTGCCAAAGGCCAGATCCTGCTCACGGATGGAATCGAGGGAATAGTGACGTACAAAAGTACGGACCGAAGCCCAGGTGACTGCGTCACAGATGTTACGAATAGGAACACCCCTTTGTAGGGCAGTAGAGGCAGCCATACCCCTGGTAAAATGGGCCTGCAAGCCGAACGGTGGGTCCTTACCCGCCAACCGGTAACACTCATAAATAGCCAGAATAATCCAGCGAGACAAAGTCTGCTTAGTCACAGCTTGTCCCAAACGCTTACCAGCATAACCAATGAAGAGTTGATCGTCCACTCTGACCCAGGACATGCGTGAAATATAAAAGCTTAAAGCTCTCCTAGGATCGAGCCTATGGAGCCTCTTACCAGGATGTGGAGGAGGATGAAGTGCCGGAAGAACAACCTACTGGCCTAAATGAAATTCCGACACCACCTTCGGAAAAAAGGAAGGACGAACTCTAAGGACAACCCTGTCCTTATGAAACACAGTGAAGGGTGGCTTAACTGAAAGTGCCTGTAACTCACTCACTCTGCGAGTGGAAGTGACCGCAACCAAATATACAGTTTTAAGAGTTAACAGTCTCAAAGGGCATGAATGCAAAGGCTTAAACGGAGCACCCATCAGAAACTTGAGGACAATGTTCAAATCCCAACCGGGCACCTGGAAATGTGACAGAGGGAACACATTAGTGAGCCCTTTTAGAAACTGAGAAATTAAAGGAATTTTAAAATAAGAACACTCTTCAGACGAGCGCTTAAATATGGACAGCGCCGCCAGGTAACCTTTAACCGTACCCACTTGCAAGCCCCTGTGGGCTACAGAAAGCAAAAAAAGACAGAACCACAGGAATATCACATGCAAAAAGATCCACATTCTTAACCCTGCACCAGTCGCAGAACTTTCGCCAACGGCAACGGTACATGGACTTAGTTGTGGGCCTTCTGGCCAAAAGCAACACCTCTTTCACGTCTTCAGGGAGGTCCCAATCCTTATACCTCAACCTTTCTGAAACCAAGGTTGAGGGATCTGACCTCTGGATGGAGAACCTGACCACCCCTCCCGTGAAAGCAGATCGTCTCGGTATGGAAGACGACGTGGAGGGCAGATGGACAAGTCGAGAAGGTCCGGGTACCACGTCCTCCGGGCCCACGCCGGAGCAATGAGGATCATCTGGGAACCGAACATCCGTAACCTCCGCAGCACTTGCGGGATGACGGGGACTGGAGGAAACGCATACAGCAGTGGGTAAAACAACTCCACCACGAACGCGTCTCCTAAGGCTCCTTTTGGAGGAAATTCCCGCGAGCAGAACCTTTCGCACTTCCGGTTGACACTGGAGGCGAAGAGATCCACTTGAGGGGTCCCCCAAAGGGTGAAGATCTCCAGGAGAATCGCCTGAGCCAACTCCCACTCGTGAGAGATTGCGCTCTGCCTGCTCAGAACGTCTGCCGTCTCGTTTTCGTCTCCAGCCAGATGAACTGCCAAGATCGAAATTTCCTACTGGATTGCCAAGAACCAGAGCTGCATCGCCTCCCTGCACAGAGGAAGTGACCCTGCCTCCCCCTTTTTGTTGAGGTAGTGCATGGCCACTGTGTTGTCCGTCAGGATCAGGACATTCTTTCCTCGCACAGTCGGCAGAAAAGCCTTCAGGACAAGCCTTACGGCCCTCAGCTCCAACAGATTGATATGGTGTCTGGACTCAGACGGAGACCAATGACCGCTGACAGTCAACTCGTTGGCATGAGCTCCCCATCCCGTGAGGGATGCGTCCGTCACGATCGTCACCTCCGGCCAGGGTAGCCAAAAAGGAGCCCTCTTCATCAGATTGCCTTCGACGGCCAACCACAGAAGGTCCTGGGCGACCGAGGACAGCACCTGAACAGGGTCCGACATCCTGCCGGAGGATTGAGACCACTGGAGCTTGAGTTCCCATTGCAAAGATCTCATCTGCAACCTGGCCTCTGACACCAGAAGAATGCAGGATGCCATGAGGCCAGCAATCTCAAGAACTCGAACGCTGGGAGACTCTGGGCAAGCTGAAACTTGTGCACCATCTGCTGAATGTGATGAGCCCTCACCTGGGGAGGAAAACACTGCCCCAGGGACGTGTCGAGCACGGTTACCAGACATTTGGTCGAAAAAAATTGGTCGACCAGACAAATGGTCGAACCAATTTGGTCGAAAACCAAATGGTTGAATTTTTTTTTTTTTTATTTTAACCCTTTTTTTATTTTTTTGGGGGGGTCCCCCCAACCCCCTTTTTTTCTCTAAAAACCCCTTTTTTTACAAAACGAAAACCCGAAAAATAAATATATAAATTAAAAAAAAATTCGACCATTTGGTTTTCGACCAAATTGCATCGACCAAATTGCAGTCGACCAGTTTTTTTTCGACCAATTAACTGGACACCGTCGAGCACTGCTCTGATGTACTGGAGCCTCTGAGTTGGTGTCAAATGGGAATTCTTTAAGTTGAGGGAGAAGCCCAGCTTGTGGAGGGAGTGGCAGGTGACTGACAGATGATCTAGGACTTGCTTGGGAGAGTGTGCCCTGATCAACCAATCGTCCAGGTAGGGGTAGACGTGAATCCCCCCTTTCCTCAGATGCACTGCCACCACTACAATGAGCTTGGTGAAGAACCTCGGGGCGGGGGTCAATCCGGACGGGAGGACCCGAAACTGAAAGTGCGAGTCGCCAACTGCGAACCTCAGGTACTTCTTGGGCTTTGGATGGATCGGCACATGAAAATAAGCATCCTTGAGGACGAGAGACACCAACCAGTCCAGAAGTTGATGGGCCGGGAGGACTTGAGCGAGAGTAACCATCTTGAGCTTGTCCTTCCTGAGGAGTTTGTTCAAACCGCGCAAGTTCATGATGGGTCTCAATCCCCCGTCTTTCTTGGAAATCAAAAAATAAGGGGAATACCATCCCTTGTTCCTCTCCGCTACAGGCACCAGTTCTATGGCGCCTTTCTCCAGCAGGGATTGAATTTCCTGCGCAAGGAGCGGATCCGGAATCTTCAAAGAGAGATTCCCCGGTGGATTGTCGTGAAACTTCTGCCGGAAAGGAAGACAGTAGCTGTGGGCTATGATCTCCAGAACCCACACATCTGAAGTAATGGCACGCCACTCTACAAGATGCTGCTCCAGCCTTCCCCCAACCGGCGAACCATGGGACATGGCCTCATGACTGAGCTGAAGCGGCTGTGGCGTTGCCTGAGGGCAAAGAGGCAACTGCCCGAGCAGCCTTGGCACCTCGAGTACCTTGTTTTCCACCTCTGGCACTCCTACGGTGGCCTCTTTGACTGGCAGCTCCTCTCGCTTAACCAAAGGATGAGTAATAACGAAAGGAACCTCCCCTCCATTGCTGTCCCCTAGGACGAAAAGGCAGAGGTTGTCGAACTGCAGCGCCCAACGACTTTGCTGCAGCTTTTGAGGTCTGCAACCTCTCAAGGCTCTCGTCAGCCTTGCAGCCAAAAAGATGTTCCCTGTCAAAGGGCATGTTGAGGAGCCGGGCCTGCACATCAGGAGCAAACCCTGACTTCCGCAAACACACAAACCTGCGTATCACGGTGCTCGCCGCCATGGACCGGCTGACGCAATCTGCCATGTCTAAACCCGACTGAACGGCCTCACACATGGCATCCTTGCCATCCTGGACCATAGCAAGGAAACCATCCCGTTCGTCCCCTTCAGGGATATGTTCAGCCGCTAAGGAAACACAGTTCCACAGACTGTGCGTGAAACGAGACAAGGCACACACGGAGTTGGCCGCCTGAAGCGCCATACCCCCTGAAGAAAACACTTTCTTCGCCCAACCATCAAAAGGCTTGTCGTCCCTATCAGGAGGGATGGTAGGATACGACGCCTGCTTTGCTGGGGCCGTAGCCGCCGGCACCACCAAACTCTCCGGAGTGGGGTGCCTGGTCAAGTAGCAGGGGTCGCTACTGGCTGGGCGGCATTTTCACATCAAAGACTTGCCCACTGCCGGGAGACTCTCCGGAGCAGTCCAAGCTGCCGCCACCCTCCTCTGTAGAGCCATATGGAACGGTAGTACCGGGTCAGTTGGTGGACCTTGGTCGAGGATATCCGTAAGGTCATCCTGAAGAAAATCCCCTGGGGGAGCAGACCACCCCAAGTACTCGTTGACCCTAGACATAAGGCGACGGTACGAGGAGTTGGCATGAGTGCCAGACTCATGCCTACAAAACTCCACCTCCGGATATGTGTCCAGACCACTGGCGTTGTGCAGGGACTGATGCAGGTCCTCAATTTGGCTATGGCCCGAGAGAATCTCATCTGGCACCGTATCAGGAACCATGTCATCATCAGAGCCCTCATCCACCTCTGAAATGAACTCAAGATGGCGGTAAAATGGCACAGAATGGGGAACAAAGCCATGCTTGACATTGCCCAGAGCCTTTCTAGGAGGTTCCACCGTGCCCTCGGGTAGCCCCGTCGAAACAACCTTCAAAGGCGTCGAG